>NW_006295825.1:323448-330401 GCF_000327345.1 Myotis davidii | reverse complement strand
CTACCTCATCTCCAAGCCATGCGAACCCCTAGCGCCAGTTTCTGCTTCCTCCTGGGCCGGCTGCCAGCGGCTGCCTGTCTGTGCCATCTTGAGGCAGCATGACGGACAGACAAGGAGGCTGTGGGCAGTGGCCCCTCCTGAGAGAAGGCCCTGCCCAGGGTTGAAGCGTCTGGCATGGGGCAGTGGAAAGAACTCTTGATTGGTGTGAGAAGCCCCGAATGCCTCACGGTCCTGCCGCGGAACTGTCTTCCGCCCTAAGACAGCGTGGCCTGAACACCTCAAAGGGCCTTCTCCACCTTGTGAGGGGCTGGAACCGCGGAGGGAGGCGACCAGGAGGCTGAGCCCTCTCCTCCGGGGTCCTCCCGTGAGCTTCCCATCCAGCCCTGCTCCCCGACATGGTTCAAGGCAGCGCAGCTACTGGTTAACGCAGACCAGATGCAGCCCTTTCCCCGGACTTGCTCAGCGGCCTTCCTCCCCGCGGCCTTGGGGATATTTGAAACTCCATGGAGTTTGGCTTCAGAGCCCGAGTGGAAACCACAGCTCCATGACGTGAACACATATGATCTCCCCGGGAGGAGAGAGGCAACCGGCATCAGAAAACGAGAGGCAGGTTGGAGGCCCTGCTCTGCGGAGAACTCTGCCGCCCTCTCAGAGCCCAGGGAGGGCAGGTCCAGCGTGACCTCAGGGCCCTGGGCTCCCTGGTACCAGAGGTGGGAGCAAAGGCCAGGGCCCTTCAGAGAGGAGACCTGAGCCCGTGTGAGAGCCGGACTCCCACCAGGAGCCATTCTCCCTTCCTCCTACTGTGGCCACACATTTTGAAAGCTTTCTGTCTGCCAGACAGATCCTTGGAGAAGGAAACTTCCATTGAACGTGAAGTACCAACCTGTCCTTTCCCGCCCTCGGGCAGACCACACCACGAAGTTTGCTCCGATGAGTGAGAAATGGCCTCAGAGTCACTGCCAGTTTAAGACGCCCCAGCTTCTGTCACTGCCCAGCTGGGCAACTTGGGGACAATCATTTAATCTCTCCAGCCTCAGCGTTAAAGAGCCTGCCTGGGAGGCAGGTGGGTGGTGCTGCTGAAGATGTGCATGGAAAGGGCCAGGCCAAGGCTCAGAGCAAGTCAGTGAGACTCCCAAAGGAACTTCATTAAATCACTATTCCCATCTATAATAATAAAAGCATAATATGCAAATCGGCTGAATGGCGGAACAGCAGAACGACCTTCCCAACGACCTTCCGGACGAAGCCAGGGCTGCAGCTGTGGGATTGAGGCCTACTCTTGAACAAATTTCATGCATTGAGCCTCTAGTTTCTAAATAATCCAAGACCTAAATAAGAACTGGGCATCAGCACTGTGGTTGGCAACTCCCTCCCCCCAACACCCGCCACGAGATACCCCTGGGGATGGCTAGTCAGCCAGCTTCATGAGTATGCACTTTGGGATTAAGTGATGGTGTGGGGTGGGCACTTTGAAAGCTGCTGACATGACCTTTTTGTAAACTGAGGTAACATTGGTTTATAACATTACTAGAGGCCCGGTGCACAAAATTCATGCATGGGTAGGGTCCCTAGGCCTGGCCGGCGATCAGGGCCGATCAGGTTCCCTGCCTCCCGTCCTCCCCGCCTTCTCCTTCCCTCGCTCCCTCAGCACCCCACCGCTGCCATTGGTTGCCCACTCTGTTCCATGCCGCCCCCTGGTGGTCAGCGCACGTCATAGCGAGTGATTGAACTCCTGGTCTCCCGGCCAAACTCCTGAGGGGACAATTTGCATATTAACCTTTTATTATATGGGATATAAGTTTCAGGTGTACAATATTATAATTCCCCATCTACATCTACTACATTGCTCTTACCACCAGTAGTCTAATTTCTATTCATCACCATACAATTGACCCCCTTTACCATTTTGCCCTCTCGACACCACTCTATTTCTGGTAACCACCAATCTGTTGGTTACATCTGTGGGTTTGTTTTGTTTTGTTTTTAGATTCCACACATGAGTAAGATCATATGGTATTTGTCTTTCTCCATCTGACTTATGCCACTAAGCATCATGCCCTCAAGGTTCGTACACATTGTCCCAAATGGCAAGGTTTTATCTTTTTTATGTCTGAGTAGTATTCCGTTGCGTACATTCCGTTACCCGGAAGTAGAATTACTGGACCATATGGTAGTTCAGTTAATTATTTTTTTAATATATTTTATTGATTTTTCTCAGAGAGGAAGGGAGAGGGATAGAGAGTTAGAAACATTGATGAGAGAGAAACATCGATCAGCTGCCTCCTGCACACCCCGCACTGGGGATGTGCCCGCAATCAAGGTACATGTCCTTGACCAGAATCGAGCCCGGGACCCCTGAGTCTGCAGGCCGACGCTCTATCCACTGAGCCAAACTGTCCAGGGCCAGTTCTTAATTTTTTGAGGAACCTCCATAATATTTTCCATAATGGCATGCCAATTTACATTCCCACCAATAAGGAACCAAGTTTCCCCTTTCTCCACATCCTCTTCAACACTTGTTATTTCATGTTTTTTTAAAATGGCCATTCTAACAGGTGTGAGGTAATAACTCATGGCGGCTTTGACTTGCATTTCCCTAATGATTAGTGATGTTGAGCATCTTTTCATGTGCCTGTTGCCCATCTGTATGTCTGCTTCAGAAAAATGTCTGTTCAGATTCTCTGCCAATTTCTTAATCCAGTAATGTTTTTGTTGTTGTTGTCGAGTTGCATGAGTTCTTTATATAGTTTGGATATTAACTCCTTATTAGGTACGTAATTTGAAAATATCTTTTTTCATTCAGTGGGTTGCCTTTTACTTAGTTAGTTATTTTTTACTCACCCAAGGATAAAAATGTTTATTGTTGAGAAAAAGAGAGAGAGAGAGATTGCCTCCCATGTGTGCCTTGACAAGGAATCGAACCCACAATCTTAATTTTTAAAAAAATATATTTTATTGATTTTTTACAGAGAGGAAGGAAGAGGGATAGAGAGTTAGAAACATCGATCAGCTGCCTCCTGCACACTCCCTACTGGGTATGTGCCCGCAACCAAGGTACATGCCCTTGGCCGGAATTGAACCTGGGACCCTTGAGTCGGCAGGCTGACGCTCTATCCACTGAGCCAAACCGGGTAGGGCCAAACCCACAATCATGGTGTATGGGATGATGCTTTAATCAACTGAGCCACCCAGCCAGGGTGCCTTTTTGTTTTGTTAATGGTTTTCTTTGCTATGCAGAAGCTTTTTGGTTTGATGTGATCCCATTTGTTTATTTTTGCTTTTGTTTCCACGGTCATTGGAGTCAAATCCACAAAAATCATTGTTAAGACCAATGTCAAGGCGCTTGCTGCCGATGTATTTTATAGTCAGGCTCCTGGGATTTAAGTTTCAGCTCCGCCAACTTCTAGCTGTGTGACCTTGGGCAACTTCTTTAACCTCTCTGTGCATTGATGTCCTAATTAGTAAAAACCGCTGTGCCCATCCCATAGAGTTCCTGTAAGGATTAAGTGAGTTAATATATACAAACTCTTAAGATAGTGCCTGACTCGTTATAGGCTCTCAATAAATATTATCTCTTGTTCTAATCCTCCTCCTCTTCCTCTATCACCATTATTACTATGTCCCAGGGGTTCCAAGCTGGATATTTCAGTATTCTTGACCTGAAGGAGGTCATAGTCTCACAAACTAGAGGTATAGCTGACATCTAAATAGGTAAGGTATAATTTAGAGGGATCAAAATAAGAATAAGTCTGGTCAAAAATAAAATAAGGATGGTTACGTCTGGGAACGGGGTATTTTGCCTGGGAATTAGGAAGGCTTCCTGAGAGAAGAGACCGTTGAACGGGGTTTTAAGACCGACAAGGAGGAGTGCTGGCTTTTTCAGTTCGGCTTGCATTCGACTCTGAGTAAAAGCAGCAACCACCATCCTCACAAAACCAAACACATAAACTCAGAAATAATAGTGGCTTAAACAAGATGAAGCTTATTTCTGATTCAAGCAGAAACCTGGTGGTGGGAGGCTCAGGGCGCATAGGCTGCTCCACAGTGACAGGCATCCCGGTTCCTTCCGTCTTGTGGCTCCGAGACATCCTGAAGCACGGCCCCGCCCCACACTCCTTCCGGTTCCGGGAAGCCGCTGGAGTTCCAGCAGCCCTGTGCCTTTAAGCGAACTCCTGCAAGCTGCACACAGTACTAATAAGCCACTGTCAAGACTTCATCCATGGCAAAGGAGAAATACACGTATTATTCTGGCTGGCCATGTGAGCCAGAGGACGTGAGGAACAGACACTGAAATCATAGCTGGCCCAGCTGGCCCACTAAAGACAGGGGAAGGGAAAGGTGTTCCCAGTAGAAAGGCAGCCTGTGTACTTGAGGCATTTGAAGTGGCCAGTTCTGTCTCCACCCAGCCTTCAAGGACCTTCACTCTGCTCTCCTGAGGGTCATCGTGGCTACTTCTGTGGACTTACCTTTAGTCTAGCCTCTCGCCAGGCAGACATGCCCCATTCCCAGCTCTCCTGTTGCTCTGGAGGCTCCCTGCTTCTCGAAGCACTCCTGGGAGAAACGGAGATGCTGGATGAATCCTCAAGGAGCTGGTGGTCGCTGAGGAGGTGGGGCTGCTGGTGGAGGGCCCACAGAGGACAGAGCCAGAGCTCTCACAGGCTTCTGACCTAGGTCTGGACAGCTGGGGCAGGGGTCTGAGAGGGCCTCCCAGGCCCGGGGAATGCTGTGAGCAAACGCCAGGAGACGGGGCTCTGAGGGGGCCCCAGAGAAGAGCTGTCCTGTCAGTTCTGGGGGTCTGAGGCCTGACAGGACCCGATGCTTCAGGGAGGAGGGCCCACATGCAGGTAACAGGTCACATCATGCAGATAAGCTGGTTATGGCGGGCCGGGACCGTGTTGCCAGTGGTGGTGGGAAGGACAGGGACCCACAGAGGATGGGTGTTGGAGTGGACAGCGGGAAGCACAGGCCCCACACGGAGCTCCCACGCTGGGTGTGGAAGCAAAAAGCAGGAGAGTCATAGCTCCAGTTCGGCTTGGGATGTGCTGGCGATGTGCAGGGCCCGCTTTCCCATCCGTACAGTGTAGTCCGCTTCTCCAAGGGCATAACGGGGGTTCTGGATGGTGGACGGGAAAGGCCTTTGCCAGAACAGGTGCGGTGCACACACGCTCGTGACTGTGGGGACCCTACAAGAAAGGCCTCCCACACGGTGACGTCCCTTCAGAAGCCTCACAGGCCTGGGCTTTCAGCAAGGCGGTGTTGCCTGGCCTGCGAGGCCCAGCTGCCCTTCACCATTTGGGAACCCCTCCCCTCACCACCCAGCCTTTCACATCCTCTGGCTCCAGTAGGCCCCGCCCTTCGGTCAGAGCTCTGAATGCAGACTCTAGCCAGCAGCCTGGCTCCTAAGACCAGGCCAGCGCTCCATGAGCCTGGAGACTGGGGCTGAGGTGACCTGCACGGCTAAAAGCCCAGGTTCTAGAGCGAATACTCACCCACGCAGAACCGACTGCTCACACGCCCAGGGACCACGCAGGCAGCCCATGTGGAGAGGGGCTAAGGGGGCAGCAGCCTCTGGGTGCGGGTGTGCCCGCCCGAGTCAAATGAAGAGTTCTTACACACTGTACCCATTCGAAGGAGCAGTATTGCAAATTGGGATTTGGTTTCCCAACAACAAATGTCTGCTCTGGGTGTGTTAGGGGGAGGGAGAGTGTGTTTTTCTACAAACTGACAAGATCAGCCGGCCTGGAGGAGAGAAGCGCCCGCCTGCTTTCCTTCTGTGACGGAAGGCGGGGTGGGGTGGGGGTCTGAGGTGTGTGTGACTGGGTGGATAGAACCAAAGCAGGGCAGAGAGCCCTATCGTTTTCTTTGCCCAGCATCACCTTTGTGGGAACTGCTCTTCACCATCGCCAGCCGCAGGCTTCCTTCCACTAAGATTTACTGTGAATGTATTCTCCCCGGGTGGTGAGCACTTGACCCAAGCTGAGCCAGTCAGCAATCTTCTGCAGAGAATTTGAACTTGGGATCAAAAGGCTTCAACTAAGGCTGGCGGTCTTCCCATCTACAGGCCATGCCAGCCCAGGAGCTGATTTGTGGACGGAGGAGAGGCAAGAGAAGGAGGGAGCCCAGCTGGGCACCCACAGGACTGCCAGTCTTGATGGCGCCCTTTTCTGAGCCAGACCAGGCCCTGGCCTGGGATTCCAGGAGATACCAGGCTCCTTTCAGTAGCTTCCTGGCTCCCCTGCCCGCCTCCACCGTTTCCTTTTATGTGGTATAGCTAGTTTAGTTGAGTTTCTGCTGTAACTGACCTAGTCGCACCTGCTCTACAGAAAAGCCCAGTGAGATCTACTTTTGAGTGACTGTTGCTTGAGTCAGCAGCCTCACCTGCATCGTTTCGTTTATTCCTTATGCTGACTCTGTGAGATGGGTATTGTTTTTATTTCCATTTGACAGATGAGAACACTGAGGCCCAGAGAGGATAGCATCTTGCACACAGTCACAGAGCTGACAGGAAACTGGGCCTGGGCTGGGGCATTCAGGAGGCCAGAGTGGCAGCCTTCCTGTGCACTTGCGCGCTTTGCTGTCGTGGTTGTATTGGAAGCCGCTGGCCTGGGGGTTCTGTTGGGCCTCGTGCAGAGCCCATGATGCGTCGGGCTTATCTGACTCTGTTCTATGAAATAGGTTTGTACATCTGAGAAGAAGCCAAGCTGGTTGGGCTCTGTGGTTTTAGTACTGGGCTGGAGGTGGCCTCCTTGGGGAGCCCAGCCAGGGCCTGCCGAGCCTCCACGTCCTGCCACAGCTTTGAGGCCTGCCTGTGGGTCATGGATCCAGGCAGCTTAGGGTACAAATGGGTCTCCCCCGATGCTAAGCCACGCCTTCCAAGAGGCTGTTAGAGCCCATGTGACCGTGACCTTCTCTCCTCTGTTCTCCCTAACACTCATTTTGGCGCCCTTGGTTGG
>NW_006295825.1:322884-323422 GCF_000327345.1 Myotis davidii | reverse complement strand
GAATAACCATGAAGGACAAAGCTGAGACCTGGGATAACTTGGCCCACAACCCCCATGGGTGGGCGATTGTTGTTGGAGCGTCAGATGGAGAGAGAAGACCCAACATGGGCTGAACCATGGGCAGCCATGGGGTCCCAGGGAAAATAGCAGAGGACCTGACTGTCCATCTGCAAAATGAAGTGGAGGACAACATTAGAAATGTAATCATTATAATGGAAAATGCATTAATGTCACTGATAGCAGCAAAAACCCACCTGAGGAGCACACAGCATGAAGGCTCCTTCTGAAAACGTTAAACCTGAATTCAGTCATGAGGCAACGAATGAAGCAGAGTGACATTGGACGAAGAGTCTGGCCTGGACTTTAAAAATGCCAGTGACATCGATCAATGAGGGGCATGCAGGAGGCAGCCGATCAATGATTCTCTCTCATCATTGATGTTTCTATCTCTCTCTCCCTCTTCCTTCCTCTCTGAGTCAATAAAAATATATTTAAAAAAGAAATAAAAATGTCAATGGCATGGAAGCAATAGGGAAAG
>NW_006295825.1:322422-322842 GCF_000327345.1 Myotis davidii | reverse complement strand
GTGTGGAGAACTATTCTAGATTAACGAAGATGCAAAGGGTGATCCTTGACTGGATCCTGGGCAGGATGGGGAAGCTATCAAGGCCATTACTGAGACCATGGGGCACATTTGCATATAGTCAGTACACGAGATAATAGCATGGCCATGTTAAAGTTGCTGAGTGCCATCACTGTATAGAGGGATTGTGTAGGAAAATGTCCTAATTCTTAAGAGAGAACTGCTGAAATACACAGAGTGAAATACCATGATGTTTGCAACTAACACCCCAATAGTTCAGAGATAAAGTAAATGTAAAAAATTAAACGCCTAGCACAGGGCCATTACTCCATCCGGCCTAGAGCTGCCTCTGCCCTGCCTCCTCCCTAGAGGGACCCCCTTTCCTTCCAGTCCTTCCCTTGACCCTCCTTTCCCAGAGGAGGT
>NW_006295825.1:318930-322366 GCF_000327345.1 Myotis davidii | reverse complement strand
AGGAATCAGCCACAACCATCTCCCTGAAAGTCAAGTCTTCCCCATACTCATGCTCCAAACAGCCTCACCCCACCTCCAACAACATGCCCTGGAAACCTCCTTCATTACACAACACACACGGCCGTCTCCCTCCTCCAATTGGCTCATGCAGTTCCCTTGGCCTAGAATGCTGTCCTTCCCTTTCCTGTCACGGAGTCAACTTATCCTTCAAAGAAAGCCCTCACCTGTGCTCAAAGACCTAGCTCTCTTCCCCGGGAGGAGGCATCCTTTCCTGGAAGGACCTCTGTGCTCTTAGTCCACCCTGCAACGCACTCGTCATTCTGTTGCTTGCATGGGCCCGAAGCTCCAATTCACACAGACAGGTCACAACTTCCCCTGTATCTCTAGGGTGTCCTGAGCGCCTGAGATGTAGTAGACACTCCACACATGTTTATTAACAAAAGCTGAGGTGCTGGTATGAATCTGCCGCCATTTTAGAAACTAGTTAAATACAGGTTGGTATGTTCATATAATAGAATACTATGCAGGTGTCAAAAGACTGCCATGGGTTGTTATGGGATAATACCAGATGTACCAATAAGTGAAAGAAGCAAGGTGCCCTACTGTGAATGCACAGTAAACTATTTGTGTCAGAAGAAAAGCATGTATACCTGCACCAGCACAGGTTGCCTTAGGGGTGGAGGACCGGGTGGTAGGGACATGGGGAGGGAGGGAGAGATTTTGCCATTCGTAGGTGAACCTATTTAATAAATTACATGATTTATATTTATAATAGTGTCCTACTCCTTGAGGGAGGTTGAGGGAATCCCAGGAGTTGGGTGCTGAGGAAAGAGGGGAGAATCAGGTGAGCATTGCTCCTGGGTGGAAGAGACACTTAAGCTGCCTGCCTATGGTTCTAGCTGGAGGACCCTGACAAAGAGCCCCTGGCAGTGAAGGGGTGCAGCAGCTTTCCCAGAATCCTCAGCACCACAGGCATCTCCGTGTATGTGCTGTTCCATCCCCTGGGTCCTACAGCAGCGCATGCCACACACTTCTATGCCTCTGCCACGCTGTGCCTGCCCTGGAAATGCCCTGACTCCATTTTCACATGCTGAGTCCCACTGAGCTTTCAAGGCTCACACCATTCCTGCCTCTCTCACGCCATCTTGCTCCCTTAGCTCTCAGTCCTTGCTCTAAAGACCTCAGAGCTGAGCAGGCCCAACTAGGAGGAGGTGGGAAGGGTGTCCAGAGAATTCTGTCCCCACTGGCCTTTCCCAGGCCCAAGGCCTCCTGCTGTCTACGTTCCTGGTGTTGGGACACAGGGCTGCCCGCTCCAGGCCTGTACTCCCCTTTCACCACCCAAGCAGTAGTGGGCATGCTGTGCCTACTGGGACTCCTTTACACGGGGAAGGGACTGGCACATATATAATAGGATGCATGTGTTAAAGAAAAAATTATCCTGCCCCTTGTTAAAACAGTAAATAAAGAAGACATGCGGGACTATTGCAAGAGACGTCCAGATGACCACAGTAGGGGTAGAGAGTAGACTCTGGATTCAGCAAAGACAGCTGGCGACCAGCATGAGGGGGTCAGCGGGTGGAAACTTACTAAGAGGTGGCATCAAGGGTAGGGATTCTAACTAAACCAACTCAACAGGATTCCTCCTGAAGGCAGGCGAGGGTGAGCAGATACCAAGGTGGGGGGATTCTCACTACACGGACATAGGGTTCTTGTTAACACTGGGCCCGACAGGCCCTAGACCAGGCCCAGGAACTAGGCCTAATCAAAAGCTGGGCTCAGAGGAGTCTGTGTGAAGTTCGTTCAAGGAGAGTCATTGTCACATGTTATGGGACATGGGGAAAGCTCACGTTTTTACAGGTGAGGAAACAGAGGCTCAGAGAAGTAGTCCTTTGCTTGAGGTCTGCCTCGGTTCCCTCATCCCCGGGAGGCTCAGCCCCAAGGCTGCTGCTACATCTGCCCGTAGCCCTAGCGGTCGGTAAACGGACCTGGGCTCCAGCCCCTGTGTGGCCACTGACTCCGCACAGTGTGACCTGGGTCTTTCAATATGTCCCAGGAACAAAGCCAGGAGAGTCCTCTGGCCAAGCCAGGGAACTCAGGGGAGCCGGGTGGTCCAGGCCTGGGCTGGGCAAGGCAATAATTAGCTGAGAGCTCCTCTGGAATGTTAAGTACTTAGCCCTGGAATGCAGCTCCTGCTGCTGCAAATAACCCCCATCATCAGACAGGCCCTGCAGTAAAGATAAATATCAGGGTGGGCAGGCACTGGGGACCCTGTCTTGGGACCTCCCCCATAAAGCAGCACGTTTTTCTGGCCTCTCTCAGGATCTCCCCCCATTTAGAACTCTTTGCTTGGAACTAGGCTTTGCAGGTGTGGTGGGGAGCCTCTAAGATGACCCACATTATCCCTACCTCCTGGTATTAATGCCATGTAACCCCTTCTCCTTCAGAATGGGCCAGACTTAACGACCGCTGTTAACAGATGGAATACAGCACAGATGATGGAATGCCATTTCTGAAATCAGGTTACAAAAAACCGTGGACTTCATCGTGGGGACCCTTCTGCTCTCTCTGCGTGAAGCCAGGCTGCCATGTTGTGAGCTGTTCGGTGGAGAGGCCCCTGCGGCAGGGAGCTGAGGGAGGCCTCTGGCCAGCAGCCAGAGAGGCCAGGAAGGCTAGTGAAGTGCTGAGGATTCTGGGAGGCTGCTGCACCCTTCCACTGAGGTCTGTGGTCCAGCACCCAGGAGACACTGAATCCTGCCAACAAGCATGCGAGTGAGCGTGGACATAGATGCATCCCCAGCTGAGTTCAAGGGTAAGCAATCTCCACGTCTAGCTGGGACCTGGGCCTAACAGATTTTTGGGGCTTGGGCCCAGGCAGAAAGATGGGTGACAGAAACAACTTCACAGAGCTCTCACCAGGCCCAGATTCAGCTGTGCGGCTAGTCTAAAAGTGCACTGAGAGCCCTCATCCTTCTCGGACTACAAAGAGGCCATGAAAGGGCAGGACTGCCCAGACCTCATCCCAGGTCAGGACACTCAAGGGACTCTGATGTGATCCCACTTTCCACATTCCTGTCACCAGAATCCTCTGGAGTGAGTGCCTCTCCCTCCAAAGAAAGCACAATTTCCTGTTTCCAGGCCTAGGACCCCGCTCCTAGCTGTCTGAGCCAGGGAGGCTCATCTCCTTCTCCCAGGGCAACCTCACCAGTTTCCACCTAACAACTCAGAGGCCCAGAGAGGAGGCCTGACTTGCCAGAGGTCCCAGAGCCCGGGATTGACAAGTCAGGGTTAGGACCAGGGTTTTCCGACCCTCAGCCCAGCGTGCAGGGCTCTAGGCCAGGACTTCTTAAACGGCAGCTTGTGTCAGAACCATCCAGAGGGCTTGTGAAAACCCAGGTAGCTGGGCTGCGCCCTCAGAGTTTCTGATTCTGTAGGCCTG
>NW_006295825.1:316640-318885 GCF_000327345.1 Myotis davidii | reverse complement strand
CAGGTGGTGCTGATGTGGCTGGGGGAGGCCCACACTTTGAGAATCAGTGCTCTAGACCGTCTCCCAAGTCGCTCTCCTGATGGTCCCCAAAGCATGGACGGATGGCAGCCTGCAGTGTCCCCAAGTGCCTGTGTAGGCACGGTCTCCTTTGAGGGAGTGGGGTGTGGTTGAAAGAACCATGAAGGGCAGTGCCCTGTCTTGTTCATCTTTGCAACTATTTGCCCAGCAGCTCCCATATTTGCTGACCCATAAAACCCACAAATATAAATGACACACCTCAATTTTATAAGGAAACGCTTTTGAAAAAAATTAATTTCTTTTTTGTCATAACCATTTTGCAAGTGCATTATTTTGTCCAGGTGAATTGAGTGTTCTGTGTAGGAAGTGATGTGATGGTCTCTGCTGTAATGTTTTCTGTTTCCAGACCTCACCACTAGGATCTGGTTCCATCGATCATTGTATTTCACTTTTTTGGCACTGAAGCTTCTAGCCTTAAAGCTGATGCTTGAACTACTGGGTGGTTGGTGGATCTACTGATATAGGCATAGATTCATCTGTGGATGTGGATTCGGGTACAGGTATAGCTGCAGATACAGATATCGACAAAGATGTAGAAGTGGTGCTTCCTAAGGAGAATTAATATGCTCCCTTCCCTTCCTTTCCTCTGCCCAGAAGGTGGATGTGGAGGAGAGCCAACTTGGGCATATAAAGATGGCAGAGCAACAGGTGGAATGGGCCTGGATGCCTGGACAGCCTCGTGGAGGGGGGTCACTGTCCCAGTCCTGAGCAATCTCCCTGGGTTGTCAGAGGAGAGCGAAGTAAACTCTGACCAATACATGACACGCTCGTCCCCAGCAGACAACAGGCTCCTTGAGGTAGGGACAGGGCCTCCCTCTTTCTCACTACAGTTCCCCAAACAGGCCCCAAACAGGGCCTAGCAGGGTTTAATCCGGTTCTGCCCCTTACTGACAGGTGACCTGGGGCAGATAACCTCCCTGGCGCTTTCCTCTTCTGTAAAATGGGGCTGTGAAACGCTCTCACTGGACTGTCGCCAAGCTTAGTGAGATGTACGTAAAAACACTTAGCCCTGTGCTGGCACATAATGGGGGCTTTAAACCATTACTCCCTCCTTCCCTGAAAATAAAGTCTGAACTCCCTACCAGGACCCATAAGATCCTTTTTTATTTTATTTTTTAAAAATACGTTTTTGTTGATTTCCGAGAGAGGAAGGGAGAGAGATAGAAACATCAATAATGAGAGGGAATCATTGACCAGCTGCCTCCTGCACACCCCCTACTGGGGATTGCGCCCGCAACCCACAACCTGGGCGCGTGCCCTGACCAGAATCCAACAGTTCGTAGGTCAATGCTCAACCACTGAGCCACACCGGCCAGGTCGTAAGATCCTGTATGTTCCAATCCTGCTCACCTCCCTAGTCTTATAGCTCATACTTTGAGCAACACGGCCAGATAGAGGGGCGCCAGCTGCCCACCTTTCCCAGGGAGCTGTCCTAAGGTCAGAGTGAAAGGTGAGGAAGGTGCTAAGTCCAGTGGTCCTTGAAAGTCCCTTAAGCTGCCCGTAGGTACAGTCTCCAGACCTGGACCCTCTCAGTGAGCCCAGTGTGGGAACAGGAGGCTGCGTCTCCAGGGGAGCACCAGATAAAGTAGCTGGCTTGTGTTTAGGGGCCTCCTGGGATGAAAAACATGTCTTTAATCAGCGGAGCCATAGTCAGATTAAACGTTCATGTACTGCTTCTCTCCACACTCAGTTCTTGTAGGTGCTCCGTTCTGTCCTCTTACCGGCAAGCCTTGCCCAGGCTGCTCCTTCCATCCCCGTGCACTTCCTGCCCCCCCTCCAGGTGCCTGGCCCACCCCCATTCCCTGGCCAACCCCCATCCCTGGCCCATCCTCACTGGTTTTCAGGCGTCAGCACAGGTGCCATTCCTGGGGGAACCCTCCCCTAACCCCCCTCCCCGCCCCCCCTCGCAGCAGGGTCCCCTGACGCTCCTCCGCCCCGTGAAGTGGGTTCCTGCTGCATGTTAACCGCATGGCTGCCTGTAGGGCTTTTCTACCAAGTCCTTCCTTCTCTTGTTGGGTGCTCAGGCCCAAGCGCCCAGCGCAGAATGTGGCCCAGTAAGTGCTGGGATGAATGGACCCGTGAGCGCCCAGCGCAGAATGTGGCCCAGTAAGTGCTGGGATGTATGGACCCGTGAGCGCGTGGCGGACAGGGTCAGGGGTGCCATTGT
>NW_006295825.1:307988-316128 GCF_000327345.1 Myotis davidii | reverse complement strand
CAAGACAGAGCGTGAGCTGCGAGGGCTCTGGGGACCTTTGGCACCCGCCCCCCTTTCTGGGCCCTGGGCTCGGAGCCAGACCGCCGGAGGTTGAGTTGCCTCAGCCCCAAAGGAGGGATTAAGCTCCACTCACCATCCATAGGCTTTTGAGGCTGGAGGGAGCCTCAGTTCTCCCATCCGTGAAATGGGTTAACCGCAGCTCTGGATGCGATGAGACGTGCCTAGGCCACCCTCGCCCCCATGCTCAGCATATAATGGGTGCTCCGTTTCCTCTCACTTGCTGGGGAAACAGGCGCTCAGTCACCCATGCCTTCTGTCTACACATACGGGTTGCACACCTACGTGCCAGGCACTGTGTGAGGCCTTGGGTTATAGCGATGAGTGAGACAGATAAAACCTGCCACTCTCGGGGGAGACCAGCAATACACAAATACATACGCACACCGGATAAGGCAATGCAATGCCTCCGATGGTGCTAGGTGCCAGGGAGAAAAATGCAGGGTGAGGGGAGGCCTGTGGGAGTGGGAGGGGTGGTTCTACTGCAGACTCAGTGGTCCAGGAAGGAAGGTGTTCAGGAAAAGTGCCCTTTGAGCCGAGGCCCGAGTGAAGTGTGGCAGTGAGCAAGGCAGCAGTTGTCTAGGGGAGGCCTTTTGGAAAAAGCAAATGTCAGGTGCAAGGCCCTGGCCCCCCTCCTTCCTGCCCCCTGCTGGCAGACTTCATCTCTCAGGGTCCCGGGCTCCCCTCTCCACCAACCGGCAGGAGAGACGCGCGAAGAGTAGACCTGGAGCCAGGCCCGGTTTTCAGTCCTGGCCCTGCCGCTCATTAGGGGGTGACCTTGCCCCAGTCACTCGCCTCTCTGAGTGGTACCTCTCCCCTCTGTCCAATGAGGAGCACAGTGGTGTGTTCTGTGAGGCGACACGGGCGAGCGGCAAGCCCCGCGTGGGGTACGTATGAGCTCAGATGAAGGGCCTGCAGGGGCCTGAGGAAGACCCTGGTTTTCTTCATCTGAAAATTGGGTCTCTCTCTGACTTGGAGTGAAAAGTGGACATACCCTTTCCCCGCCTTGGTGGTGACGGGGAGACAAGTAGCAGAAGTCGGAGCAGCTTGACAGACTCTGGGAGATGCTTCCCAGGTGTGGTCTGGTGTTGGCGCCGCGCTGGGACGCAGAGCCCTGTTTATGTAGAGAGAAGCAGTAGCACACACACCCCCCCCACACACTCCCCACCCGCCCGCATTGTCCGAGTCTCAGCCAGGCATTCAGCTGGGCTCAGAGAAGAAAGCTCAGCTGGTCCAGCTCAGGGCGAAGCCGTGACATTGGTCACGTTTAATGCTGCCCTTCTTTGGGAACGGACGGACGGACGGAGGTCACGTCAATCAGACGCGAGGGAGGAGTTCAGTCCTCGGAGCTAGTTCTCCCTCATTTGACACCTGGGGAATCTGAAGCCCAGAGAGGGCAGGACTTTTCCAGCGAACACACAGCCGTCCTGGGGTTTGATCACTTATGCCGGCAGAACTTTGCTCTAAGGCTGTGTCTTCACTGTACTTCAGGCCAAATCCTACCTCTTTTACAGAAGGAAGGAACCGAGACCCAGAGGAGTAATATGAATTCGCAAAGGCGTCCCAGACCAGCAAACGGCAGTGGAGAGGAGCGTGCATTCTATTCAGGGGCAGAGGAGAGGTGGGACTCTCCCTGGGCCCCTCCAGGGTAAGGACATTTGGGGAAATCTGTAGCTCCTGGCTTCCCCTTCTTACCCCAGGAATCCTGTTTCCCCATCCTAAAGGGCCAGCCCAGCAAGTACCTGGATGCACATCGGTGCCTTTGTCCGGCTGGCTCCATGGAGAGCCAGCTGTGATGGCTGAGCTGCAGCAGTGCCTGGAGGCCACCGTGGCCAGGCTGGGTACCACTTCACTCTCCCCAGGTCTCTAGACCAATGCCCTGACAGGAGCTTTATCTCAGACCTTGAACATAGCAGCCAGATCTGGCACCAAAAGCCCCTCTTGGCCTGTAACTTTTGCCACCACTTGCAACAAGGAGCCGCTTTCATTCATTCATTCATTCTTCATTCAACAAGTATTTCTGGAGAGCCTATCAGGTGCCAGGTCCTGCTCCACACATTGAAGGTGGAGCAGCAAACAAGATGATGAGGCCTGGCCCTCTGGAGCTCACCTTCAAGACCAGGCAATAAACAAATAGACACAAAGTATTAGGTCAGATGAAGGTGAAAGGTGAGGGGGCAGCGTGTGATGTGCGTGCTCAGAGGCCACTGCGGAGGGCGGGTGCAGAAGTTCTGAAGGAGGGAGCTAAAGGAAGAAAGGGCATGAGGCTCCTAGGAACATGGTTGGCGTTTCCAGTGGACGGCAGGGAAGACAATGTGGCTGGAGTGAGTGGGGGAGGGAGAGAGGACGTGAGAGGGAGAGCAGAGGGGCCGGACTGTGAGTGCCCTTGGCTCCTAGTCGGCCTTGGGTGGAGCTGTGCCCTCCTGGGGCATCCTGGGCATCCTGAGGAAGTGATTACAGAGCGGTCACCCCTATTGGCTTCCCTCCACCCTTGCTCCCTCCACCTGCTCTAAACAGCAGGATTAGAAAGAGCAGCAAGGAAGCTGACCTCCCCTGAAAAGAATTTGGAGTCAGAAATCTCTGGATTCCAGACCAGGCTCCACTACTTAGTAACTGCGTGAGTTTGGATGAACCGCTTAAACTCTCTAACCTCCACCTCCTATTCAGTGATGGCGACCCTTTTGAGCTCGGCGTGTCAGCATTTTGAAAAGCCCTAACTTAACTCTGGTGCCGTGTCACATATAGAAATTTTTTGATATTTGCAACCATAGTAAAACAAAGACTTCTATTTTTGATATTTATTTTATATATTTAAATGCCATTTAACAAAGAAAAATCAACCCCAAAAATGAGTTCACATGTCACCTCTGACACGCGTGTCATAGGTTCGCCATCATTGGGCTATCTGCAAAAAGGGCTAAGCACACCTACTGCCCACGTAGCGTTAGAAGCTGAGCTGCCCACCCTCTGACCCCGCAGGCACACTCCCGGGGATGTAAGCGAGGGAAACCAATGCATGTGTGCAAAGGCACGGGCCAGGCGTCCCTGGGGGTTGGTCAGCGTGGCCCTAACATGGACTCAACTGAGTCCTTCAGCAGAAGAATGGCTACATGAGGTCTGGTGGTGCATGCGGTGGGGCATACATAACAATACCATCTACAGAGACACCAGTATACATTATCCCATTAACACGAAGTTCAGGTAAAGCTAATCAATGGTGATAGTGGTCACCCCTGTGGGGTGCTGACTGGCCAGGACCTGGAGGGAACTTTCTGGCACGTGGTGTTTTATATCATGATCTGGTCAGTGTCGCACAGGTTTATGTGCATGTAAAAGTTCGTTGGACTTGAATTCCATGAACAATTTGAGAGTTGTGTGCGTTGTGCTATGTATGTTATATTTCAATAAAAGGTAAAACGGGGAAAGTATACTGCCTACATAGCTGGTGAAGGGTAAATGAGACAGGTTGGAGTTGTGTCTGTCTCGGAATAGGTCCTTGGGAACATTCCCTGCTTCCCTGGTGCCGCTCTGAGGGACCGGGAGGGCCCTCCAAGCCCAGGCCCCTACCTAGCCTGTCCCTCCATGGACCAAACATTAGCTTGGGTCAGACGATGCTGTGCTGTTGGAATTGAGGGATGAAACGGGACTGGGTCTTTTTTGGGGGGTGGAGGGGTGGGATTATTTTTGCTGTTGCTTTGTGTTGAGAAAATTCTTGTTTTTATCATTAAATATGGCAACTTACTTGTGCTCAGATCCCAGGCCTGGGGTGTGGAGAAAATGCTGGAGTGGGAAGCGCTCAGCTTTCCTAGCCTGGGGCCTAATTGATGGCATTGAGGCCTAATTGACCCTCTCTCTGCTTGAGGATCCCAGATTCCCTCCGCCATGGCCTGGCAGAGCCCCACCCCTCTGTCTCCCATGAGCCCACATGCGAACTGCTCCCAGGATCACTCGCTGGGGACAGCGTACCGGTTCCACTTTCCCACCCTGTCCCGAAGTCACTGTCCCAAGCCCAGAGAGGGGCGTGACTTCCCAGAAGCCACACAGGAAGTCTGCAGCAGCGTCAGGCCAGACCATGCAGAGGGCAGGGTTGGAGGCGGCAGGCCTGGGCTCGGCCATGCTCTCCCCTCCTGCCCATGAGGGCAAGGCCCCTCCTGAGCAAAGACGGGAGAGTGTGCCCTCCAGCTCTGAGGACGGAGGACATCTATGACAGTAATGGGGGCACTTTTATTATTAACTTGGCACGGAGGGCTGGGCTCCTCTCTCGTGTACTGTCCAGGGTGAGTCCCACGGTCTCAGCTCCTTCTATCCCAGGGTCACAATCTAGGATCCACCTGCCCTTGGTGCCACTCCTTGCCTTGCTTCCCATAGAAATATCACAGGCAACCTCTGTTTGCAACCTGCCTGATCTTGGGTTGAGTCCGCCTGGCCCGTGCTGGATGTGCCATGGGCTTGGCCTGAGGGAGACTCCAGAGATGAATGGGGCCCACCCAGGACCAGTACAGACTCTGTTTCTCCCTTTTTATCTCCTCAGGTGTCAGTTTCCATGTAACCTGCCCTGGCTAACCTTGCCCCACCCCCACCCTCCCTCCTCGCCTGTTCTGCTTCCTCACCCCCCACTTCACTGACCTGTAGTTACCTGTTGATTGGTCTGCCTTTTCCCACAGGACTGTACGCTCCCGAGGGTAGGAGCTGCGCCTCTTTTATTCACCACTGGCCCCTGGAGTCTGGCACAAGGAATCGTAGATCTTTGAGAGAAGAATGAGTGAATGAGTAAGAGCTGCCCTGGCGGAGATATAGACAGCAGGGCAGGCAGGGGTGATTCCGGGGTGTGTGTGTGTATAGGTGTGTGTATGTGTGTGTGTGTGTATGTGTGTGTGTATATATATATGTGTGTGTATTTGTATATGTGTGTGTATGTATGTGTGTGTATCTGCGTGTGTGTATCTGTGTGTGTATGTGTGTGTATCTCTCTCTCTCTGTATGTGTATCTCTGTGTGTAGGTGTGTGTGTGTGTATCTGTGTGTGTGTATGTGTGTGTATGTGCCTCTCTCTCTCTCTCTGTGTGTGTGCCACTTGCGCTGAGCCTGTGGTTGCCCAGGTTTCAGAAGGAGCTGGCTGGGGGGAGTGGAGGGCAGTTGAGGGCAGTGGAGGGCAGTGGAGGGCAGTGGAGGGCAGTGAGGGCAGGAGGACTCTTTTGAGCCTGGGCGCCTGGGAACGCAGGCTCCCCTGTTATGAGCGAGAGGCCTGCCTGTGAAAATGTGTGCAGTCCCCGCACTGGGAAAGGGTCCTGGGCCTACAGGACCTGAGACCTGGGTCCCCACAGCGCTCCACGGGGAGCCGGGAGAGCATTCCTCTTCGCAGGGAGGGGAGGGGCCCAGGCCTCCCCCTCCAGGCACACGGGCCCTGGGCCAGGGCTCTCCCTGTGGCTTCTCTCCCCGGAGGCCCTAGAGAGCCTCTAGCCCAGGCCTCGGGGGGGAGGGGGGTGCAGAGGCTGCCCTGGGCCCCACAGTGAGGAGAAGCAGAGCTGGAACCACTCCAGGCTGGGACTCGGTCTAGGCCTGGGGCCTCCAGCACCCCCACACCCCTGCCTCCTCCAGCCTGCCCTGTGTAAGGGCCTTATTCAGGCTGGTCAGCACGGGGAAGGCAGCCCCAAACCTGGACCTCACACTCTCCCTGCAGTTAACCTGGGAGCCCAGCGTCCCCCTGCGTCTCGGGGAGCAGGACTGAGGTGGTCAGCGGAGGCGGAGTCTCTCTTGGCGGAGCCCGCAGCCCACACCTGCTCACCTGAGCCGCGCTCAGGACACTGCGAGGCCTGACTTCAGAAACGACGCCCATTCTCTGGGCCTTGGCAAAGGTGACTTCTGACACCCCCCCACCCCGCCCCATCCAGCAGACAGGACCTTCCCTAGGTCAGGGCCTGTGCCTCCCCCCTCACACTGGAGACTCTGCTCATGCACCTCAGGTCTCAGCTCTGCGGCCCTTTGGGCCCCCAGTTGGCTCTGTGCTCCCTGTACACCTTGGTCTCCCGCCAGGCTCTCTAGTCCGGGGGGTGGGGGTGGAGGGGGGGCTAGGTCAGGGCAGTTAGATCCCTAGTGCCCTCTTCCTGGAAGTTCCCAGGGTCATGGGCTGTGTCTTATTTGCCCCTGTGTCCTCTGTGCCCACCTTAAAGCCTGGCATCGAGTGGGCTCTTGTGACACGAAAGAGGTGGCTCAGGGTGTCATTTGCGGGGCTCTAGGAAGGGATTCTAGCCACCCGGCCCTGCCCCCAGCTCCCCAGGAGCCACAGTTCTGGCATTCCACTGGGAGAGGCACATTCCTTGACGGTCTCTTCCCGGAAATAAATCAGAGTATGAGTGTGTTCTTCTCTTGGGCCCGGAGGCCCGAGGAGAGGGGGCTGCCAGCCTGGTCCCCGCCTCTGGAAGAGGAGGGCTGAGATCCCGGGGAGGCGCTGACCTCTGGGGACAGGCGTGGGCTGCTGGGCCCTTGGGGCTGGTGAGAACAGCAGGGCTTGTCTGGGAGGGAGCCTCCGACAGACGCTTTATCAGGCCCTGTCGCCAGCATTATCTGTGGCTTCTCAGCAAAGAAGGAGCCACAGTCCTCAACCAGCCTCAGACCACTCCAGGCCTGGAACAAAGCAGCCGAGTCAGCTGGCAGCACCACGGTTCCCGGCTCAGACCGTGGGCTCCGCAGCCTCGGGGCCCCGGGGGGTGTTCAGGGGGTGACTGGCCCAGCCTGGCGACGGCCCGTCTGCCGGGACTCCCCCGCCGAGTGCCCGCCGCCACAGGACCACCTCCCCGGGGCCTGTCTGGAGAATGTGGAGGGGGCACCGGGTCACCCGGCCCCTCCAGGGCCTCGCCGAAATGTCAGCCACAAAGGACGGGAGACAGAGGGGCCTGTCCAGGAACAAGGGCCAAGTGTTGGTGTGGGCTGAGGGCTGGGGCTGGGCTGGTCAAATGTTTACTTGGAATGGTTTGAGTGGGCACCCTCAGGCCACAGGGGCAGCTGGCGCCTGGCATGGAGCCTGTCTACCCACCACCACGGGGCACTGCAAGGATTCAGACCCATCCCAGATGGGCACACATCCAAAGGTACCCAGAGGGACTGCCAGCCGAGGCCTTGGCATGGTCACTCCCTCCCAGGCCCTGCCCGCTGCGGGGAGAGAAGGGGCTGGGCGGGCTGGCTGAGCCCCTCGTTCTGGAAGCACCTGCTTCTCTGGCTCCCTGCGGGCGCCATGCCTGGTCGGGCAGGTTGTGCACTCGCCACGGAAGCAGGTGGGCCCCCATACTCGCCGCTGGGCAGGAGCTGCCGCAGCCAGAGGGTGCTTTTTTGCAACTGTTTGCTAGGAAGGGGCCGCTCTGTGTGGTGGGCGCTTGGGGACATTAACATGACAGGTTCTCTTGGTAGGTGCTCATATTTGTTAGGGGTAGGTTGCCAGATATAATACAGGGCTCCCAGTTGGATTTGAATTCAGCTAAATCAGTGCTTCTCAACCTTCTGGCCCTTTAAATACAGTTCCTCATGTTGTGATCCAACCATGAAATTATTTTCGTTGCTACTTCATAACTGTCATGTTGCTACTGTTATGAATCGTCATGTAAATATCTGATAGGCAGGATGGTCTTAGGCGACCCCTGTGAAAGGGTCGTTTGACCGCCAAAGGGGTCGTGACCCACAGGTTGAGAACCGCTGAGCTAAATAATGACAAGTTAAAAAAAAAAAAAAGTAGCGCTGGCTGGTTTGGCTCAGTGGTTTGCAGACCGAAGGGTTTAGGGTTTGATCCCCGCCTCTGGTTGGGGCGCCGGTGGGAGGCAACCAGTTGTGTCTCTCACACACTGATGTTTCTCTCTCTCGCCCCCCTCCTCTCTCTAAAGATCAATGGAAAAAGTATCCTCGGTGAGGATTTAAAAAATTCTGATTGGTGTTTCAGACTTCTTAGGACATATTCCTAGAAGTGGGAACAGTTGATCAAATGGCCATTTTTAATTTTTTGAGGAACCTCCGTACTATTTTCCACAGTGGCTGCACCAGTCTGCATTCTCACCAGCAGTGTACTAGAGTTCCCTTTCCTCCACATCCTCTCCCGC
>NW_006295825.1:295229-307544 GCF_000327345.1 Myotis davidii | reverse complement strand
CCCCCAGGAAGCAGCCGGGCTCTGCCTCTGATTTACGGGGAGCCTTTGGATAGGTCCCTTCCCTCTCTGGGCCTGGTCATGCAGGCTTCTACCTGCTCCCCTCCTCTCAGATCTGCCCCCCCCTCCCCCCCCAGCGTTCCTGGGATGGAAGAGCTGAGGGGCAAAGCTGGACCTGGGAGAAGCTGCTGGGAACATGCCGACTCGACCTAGCTACGCCCACACACTGATGGCCAGAGCAGTTGCACTTTACAGGAGAGGAAAGTGAAGGGCAGGAAGGAAAGACACGTCATTAGGGTCCCCTAGTTTGTAGGCAGTGCAACCAGGACTTGAGTCCAAGGCCAAATCCTCAGCGTGCGTGCCCAGGTGTCTCCATGGTTTTGAGGCCCCACCCCTGGGCGGGGGCCTCCTCAGCAGGCCCAATAGGGCCCAACCAATCTGGACTCCTGCCCCTCTGCCCCTCAGAGCCTCCCGAAGTCTGGAGCTCCTCAGTGTGACTCTGGAAGGTGGACAACCAGTTGTGTCTCTCACACACTGATGTTTCTCTCTCTCTCCCCCTTCCTCTCTCTAAAGATCAATGGAAAAAGTATCCTCGGTGAGGATTTAAAAAATAAGTGTAATTATGTCCCATGTAATATTGCAGTGTCATGAGGGGTCGATGAGATCTGGTCATATCAGACCTCTCTCCACCCCCCACCCCTACCGCCACCCCCACCCACCCGCACAAAGGGCCCTAGGGGTGCGAAGGAGAGTGAGGGAAACGGAAGTGTGACTGGAGGGGAGCCTGAGAGGTAACAGGGGCCAGATGGAGCCTGGACTCAGAGGCCCGGGTACTTTGAGTGAGATGGGGGCCTCTGGACGGGAGGGATTAAGCCCAGGACTCCTGCGGTAACAGGCTCCCTCTGGTGGCCGTGTTGAGAATAGGCTGGAGGGTCATGGCCCAGGCTGGCTGACCTGCGAGGTCACTGCAGCCGGAGAGAAATGGCCGATTCTGGGCATAGGGACTGTTTGTGATGGAAAATGGCAAGCATGCACAAATAGTACAGGGAACTCCCGTGTCCTCAACACCCACTCCAGCCATCATCAGCTCGTAGCCAGTATTGTTTCAGGGAAACCTTTCGCCTCTCCTGGAACCTGGATTATTTTGAACCCAGATACGGTATCATTTCATCCATAAATATGTCAGCATGTGTCACGAAAAGATAAGGCCTGGAAAAGAGTTTGAGGCAGGTGCTACCAGGAATTTGCTCAAAGGCCCCATGAAGCCCATGGCTGTCAGCTCCCCGCCTCTCCTAAAGCTTTCTAGTGTTTCTCTCCTCAGGCCTTCTCTCTCCCGCCCCTCTGTCTGCATCGTCTCCTAGCATGAGGCTTCTCCGTCTGGGGTCTTGGGATGCTGGCATGGACGCCCCATTGGACACTCCTGCCTTCTCCCCAGACCTCACAGCCACCCCAAACCTCTCCTTTTTCTGGTCACTTGATTACAGGATTGTCCAGGGTCTGGCACAGAGGTTTCCTATCCCCTCAAAGACCACCACTCCCTGGGAAGTCAGGAAATGCAGGCACCCTGGAGGAATATGGGGGGAGCTCCTGGGAAGTCAAAGAATGAGGTGCAAGGACACAGACTTAGACATAAAAACTCTAATAAGTACAGGGAGGCCCTTTGCTTTCCTGAAGGCCGCCCATCTGCCCCCCCCTCCCCCCCCAGCGTTCCTGGGATGGAAGAGCTGAGGGGCAAAGCTGGACCTGGGAGAAGCTGCTGGGAACATGCCGACTCGACCTAGCTACGCCCACACACTGATGGCCAGAGCAGTTGCACTTTACAGGAGAGGAAAGTGAAGGGCAGGAAGGAAAGACACGTCATTAGGGTCCCCTAGTTTGTAGGCAGTGCAACCAGGACTTGAGTCCAAGGCCAAATCCTCAGCGTGCGTGCCCAGGTGTCTCCATGGTTTTGAGGCCCCACCCCTGGGCGGGGGCCTCCTCAGCAGGCCCAATAGGGCCCAACCAATCTGGACTCCTGCCCCTCTGCCCCTCAGAGCCTCCCGAAGTCTGGAGCTCCTCAGTGTGACTCTGGAAGGTGGACTCGCCTTCCTAATTGGTTCATTTTCACTCACCAAGATCCTCCTGCCGGCTGGGCTCAGTGGGCACCAAGCACACTAACGCATTTCTCTCCTTTAATCCTCACAACAGCTGAGTAGAGTGCTATGCCCATTTTACAGATGTGAAAACTGACGCTCAGAGAGGTGCAGTGAGCTGCCCAATGCCACACAGCTCCGCGGTGGGAAAAACAGGGTAGAAACCAGAGATCTCTGACTCTAAGTGCTCCTTCCCTTACATTGCAAGAACTGGCTTAGACGGTACATGTCTAATAACCCACTGCCATTAGGTTGTCCTGGCTTCAGGCATCCTTTTTTGCACAAAACTCCTCTGTCCTGTTTCACCTGCTGGTATGTGCTCACACTGACCTTTCTAATGACCATGGGAGGCAGGTATGCCGTCCTCTCAGCCTTTACGAGTGAAGTGCTGCACATGCCCCTGGGAAGACTGTGTTTTGAAACTTCCTGAAATTTCCCAAGTCTTGTTATCTTCCCTAGAGCTGCCCACCAATACTTACGTTCTTCTAGCGCCCCCTACAGCCCGTCAACGACATTGACTCGCCCTGCAGGGTCCTTTAGGACATTTTTCTTGAAAATTGTTTTTTCCCTTTTTAACCCACCTCCCTCCGTTGGCACATCTGGGCCCTCCCCTCACAAGTTAGGACCCATCTTGTCCTTTCTTGCTCCGCATTCGTAGCAATAGTTAGAGCACGTTTACCTCTGTAACTTCGTCTTCAAGAAACTACGATATTATTATGTCTCAAAACATTGGGGAGGTCGTCAAACTTGGGAACCACAGAATGAGTCTGGTTTTCCCCAGTCTGGGAACCCTTGGGGTCCGGTCAGTGTTACCCCATCAGGTTAGACTAAGGGTCTTCCAGGAAAGGGACTGTGTCTCCCCTATAGCACCCACCCATGGGGACAGGCCCTTCAGGGCAAGGACTGATGCAGTGACGGGGAAGAGGTGGCTCTGGGCTTCGCCCACCAGTGAGCTGGCTTCAGCAATTACCCCCTTGGGGCTGGTCTTGTTTCATCATCCCACCCTCCACCATGGCCAATTTTTTTTTAAAGCAAATCCAGGCTGTCCTATCATTTCATTCATAAATATTCAATATTATCTCACCTAAAATGTGTGCCATCATCACAGCTAATATCAACTACCTATCCAGTGCTCACGTCTTCCTCATTATCTCATGAATGGCAGAATTATATTTTGTCTTTACATCTTGTTTGTTTGGATCAGGCTGCAAATAAGGTGCGCACACTGGGATTGGCTGATGGGTCTTGCAGTAACTTTGCTTGGAAGTCACTTGGAGCCGTTCTTCTTTGTGTGGTTCTACCCCTAACCTAATGCACACATGTATTTGCTTCATTTTGCTTGTGGGTTTTATGAGTTTATTTAAACATTTTAAATTTTATTTATGGCTTCAAAGTCTATCATACAAAATAAAGAACATTTAGGCCCTGGCCGGTTTGGCTCAGTGGCTAGAGTGTTGGCCTGTGGACTGAAGGGTCCTGGGTTTGATTCTGGTCAAGGGCACGCACCTTGGTTGCAGGCTCCTCCCTGGCCCGGGCCCTGGTCGGGGTACATGCAGGAGGCAACCAATTGATGTGTCTCTCTCACATCCATGTTTCTCTCTGTCTTCCCCTCTCTCTTCCCCTCTCTGTAAAAATCAATGGAAAAATATCCTTGGATCAGGATTAAAAAAATAAAAAATACTATTTAGAAAGCGCTAACTTTTATTTATGTTCCCCTCACCCAACCCCCCTCCCCATAACTATTTATTTTAAAAAAAGTATGCGTTATCCTTTCATCGGTCTATATAGATCTATACACACATACTGGTATATATAAAATACATACATATGTGCATAGGTATTTGTGTTCCTCCCCCGCTTATCTCAGGTAAGTGTTGACCTGCAATGGCACTGTCCACCCCTTGCTTTAGTCATGGTTCCCTTCGCCTGTGATCCGCCTGCAGCAGTCCGTCTATCAAGATTCCCCTTGTTCTCCTTTACAGCTGGAGCCCTCCACTGTGCTGCCAGCCACAGTTCCCGGCTGATGGACCCCTTCCTTGTTCTCAGTCTTTTGCTATTACTGATTGAGGTGCAATAACAACCTCTGCTCACATCTTTCGGTGTATCTACCGGAATAGATTCCCGGCAATGGGATTCCCGAGTCACAGGTGGAATATACTCACAGTTTTCCTAGCTTTTGCCAAAATGTTCTGCAAAGGGATTGCACTATTTTGCATTCCCATCAGCTACCTAGAGGAGCGCTGGTCTCCCCACTCCCTCCCCAACAGAATGTGCTGCCAAACGTTTGGACTGTTGCCAATCTGATAGGTGGGAAATGGTATCTTCAATTTGCATTTCTTTTATTTGAGCAATGTTGATCATCTTTCCAATGGTGACGGTCTTTTTGCGTTTCTCTTTCTGTGAATTGTCTGGTAAGATTTGTAGCTCACTTTTCTAGGAGTGTGTTGGTTTTTTCCTTCCCCGTGTTTAGACATTCTTTACAAATTAGAGGCATTAGTGCCTTCTCTGTGATAAACCCTCAGGTATTTCCCCCCAGTTGACCATTTGTCTTTTTTCTTTATTT
The DNA here is from genome assembly GCF_000327345.1 of Myotis davidii. Lineage (NCBI taxonomy): Eukaryota > Metazoa > Chordata > Mammalia > Chiroptera > Vespertilionidae > Myotis > Myotis davidii. The sequence goes on along the minus strand of NW_006295825.1, from coordinate 302,852 downwards.
GTTCATTTGTTCATTCATTCATCTCAGGCTGCTGGATGCTGGGGATACGGCTATGAACAGGGTGGCCCTGAGGGCTGCACGGCCTTCGACAGATCACAGACCTTCTCCCTCTTCCCCGGGGGTCCTTTGCGCCCTGACCCCTCTCCTGCCACTCAGTGACCCCCAGTCTCCGCTCCGTGAAGGACAGGTTAAGCCTGATTATCTCTGTATCTTCCTCTACATGCCTGGCACCTGATGAGCGAGGGAGGGAATGAATGAATGAATGAATCTTGTTAGGATAAAACAACTTTTCAGCCTGGGAAGCCAAGTCAGAGGGAAGTGTGGAAAAGCACCTTCAGGATCAAGGTTTTTTCACTCCTCACATTCTCTTCAGGCCTAACGGGTCAGGTTTGCCCCTTTCAAATTGCTTGCAGACAGTATTTGATGCCCAATTTAAAAGGGTGTCTGCCTATTGTAAAAAAGTGTGGACAATGCAGAGAAGAAAGAAGAACATGAAAATAACCCATTACACAGAGTAAACCACTGTGGCCATTTTGTTGTATTTTTATTCACCTGTCTTTTAAAAATATTTATTTTTATATATTCTATTTTATGCATACATATATATGCATATCCCTTAACAGTAGCATATCATGCACATTTCCTCATGGTGTTGGATTTCAGCACATCATCATGATGTTAAATGACCGTGTAATATGCCATGAAATGAATGAATCGTGTCCTACCTCTACCACTTAACCACTCTGTGCCTCAGTTTCTTCATCTGTCAAATGGAATAGTAATTGCTTCCCTGTAAGTTCCTTGTGAGGGTTAGTTGTGAATCATAGGCATGGTAAGCACTTGGTGAGTGTCAGACATTGTCATCATCATTGTTACTGTTTTTCCCAATTGTGGACATTCAAATCCTACCTTTATTTTATTGCAGGTCATACTGAAATGGACCTCCCCGTTCAGGGGAGTTCTATGGGTGCCTTACTCCCACCCCCAAATTAAGCACATCAGCAGCAGGGTGATGCTGGGGAGACTAGACTGCTCGGCTGCGTTAGGACAGCAGGGGGTTTGCCACTGGGAGCCCGGGAAGAGGCCACCCAGGCAGGGGAACAGCATCGGCAAAGGCTCAGGAGCTTGAAGGAACATGGGAGTTCGGATGTGCTCGGTGGGCGGCGGTTCTTGTCCCTATTTTACCAATGGGATAGTTGAGGCCCAGGTCAGGGAAGTGACGTGTCAGAGGACAGCGGTGGGGACCAGCCTTGTTCCTCCTGACTCCCAGAGTTGTGTCCCACCCTCCTGAAAAGCAACTGTGTGCTTGAGGAGGAGGAGGCGAAGACGAGGAGCAGGAGGGAGAATTTGGGGCTCACAAAGTCCTCACACCTGTGAGCCTCTGCCTCGTGAAGGCTCAGCTGTCCGGAAGGAGGTTGAGGCCAGACTCAGCTCTGCCTCCACCTCTTCTCCCTGAGGTCTCCTCAATGCAGGCCTCCGGCTGGCCCGGTGGCTGGCAGGTCTCCTGAGGCCCCACCCTCACCTCCCAGCCCTTCGACCCAACCCCTTGCAGACCAAGACTGAAAGCCAGGGGCCCATTTCCAGTTATCGTCCAGAGCGTATCCTCAGGCAGCAGCTGGCCCTGTGTTTACTTTAAAAAGGAACTCAGGTGACCGTGTATCAGCCCTTCGGTCAAGAGGGTGGAGCCTGCAGGGCTTAGGAAGAGGTGGGGGCTTGGGCAGCGTGGGGGCTTAGCACCTTAAAGGCCAAACCAGCCTGGGGCACAGGCCCTGACAAGCAAAGCTGAGGGGCTCCTGAGTGTTTTCCCAAATCCCCAACCTCTCCACTGCTGCCAGTTTCCATTCAAGGTCCACCATTAGAATGGTTTCTATAGAATCTCACAGGCTCGTAACCATCAGAAAATTCAAGTTAGTAATTCTTGGAATCACGGCTGAGAGTTTGAGAGCATTGCCTGCAATAGCAGCCTCCTTGCCAGCATTTCTGTGCGGTTCTTTCACGTCCGCACACTGAAGAGCTCCTGCCCCCTGCTGTTTACAGGAGGTACTTCAAGGAATGGGAGGTGGTGGTCCCGTAGTGGTGGAAGGAAGGGCCACTCTGTTGGCCTTGGGAATTGTCTACTAGTAGGACTGGCTTTTCTCTGAAGGGCCGTTGTAAGTTAAACCTCCGATTCAGAACGTCTGAGTGGGAAGGGATCCCGGGGGTGCCTCGGCCATTCATTTCTCTTAAGGGCCAGAAAGAACATTGGAGAGGGGGAGGGGGTGTACCCCCAGCAGTTTGTAGCAGGACTGGGACTGGAACAAGGTCTCCTGATTTCAGCCCCGACTCTGTGGGACTGCGTCGTCTCCTCCCATCAAACAGCAGCAAAAAGACATGCAGCAGCGCGGCTGGAGGGGGCCAGGCAGAGAGCCAGGCACCAGCTCACAGTCCTGTACCCGTGAGGGGCTCCCAGAGGCAGGGCTGAGGACACCAGAACAGATAACCATCTGAACTGCGGTGGGTGGCGGGCTGGCAGGGGGGACCCAGAGAGCTGTGGAGAACAGGGTGGAGAGACACATGGGAAAGTTTCCAGAGAAAGTGACAGGAGGGTGAAGGATGAAGGGACCTCCCTCTCAGGGCCTCCCTGTCAGAGAAGGGGTGTTCCAGGAATGGGAGGAGCAAGGGCAGCGCCCCAGGAAAAGGGGGGAGATTTGCCCCACTCCCAGCTTGCAGTGGGTCCTAGTAAGAGTGTGGACATCCCAGCTCAGGGCCCGAAGATGCGATCTGTCACCTTGCGGGACATGTACCAGGACATTTACACAGAGGGTGTTGGACGTGGTGTATTTTAATCTAAAAGAGTGACCCTCTACTGGTGGAAAGGCAGGCACTGTGGTGGCTGGTGAGGAGAACCTCTCTGGAGAAGTGGGGATGTGAATGCCGTATGTGCTGGCATGTGGGGGTGTCTCTTTCTCGGTCTTAATTCTGTTGACTTGCTAATTGCAGTTTAAGAGCCGTTTGCTCAGATCCAGCTGTTGAGGTGGCCACTTCCTTCTCCCTCACCTTGACCATAGCACCCTGCCCTCTGTGTATTGGTTTCCCCACGTGTGAAATGAGGAAGGTTGGACTCTAAGGCCCCTTCTGCTTAGGGCTGGTTCTCAGCCCAGTGTCGGACTCTCATTTTGCTGGGGTGTTGGAGGCGCCCTCTGGTGGCTCATGTTGGCCATGCAATCTGGGAATGGGTCGGTGTATTAGTCAGTGCATGTGAGTGTGAGCGTGCCTGTGTATTGGGAGAGGTTACATAGGAGATGAGTGATAGGCTCATGACATATAGAATGCATAGTTTTCCTAACTCTCACCCCCTGATTAAATGATAGACAGAGCCCTGGCCAGTGTGGCTCAGTTGATTGGGTGCTGTCCCATGTACCAAAAGGTTGCCAGTTGGATTCCCAGTCGAGGCACATGCCCAGTCGGGGCTCAATCCTCAGTGGGGGGCATGTGGGAGGCAGCCAATCAATGCTTTGCTCTCACACTCTCCCTCCTCTCTGAAATAACTCTTCCTCCATTTTTATCTGTCTAAAAAAAAAATCTAATAAAAAAATCTTAAAAAAACACACACAACACAGAGAGATGGGGCCAACCTATATAATAAAAGGCTAATATGCAAATTGTCCCCTCCACCGGGAATTAGACCAGGGTGCGGGGCTGGCCAGCCAACTGCCCTTGACCCCTCCTCCCAGCTGGCCCTACCCACAGTCAGCCCCCCCACCCTGATTAGGGCTGGGATTAGCCCACCAACTGCCCGTGCCCTGGCCAGCCCGGCCAGCCCAATCAGGGCAGGCCAGCCAGGCCCCACCCATGCACGAATTCGTGCACTGGGCCTCTAGTATAAAATAAAGGCAAGGGCTGACAAATCTTTCTGGGGTCTGCCTGGGCCACCCATCTCGCCAATACACATGGGAGCATCATTCCTATGCTCCAAATACCATCGTTGTGGCCCCTCTGCTGAACAGGGTAAGTGTCAGACACCTGGCCAGGGTATTTAGGGTCCTCCAGGAGCTGACTCCTGCTTTGTCACTCCTATGGTGTAATTTTTAACTTTTCTCCTTTTTTGTCCCACTCCAGGGAGACGCTCTCTCATCCTTTCCCATTGCCCAGCCTCTGCGCATACTGGTTCTTTTTCTCAGAGTTTCCCACCTTCTCTGGTTCCCCCAGAATCTTTTAGGGCTTGGCTAAATGCCACCTCCTCCTTGACTTTTCCATTTGGGTCTGAGCTCTCCTTCCTTGGAATCTGCTGGTAACTTCGTCTACACCTGTCTCCTGGAATGTAGAGAGTTTATAGAGTTTAACCAGGTAACTCAGGTCAAAGACGTCCAGTTCCACAGCCCATCCCCGAGGACTGGTTCTACGTCTGCTTCACATCTAATCATTCCTTTGGTGGCCAGGCCATCTCTGTAGGGCCCTGGCTCCTGCTCCTCCCCTCCACCTTCTCTGTGCCCTCGTCTTTGGCCAGTAGAAGCTGCTCTCATGGAAGGAGGTCTGTTGGTAGAGGAGAAAGGCATGAGTCCTGGGCCAGACCTTCAGCATGCGAGTGACTGGCCAGAACACAGGCTCTAGCTGCTGACAATGTGTAGGAGGCTGGTCTCTGGGTGCTCAGCATGAAGGCTCAGGCCCTGGTCCTGCTGGCTCTTTCCTTCAAGGACAGAAGTAATAATGCAGCCCTAACAATAGAACCTCTGGCTATATGTAGAAATCTGTGACTGCCACTTTGTTGTTCTCTGAAGCATGAAATTCTCACACAATCCATTTATCAATGAGGAAATGGGATCAGAGAGGCTAAGTAACTTGCTCAAAGTCACACAGCTCTGAGTGGGGAATACTGCAACTCAATTCTTCCTTCCCAAGCGTCTCCAAACCTTGTGCCGTCCCTGGAGCACTCTGCTGTCACTGTGCCTTGCACATAGTGGGTGCTTGATGAATTCCTGGATCCTAAGACACAAATGAGTATATAACGGTCCCTTTCTGCTCTGCTTCCAGCCTACCTCACACCCACACATTCACCTCTGACGTAGGAGAGGTCCCAGAACTGCGATTGTCTGAGATGGGAGCGGCTGCAGGGGCTCCAGGGAAAGGTGGCACCTGGGTCTCAGGAGGGGAGCATTGCCTGAGTCTGTGCATTAGGGAGTAACGGGTCCTGGGCAGGATGAGGACCGGCTCCCGCTGTCCACTGTCCCAGCTGGTGTGTGTCCCATGCATGTCCTATCACTTCAGGAAGACACAGGGTGGTCCTGGAGCCAGGACTGGCCCGCAGGGTGAGGACTGGAATTCATCCCAGTTCTCTGAGAAGCAGACACCGAGACAGGATTCGATGTGTAAGCAGTTTATTGGAGAGCAGATTTGTGAAGGGAAATGGGGACGAGGCTGGGGAGGCTGCGGCGCTTCAGGCCTAGCTGCTGATCTGAACCAGGTGAAGGGGAGAAGGGAGGGAAGAAGGCAGGCTGAGCGGATGCATTTTGAACTGCAGAGCAGTTTTAAGGAAGTTTGGCCAGGCCCACGGGGAGCCCTCTAGCCCAGATGCCTGTCAGAAGGTGCCGCCTGTCCTGGGAATGGGTCTGCTCCATATTCTGGCCGGGCCCATCACTGGCCAGCAGAGCCTGTGAATGCAGTCGGGGAAGGGTGCCTCTTTCTCATTTTTAGTGCTGCTGCCTTTCAAACTACAGGTGAAGAGCCATCTGTCCAAGGCCAGCTGTTGATATGGCCACTCCTTCCCTCCCTCACTGTGACCACACCACCCCCTCTCTGAGCCTCAGTTTCCTCACATGTAGAACGAGGCAGGTGGACTTACTGACCTTTAAGGCCCAGAGCGCAGCTACTGAAGCCGTGCGTCAGTTCTGCTCCCCACAGTCAGAGATCTTAAGGGGTCTTCTCACGGCCACCACGGCCTTCTGCCTGGCGGGGCCTCCTCCCACCAGCCTGGCCTCAGGACGCCCCAGGCCCACAGCTGCAGGGAGGGAGATGCACTTCCTGTGAAATCAGGAGAGAAGGAAGTTGATTGGCCCAGCCGGTCGGGTGCCCAGTTCTGGCCCAATCAACTAGGTCAGAGGGCGGAGACACTTTCCTGGCTACCCACTCAGCAGGGCCTTGAGCCTGCTGGCTGAAGAGCAGGTGAGCACTGTGGGGTGTGGGCACTGGCAGGGGGGTGAGGAGGGTGAGGCTCTCTGGCAGGACGTATCCTCGTATCCTCACAGCATGACACAGCCAGGGTCTCGTTTACCTCCGTGCTGGGGCCTGCACACTCCTGGTCTCCAGGTGACTGTGTGGGCCTGCCTTGCTATGGCTCGCCCCGAAAGGCTGACCTCTGCTGGCCGGGACAGGCACCAGGTGTACCGATGGCCGCCACCCCAGGGCACAAACATCCAGATCTGTCTTCCCTTCTGGCAGGGACCACTGAGGTTAAACAGCCCAGGCTCTAGTCTTGAGTTTGGGTCCCGGTCTCCCACTAACTTGAGCAAGTTCTTTCCTTCCTCCGGTCTCAGTTGCCTCATCTGTCAAGTGGGTAGCATCACACACAGCTGGTGGAGCAGTGGCTGTGTGGTGTGGAGGTTTGGGCCTCAACTTTCAAGCTGATTTGAATCCCAACTTCTCCAGTTACCTGCTGTGTGACTTTGGGCAAGTGACTCAATCTCTCGAAACCTCCATTTCCCCATCTATAAAAGGGGACTGGAGAAGACTCTTTCGTTCTGGAAAAGGCAACGTGAGGAGTCAGAAAGCTCTGAGCATGGCATCTGGCACCAATCATTGTGATGTGACTGTGCTACCCAACATGCTGGGGTACACACATTCATCTCTTAACTTCATCCCTTCCCCAGCCCCACTCCTCGCAGCTCCCTGGCTCATGGGTCAAGCAGTGATCAGTGTCAGGCCCACAGTGGAGGCTCAGCCATGTGTGAAGAGTGGGAAAGCATTGCACACCTTCTGCCTGGGTGGCCTCAACCTCTTCCAATAGCAGTTATCGAATACTTCCTGTCTGGCAGGTAAGTCCCTGCCCGAGGGGTTCCCAGGCAGCTTCTGCACGGGGCAGGGCGCCTGCTTTGTGAGCGCTCACTGCAGGCTTGGGAGGGGCCTGTCTTGCATGTCTGGACACCTGAATTTGAATCCAGTCTTTGCTGCTCACTCTTTCTGTGGCTTCTAAACCAAATAAAGATTAATGAGCTGGGGCGGGAGGACACTCACAGGGGATGTGAGAGGAGAGATGGAGCGCCCCGATGGGCCTAGGGATCTACGATGGGGAGGCGCTGTGCCCGGTGTAGCCAAGGAGGTGGGAGGAGCCCGACCTCCTTGTGTTGTGACAGGTCCTCGAGCAGAAGTGGACGTTGTTCATTGGGCACATCCGGGCACATGGGCGTGAGAGGGCCTCCCAGAGCTCCCAGGGGCAGCAGGAGGCTCCTGTGTGCCTAAGGGGTTTCCCACAGCCCGGAATGGGGTGCACATGGCAGTGTGCTTTTGTTGTGCCCAAGAGTGTGGCACAGTGAAGGCACGGAGGGCAGGAGGACTTGGAGTGGCTGAGGTGGAGCCCAGAGGTGGGCACCGATGTCTGATGTCGAGACGTCTCTGGGTGGACAACGAACGTGGCAAAGGACCAAGAACTAC
>NW_006295825.1:290361-295170 GCF_000327345.1 Myotis davidii | reverse complement strand
TAAGTGAAATGAGGGCTCAGATAGATTCAGTTAGATAAGCAGTTATTCTCCTCATATTCCTCAGTTTGTGGTCAGAGATTCTTACCAGCCATCCCAGGGTAAAGGGAACATCATACAGGCTCATGCAGGTGATTTCAAAGAGAATCAAACTAGCAATGATTTTTACATCTGCAATACTGGACAGTAAAACTTCTACAGGCTGTTAGGGAAAAGAGTTGTGACCCAAGAGTCTTAATCCCGAGGCACCTTAATTCTGTTAGGGTAATGTTGAGGGGCACACAGGAGGGAACCAAGTACTCAAGGAGATAAGAAAACTGGGTTAGAAGAGAGATCTCAACAGGGGATGAAAAAGTACTCAGGGAAACAGTCGGAAGGAATGGACGCATATAGTTAAATCAGAATGAGTTATGACAATGTGGTTAATAATTTGTAGTGTTAAGTAGGGATTCTTCAAACAAAGAAAGCCATGCTGTCAGGGGACATGCGTTAAAGGTCAGAAATGAAATCATCAAAGTCTGCACTGTCCAGTGTGGTAGCCACTAGTCACATGCGGCTCCTTACATTTAAATTAATGAAAATTAAGTATGACCTAACATTTAGTTCCTCAGTGGCACCAGGCACCTTTGAAGTGGTCAGTGGCTACACGTGGCCAGTGGCTTCTGTGTTGGTCGGAGCACACAGAACACTTCCATCCCTGCAGGAAGTTCACTGGACAGCGCTGGTCTAAGTCACAGCAAATCCACGGAAGGGAACGCATTTTGGAGAGTAGAGAATAAAAAGAGCCTAAAGATTTCTAAAAGGGTTGGGGAGAAGTTAACAGGCAAAGCCAGCTGCAAAATTGAAAAGCAGAGTAGAATTTCTAAATAAGTAAGTAATGATGGTGGTGGTGGTGGGATTTGAAATAAGGAATAAAGAGAAAGTTGGCCAAGCCAGAAAAGGGAAAGGAGAAAGAGGGAGGAAAATATAATCAGCGGTAAATACAAAATTAGGCGGGGACAATAAAAGTAAGGGTATTAGCTATCACAGTAACCGTGATCCGAGTGGACTCTCCTAGCAGAAGTCAAAGATGCCATTTCCAGCAGGTGCAGAGAGAAATATCCCCTGGGTTAGAACACCTAAAATGCTGCATACATTTTTAAAAAAATATTTTAAAAAAATAACTTAGATGACAGAAAGTGAGGGTAATGTCATTTTCAGAAGCATCAAGAAAGCTTGAGTCCACAGAGGTGAACACGTTTTGGAGCCAGCATTTACCCGAAGGATGTCTGCCTATCCCCGTGACCCAAAGTCTGGGTTTAACAGGCCACACAGCACATGGCACAGAAGATAATTCCTGGGGTCATAGAAAGACAGCTAGAAACAGCTAGATCCCAGCTGCATAAAGCTAGGATTCCCAAGGGCTAGGAAAAAAGAAGAGCCACAGAGATTTAGCTGCCTCTGTCTTCACTAGGGTTGGAGCAGAGGAAAGAAAGATCTTTCCTGAGAGTTTCTAAGTATTAAGTGGGTGTGGCACCCGAATTCACACTATATTGCTCCCTGTGCTCCCCTCCTAAAAACAAACAAAAAACAAACAAAAACCCACAAAAAAACAATTGGCAAAAAAATGCAGTTCCCCAGATGCCTGATAAAGCAATTGCTAATGCTCCCAGAGGAACACACTTTAAATCTAGGCTTTAAGAATTATCACAGATAAACTTCCAAGGAACAGGAGGTCACACAAAAAAATAAAAATAAAAAATCATTAAACAGAAGAGGAAATAAGCTACATGAAATGAGAGTCAGCAGAAACAATATTGCTGAATCAGACCAACAACCACTGAAGATATTGGAATGATCTGTTATAGAAGATAAAATAATTATGTGTGGTTTCTTAAAGAAATTAAAGAGGTGGTTGAGTGTCTGACAGAAGAATAAGAGTCGACGTGATCAGCTCTCCGGGTGGTTGGTGGGATGCCCTTGCCGGCCCGGGCCCAGGATCTGGATACATTCGCGTTGGTTGTTGGGAGCCACCTGGAGGCCGCTTTTATATTGTTTCTTCCTTGCGGAGCTTCTAGGGAGGGGAAGTGGTCGTGGTGCCCAAGGCTGACTTTCAGGAGGCCTGTGGTGGTGCTGTCAGGATTGTGCTGGCAGCGCTGGTCCATCGGTGCCTGGCCCATTCTCTCGAGATTGGACCTGCAGGACTACTGAGGGAGTGAGTGGCTGCCACCGGGCTGGTGGGCCGCTGGGACAGCCTAATATGCAAATAGGCCAAACGGTGAAACAACCAAAAAACCGAACAACTGGTCGCTATGACGTGCACTGACCACCAGGGGGTGGTGCGGAACATGGTGGGCGACCAGTGGTGGCAGGGCACTGAGGGAGTGAGGGAAAGAGGAGGCGGGGAGGCGGGGAGGTGGGGATCCTGATCGGGCCTGGTTGCCGGCCAGGCCTAGGGACCCTACCCATGCACGAACTTCATGCACCAGGCCTCTAGTCTAGAAATAAAAAAATATAATTGAAATTAAAACCCAGCAGATGAAAGATTGGTTCTGAGAAAGACAGCATAAACATATATATCTCCTACTGAATACAATTATAAACCCTGGATGGGATGTATGAACCAGCTATCTGACCACCTGAAAATTAAATAGTAGCCAATAGTTTGAAGAGAGAAAAAGAATCTGAAATACAACTGAACTGGGATGAGTTTCCCTTTCCTGATCCCTCCCCTATAGTATTGGCTGGCCTGGACTCAAATGCAGCCCCAAACCTGGAAGGGTGCCCTAGGTAGAGACAGAAAGAACTACATGGGAGCAAAAGGAGCTCTTTCTGGCCTGAAGAGTAGGGCAAGTCTCCTTAGGATCCGAGAGGGGGAAATTTTCCTGTTTCTTTTTTCTTTTCCGCTGTCATCTCCCATCCCAGTCTCCAAACAGTCTTGCAGTGGTGGCGGTGGCAATGGTCATGGCCGTATACATCAGCCAAGTAGGTGCCTAATATTCCGAGGAAAGAAAATCTTGTCTCTTACCAGAAGAGATGTGAACCCAAGAGAATGGCAGGTTGCTTTCCCCCCTTCTCTGTCCTCCTACTACGTAGCCCTGGACAGATACAGTCATAAGAAGTAATTGAAAAGCTGAGAAACTACAGCCTGAGATTTCTGGCTGGGAGCCTGGCAAGGGAGGCCCCAGGGAGCCTACAAGTGTTGGGTGATTGTGGAAAGGAGAAGCACGGAAGAGTGATCCCATAACGTTGTGTGTGAACTTCTGGGATCACTTCCAAACTGTAAATGCATTGGTCTGATCCTAAACAGAACATGACAGGCTCTGAGAACAGGACTATGGGGCAGACCACCAGGCCTGACTGGCCACTGGTGTTACACGTGTAGGCCACATTTGAACAGAATTGCAAAAGGCTGTGAAAACTGAGCTGATAATGGAAACAGAGCCCAGAAAGTGGGTTAAAACTTACGACCTGTACCTAGCCTATGTCAGATGTTGCAAACATAAAAAAAAAGAAAAAAAAAGAAATCAACATTCTTTTTGGTGTTTAAACGAGACCCAGAGTTACATAACATGGTATTCAAAATGGCCAGGATACAATCCAAAATGATTTGGGATATGAAGAACTAGAAAAATCTCAACTCACAGTAAAAAGGCAATGTCAAATGTAAGATAACATAAATTTTGAAATTATCAGAAAACTACTTTAAAGCAGCTATTATAAATATATTCCAAGAACGAAAAGATAGAAAGTCTCAACAAAGATATAGACGATACAAAAAAGAACAAAATAGAAATGATATAACTAAAAATATATGATAACCAAAATTTAGAAATAACTGAATAGGCTCCATATCAGAGTGGAGTTGACAGTGGAAAGAGTCAGTGAACTCAAAGACAGATCAATAGAAATTATTCAGTTTGAACAATGGAGATCTAAAAAATTGAAAAATTTGAACAGTTTCAGCTACCTGTGGTACAGTAACAAAATATCAAACATGCCATTCATGCCATTGGAGTCCCAGGAGAGAGGAAAGAATGCAATTCAAGAAATAATAATAGAAAAATAATGGCTGAAAACTTCTCCAAATTTATAGGTTCAAGAAACTCAGCAAATCCCAAATAAGATAAATGTAAAGAAATTGCCTCCCAGATACATGATAATCACACTTATAAACTTTGTCTTTAAAGATAAATAAATTAATTCTGAAAGTAGTTAGAGGAAAAAACAGCATATAGAAAATTTATTTGAAAGACTGTCAACCTCTGATCAGAAACTATGGAGGTTAAAAGGAAGTGAAACAATGTTTTGAAGTGATGAAAAAAACAAAAACAAAAAAATCCCTTCAACCCAGCGTTCTATATACAAAGAAAACACAGGCATACCTCATTTTATTGTGCTACACTTTATTATGCTGTGCACATACTGTGTTTTTTACACATTGAGAATTTGTGGCAATCCTGCATTGAACAAGTCTGTTAGCATCATTTTTTTTTTCTTCCTGGTGAACATGCTATGAAGATTGTGGAAATGACAACAAAGGATTTAGAATATGACACAAACTTAGTTGGTAAAGCAGTGGCAGGCTTTGAGAGAACTGGCTCCAATTTTGAAGGAAATTTTCCTGCGGGTAAAATGCTGTCACGTAGCATGGCATGCTACAGAGAAAATTGCTCATGGAAGAGAGAGTTCGTTGATGTGGCCCTATGAGTCGGATAGGAGCGGGACCCTGGGGATCCGTTCTCCTTGCCCCCCTCTTCCCCCTGTCAGTATTTTTGAGTCTGTAGCTCAGAGCTGTCCAGATCGCTTAGAAGAAGAATAAAACGCTTCCTT
>NW_006295825.1:288406-290317 GCF_000327345.1 Myotis davidii | reverse complement strand
AGGGATCTGCTCCTGCTCATGCTCCTTTTCCTGCTTCTCTTTTACTACTTCCCATGTCAGCTATTCTGACTTCTGTCACCACTGACGAGTTTTGTCTGTTCTTAAAGTCCACAGAAAGGGAATGGGCAGTATGCACTTTACCTCCATCTAAAGCCTGTGAGATTCAATTATATTATTACATATACTTATAGATTGTTTATTCTCATTGCTGTGTAGCACTCCATTGTATAGATATACCACATTTATTTATCCGTTATCTTGTTGGTGGGTATTTGGGTTGTTTCCATTTGGGGCTGTTAGAAATAGTGCTGCTAGGACTACTCTCTAGCACAGGTGTTTCTGTTTCTGTTGGGCATATGTCTAGGGGTGGAATTGCTGGGTCACGGGATATGCCTATGATCAGCTTTCATAGATACCACCCAACAGTTTTTCTAATTGCATTCCCACCAGGAGCTAACTGACAGAAATCCCATTCAAAGTGGCTTCGTCAAAAAGTGTATAGGCTCTCCCTGGCTGGTGTGCCCAGTGGTCAGAGCGTTGGCCTGCATACCGAAAGGTTACAAGTTTGATTCTTGGTGAAAGTCATATTCCTGGGTTGCAGGTTTGATCCCCGGCTTTGGTCAAGCTCCACGTATCTCTCTTGCATCCATGTTTCTCTCTCTGTCCCTCCCTCCCTCCCTTCAATAGGAAAAAATATCCTCAGGTGAGGATTAAAAAACAAAAGTCTATAGGTTCACACAACCAAACTGTGGGGCCAGGGAGGGTCCAGCTGCTCAGTGGTGGAGGAGCCCCTGCAAGGCTCTCTCTGCACGTCAACACCATTTTCTCGACTAAAGACCGGCTTCCTCCATGTGTCTACCTGGCTTCACATTTTGCAGTTGCACCGATGGGTCCAATGTGGATTCTGCACCAACCCTTGAGGGCCTATGATTGGCAATCCCCATTAAAACCACAAAGTTGGCCCGGCTGGCATGGCTCAGGGGTTGAGCATCAACCTATGAAGCAGGAGGTCACGGTTCGATTCCCAGTCGGGGCACATGCCTGGTCATCAGTGTGGGGCATGCAGGAGGCAGCCAATCAATGATTCTCTCTCATCATTGATGTTTCTATTTCTCTCTCCATTTCCCTTTTCTCTGAAATCAATAAAAATATATATTTTAAAAAACCCACAAAGTTGGAGGGGGGAATGAGCAGTTCTCCCAGGAGACAGGAGTGCTTCCCTAGGCTGCACAGGGGCTGTCTGCGGCCAGGGCAGTGCAGTGCAGTAGAGAGCAGAGAGTGGCATCAGATGTCTCAACTCCATTCCCAGCTCTGCAGCACCCTCCTCCTAGCCGTGCGACCTGGGCAACTGCTATAGGCTGAATGTCTGTGTCCCCCCAAAATTTGTGTGTTGAAACCTAATCCCCAATGTCATTGTATTTGGAGGCGATTGGGTCATGGGGGTGGAACTCTCACAAATGAGAGTAGTGCCCTTGTAAAAGAGACACTGGAGAGCTTCCCTCACCTTGCGCCATTCACAGCTAGGGTGAGAAGGCACCAGCTAGGCTCTAGGAAACAGCCGTACACAGACACCAAATCTGCTGGCTTTGATCTTGGACTTCCCAGCCTCCAGAACTGAGAAATACATTTCTGTCATGTATAAGCCACTCGGTTTATGATATTTTGTCATAGCAGCCTAAGACAGCAATTCATTCAGCCTCTCAGAACCTCAGTTTTCTCATGGATGAAATGAACAAACACCTCCCTTGCAAGGTTCTTCTGAATTAAATAATGCCTGCCCCTTAATGGATACTTAATAATGTCCCTCCCCTCCCAGCCCCATCCGAACAGGAGTTCCTGAGAGCTGGAATGTGAACCTCCCTTTTTAAGATTCCTAGAACTGTGTTCTGTATCTAAGGGCTCCTGCTCCTT
>NW_006295825.1:284977-288394 GCF_000327345.1 Myotis davidii | reverse complement strand
GTAGGGATGGGGTAGGTGTCACCCTGACTGTATATGTATGTGCCTCCCAGCAGCTCCATCCAGTTACCCTGCACTGGACTCAGTGGGAAAGGAAAGATTGGATGCTGAATCAGTTAGGAATGATGCTGTGGGAGATTCCCACAAACAGCAACTTAAACAAATTAGAGTTTCATCTCCTTCCTCTGAGTAAAGGAAATACAGAGGCAGGCAGCCCTGTGCCATGTAGGATGGGTCCTTAATGCCGTCAAGGTCTCGGAATCCTTCCTGTCACTCATTCGTGGTCCATGTGGCTGCTCTTCCTCTCTCTGCGCACCCACAGCCCCGGAGAGGGCAAGTCCAAAGGCACGTGGTGGTTGAGCCTGTCCCCTCTCTGGGGGCTTTCCTAGAAGTTTCACCCCACAGGCTGCCCTGACCACTGACTGCATCACATGACCACGCACGTGAAGAGTGCAAGGGAGGCTGGGAAATGTTCTGCAAGGACTCTATAAATTTTTGCTGTTAAGGTTCTGAGGTGGTGCAAGACCACATGAGCAGAGGCTGGCAGCTTCCTCTGGGTAATTTTGGGAATGTGGTTTCCGGGTGGTGAGGAACGATCACTGTGGAGGACATATTTTCCTTTTCAGAATGTCTGGTCAAATGGAAGCGGAGAGCAGCTTCCAGCAATGGAACTGAGGGCTCCCATGTCACATGGGCCATGAGCAGAGAGGAGCTGCCTGGAGGAGGAGTCACGGAGGCCTGGCAGCAGTTGTGTGCTGACGGGGCCAGGGTCACCAGTCAGTGCCCACGGAGGCCATCACCACGACCCCCCTTAAGGGCAATGCCTACATGCTCAGGAGGCCATGTTCTGTCCCTTGTGCCCATGCACTACCTCTTGCCCACTTGGTCTCAGCTGACTGGACTAAAGGCTGGCACCTAACTCACGGGCAGCCAATCCATAGGCTGGCCAGCCACCTATGTCATTGGCTCAGAAACTGATCCAGCCAGATTGGTTCATGAACTTGACCTGCCTATATGGAAAGAACTTGCAGGTGGGAGCAGAGCAAAAGGAAGCAGACAGAGAGGAAATGATCTGCCCCTGCCTGAGCTTGTCCTAGACCCCACATGGTCTCTCAGCAGCTGGCGCATGCGGGCTCCAGCGCAGGTCTCCGTGAGCCTCCCTCCTGGCTCCTGCTGGCGTCACCCCCTCACAGTCCCCCAGGCTGAGTAGTTTGAAGGGCCTCTGCTCCTTGCCACGAACCCTACTGGCCCACAGCAGTTTTAAGTTAAGGTCATTAGATGCTTCCTACAGAAATTCAGGTGATTTTGACAATGAAATCAAAGGCAAGCTTTTGGAAGTTCATTCTGGTGAGGGTGACGCATCCAACATTGTTGTAAATAGCCTTGCAAATTCATACACAGAGTTCAGCATTGAAGACAGAATTATTTGTGCTTTCAAGTATGAATATAGATTTTAGTGGAACCCAGCAGCATGGTAAACACAATATGTATATCCAATTAGGAAATCTATAAAGCAGAAATGAGCCTGGACTTGGTGGCGGTGGTGCACATACACTTGAAAATTGAGATAAAACAAGCTGTGATGGCCTGGCAATTGAAATAGAAACGGTGGTTGTTTGCATACACACACTTATACATAAAGTGTAATCACACGACAGTATTTTTTGTGGCAAAGATGATGTTGAATGTAAAACATTTCAGCATGGAAGTAGGGCCAGGAGCAGGGGGAGGAGAGTGAGGTGCCCACCTCTGGGGCAAAGTTTAAGGGGGCACCAAAAAATTCAGTAATTAAAACAAATAGTATTTTTAAAAAATAAAAATTAATGTAAAAATCCATGATGAACAAAGTATCAGAACTTTAAATGAAGCCCAGATGGTTTTATCAGTGTTTCTTTTTGTCTCAGGCTGCCCTCTGACTCGGCACAGAACTGCAGAGCAGAATGTTTTCTCCTTTTGCTGACTGCCGTCGGTCGGATTTCTGATATGTTTGAGCCTGTGAAGAATTACTTTGTAAATAATCTTAAGTATTTACAATGGAATTGAACATTTTGTAAATGAGTCCTCTAAATTTTGTTCAAAAGCAACCGAAAATCTTTAATCAGAGAGTTCAACAAGTGTGCCAAATACACTTTAACTTTAGAAACTTTTATCAAATTTTAGGTTTCGTACTAGTAAACAAAGCTTTTAGCAAATTTCATTTATTTCACACTGGAAAACATTCACTTTTACCCCTCGAAAGCAGGAGAGTTGCTGAACAAATTAAGTAATGAGAACTCAAGTGGTGGCCAAGATTCAATTTAGTCATTCTGTACTTTTTCTTTGGAATGCCTTCACTTGTGGGAGGAATATTTTGATGGTGCTCCTGTTTTTAATCGAGCAAATTCTATTTTGTACTTGATTTGAAGGGAAGGCAGAAGGCGTATAGTTTTGCAGCACCTACAATTGGCAAAATATTAAAAAGAATTACAAAGTCAACTTATAGATGAGGTTTATGTTCTCCTAATGTTTTTTAAAGAAAGGTATTCTAGCCTGGCTGGCATGGCTTGGTGGTTGAGCCTCAACCTATGAACCAGGAGGTCATGGTTCAATTCCTGATCTGGGCCCATCCAACCTATGAACCAGGAGGTCCTGGTTCAATTCCTGATCTGGGCCCATCCGCGGGTTGTAGGGCATGCAGAAGGCAGCTGATCGATGATTCTCTCTCATCATTGATATTTTTCTCTCTCTCTCTCTCTTTCTCTCTCTCTCCTCCCCTTCCTCTCTGAAATCAATAAAAATATATTTTTAAAAAAGATAGGTATTCTAAATGGAAATAAAAATGTATTACCTATGAGAATATTTAGGCAGAAATAGTTAATCATTTCTAGCTAAAGAAAGTAGAACTGAGAATATCATCCATTTAGCAGAATTTGCTCTGAGCTTGTCAATTACCCCTGCAGAGAAATTATATCCTCATTAAAAATATTATGATCTATAAAGAGGAGTCTATGAAGGAGGCCAACAATTTCTATGTTATTAATCATAAATGTAACTTTGAAGATGATTATAGGAAATTATTTGGAGGAAAAAAGAGATCAAAATTTTAAAAAACATACATGCTTCAGAAAAATACCAGTGATACAGTATTAGAAGCATATATGGCTAAGAAATTTATATATATATACTAGAGGCCCAGTGCACAAAAATTTGTGCACTCAGGGGGGCGGGTCCCCTCAGCCCAGCCTGTGCCCTCTCGCAGTCTGGGACCCCTCAGGGGATGACCACCTGCTGGCTTAGGCCCACTCCCCAGGGGATTGGGCCTAAGATGGCAGTCAGGCATCCCTCTGACAGCCCAGGAGCCCTTAGAAGATGTCCACTTGCCAGCGGGAGCAGGCCTAAGCTGCTGCCAGACATCCTTAACACTGCTGAGGAGGCGGGAGC
>NW_006295825.1:283854-284829 GCF_000327345.1 Myotis davidii | reverse complement strand
TTTTTATTTTTAATTAATTTATTTTTTTTATTCTGGGATTTATTTACCTTCTATAGCTGTCACTGGAGCTGAGAGCCAGCTCTAGCTCTGAGGCCCGGCTCCAGTTCTGAGGCTGCAGCTGTCTGAAAGAAGCTATCTGGGTTAGTTTAGCTTCTATAATTGAAACATTGTTGCCATCACTGCTGCTCTAAGCTCTGAGACCGAAGCTGGCTGAAAGCAGGTATCTGGACTTGTTTAGCTTCTATAGTTGCAACATTGTTTCTTAGAGTGCAGCTCAGAGGCTGGCAGTGGCAGGCGGGGAACATTGGCTTCCTCCATCACTGGAGCAAGCAAGCCTCCTGTTCGCTTCAGCAGCCTGGCTGCCGGCCACCATCTTGGTTGGCAGTTAATTTGCATATCGCCCTGATTAGCCAATGGGAAGGGTAGCAAAGTTATGGTTAATTACCATGTTTGTCTATTATTAGATAGGATATATATATGTACCAAAATTATTACTCTTTTTATCACTTTTAATGGTCAGATAAATATAGTTTTAACAATTTCAATGTACACACTAAATCATTATTTAATGTTATTTTAAAAATAAACTTGTAATTTTAGAATATCTTTATATTTACAAAAAAATTGCAACGCTAGTACTGAGAGCTTTCATATGTTCCACACCCAGCTTTTCTTATTATTAACATCTTACATACTTTGGTACATTTGTTATAATTGATAAACCAATAGTGCTACATTCTTAGTAACTAAAGTCTATACATTTTTATTAATTTATTTTTTACCTACTGTCTTTTTTTAATCCTCACCTGAGGACATGATTTGATTGATTTTAATGAGAGAGGAAGGGAGAGGGAGAGAGTAAGACATTGATGTGCAAGTGAACATAGATCAGTTGCCTCTTGCATGTGCCCTGGCCAAGGATAGAGCCTGCAACCTGAGTATGTGCCCTGACTGGGAATAAAACCCCCGGCTTTT
>NW_006295825.1:274823-283014 GCF_000327345.1 Myotis davidii | reverse complement strand
TGGTTTGGCTCAGTGGATAGAGCGTCAGCCTGCGGACTGAAGGGTCCCAGGTTCGATTCCAGTCAAGGGCATGTGCCTTGGTTGTGGCCACATCCCCAGTAGGGAGTGTGCTAGAAGCAGCTGATCGATGTTTCTCTCTCATCAATGTTTCTAACTCTCTATCCCTCTCCTTCCTCTCTGTAAAAATATAAATAAAATATGTTAAAAAATAATAATAATAAAAAGATTTTAAAACGACATTGCTAGCACTTGAACATCAGTCATTCACATATCACCTTCCTGATTTTTGCCTCATCCATGTCCCACTACATGCCAACTTTCAGATTTTTCTTACAATTACTTAACATTTTCCTTTAAATATTTACACATTTATTTAACTATATTTATTTGAAGAGAAACTTTTTATCACCTTGTTGAAAGTAAAAAACCATTATTATGAGCGTTATTTATGCAAGTATTCTATTTGAAGGCACATATAAAAAATGTTGTCACTAGCCCCAGCTGATGTGGCTCAGTTGGTTGAGCGAAGTCCCATGCACCAAAAAGTCACCAGTTTGATTCCCGGTCAGACACATGCCCAGGTTGCGGGTTCAGTCCCCGTTCAGGTTGCATGTGGGAGGCAACCGATCAATGTTTCTCTCTCACATTGATGTTTCTCTCTGTTTCTCTCCCTCTCCCTTGCTCTTTCTCTGAAATCAATAAAAACATATTTTTTTAAATAATGATAATTGTTACTAATATCAGCTAGACACTCCCTGAGGTCTGGACCTGGGGTCTGCTGTTTCTGTATTAGGAAGGGGAATTAGCAGGAGTGTGAGAGGTGCTAAGAACTGACTAGCACCCAGCCTAGGCTTTCACGTGTATCCAAGACTAAGGATGGAAAGACAAATGACAAAGAACATGAGAGAATGCATGTGATACCAGGTCTGCGCCTGCCCCCCACTCTCCTGTGTCCCCGGCCACCAGCATCGACCCCACACTTCATGAAAGAGCCAGGGCCTTGTTCCTGACTCCTCTGACCACGGCCTGCAGCTCACTAACTGTGCAAGCCCAGGTGGGCGACGACCTCTCTGAGTCGTAGTTTTTCAATGGCAAAGGGGGAAAGCACAGTCGATTCTGGTATTTGCAGTAGTCATGTTTGGTAAAGTAGCAGGGAACACTGAATTAGCAAGTACTAAACGATTATTGCTAGAAAAAAATACAGGGTTAGGTTTCAGGAAACCTTGGGTTACATTTTCATTAATCGACCGATATTAATCTTGTTTTCTATGTGTTTCTGTTTCTGTTTAGATACCTTATTTAAGGTATTGATGGTCCATTAACAAAACGAACATACCTGCTCTAACACACCTGTTTTCTCTGTAAGACACAGCACAGCCTCTTGCAATTAGGAACACGAGAAAAATAAATGAAACAAAAAGAGCACCCCCCCCCCCCCCCCGCCCCGCCAAACAAACAAGCAAAACCCCACAAGGAAATAGGAACACTAGAAAGCATTTCAGCACTATGTTTGGAGCCACTTAAAACAGTGAAATCCCCAACAATAAACAAAAGTGTGAAAAGCCTGGCACTAACCAGACCGCAGAAAGGACACCTGTTACCCTGAGAGAGCAGAGAGGAGAGGGCAGAGGGCAGCCCTGTCGGACGGCAGCGACGCGTGTGCGTCGATGACTCAGATTTCCCCACTCTACACATGTCTGTGAATGGCCCTGAGAGCACAGTGAGTCGGTTGGGGTTAGCATATATTTCATTGAGTAGGCAAACTCGCACATTCAGCATCTGCGAACCATGAGGTAGCCGTAGTACCACCCTCCCCGGGTTGCCACCAGGGGTAACTGGGCGATAGGTGGAAGCCCCCTTAGCAGTTTGCCACATAGCAGGTTCTTCTTCTTTTTTTTAATAGTAAATGTATGTATAATACCAGACAGGCTTTTATATGTCTACTAGAGGCCCAGCGCACAAAATCATGCTAGCCTGCGATCAGGGCCCTCTTCCGCCCACTTGCCAGTCCCCAGTCCTGCCCCACCGCCACCCACCCAGTTCCCCATGGTTCCCCCTTCACCATGCTGTGATTGGAACTGCGGGCCGGAGGCGGGGGTGGGGGAGGGACCGAGATGTGGTCAATGCACCTCATAGCAACGGGTCGAGTGGTCCTTCCGGTTGTTATGGTTGCTGGCCTTTTCTTATATAGGACTTATTTATTCATTGATTTTTAGAGAGAGAGGAAGGGAGAGGGAGAGATAGAAACATCTATGACAGAGAAACATCATTGATCAGCTGCCTCCTGCACGCCCCCCCTGGGGATTGAGTCTGCAGCCCAGGCATGTGCCCTGATCGGGAACCAAACCAGTGACCTCTTGATTCCGGGGTTGACGCTCAACCCTGAGCCACACCGACTGCCTGGGCCGTCGTAGGTTCTTAATCCATGGTCGTCCTCACTGTTCTGCTCCCTGCTAGCTCTGTGGCTTCAGCACATCAGACTCTCAGGGCGGTGAGGTACCCACTTTCAAAATGGGGTTGTTATGCCGAGTGCTGAGGCCCCAGAAAACCTCAGGCTATTGTTCTTGGATTCCAAAGACATGCCCTGGAGGCCTGGCTGTGAAGGACGTGGGTTTATTGGACTTAGGAGCACACCGGGGGCAGCCTACCGGGAAGGTGAACCACTAAGTCCCATCCAGCCTGCGGAGGAGCCACACCGGGGGCGGGGGCAAGGGAGGGGGCGGCCGGTGCTATTGTTTCGCTGCCCCCCAGACTTTTCCAACACCAGGGTTTGTAGAGTACAGAACACAGAGAAACAGGGCACGCAGCGGGAGGGGTCGTGCGAAACTGAGATCAAAAGGCTGTTTTCTTGACTGAGGAGCTGGCCAGGCTCCCAAGGTCTCGCTGTCCCCTTACTGATGGCCTTCGCTGTGCTTCCCACGGGGCGGGAGGGGGAGTTGGAGCGCGGGAAGGGGCCCGTGTCCCATTCACCATACAGGGGGCCCTGAGGCCGAGCGACGGGAAGTCTGTGGAGCCCAGCACCGAGCTGAGCTGGAGCCTTTGCTGAATCAGAGTTGAATTTCCTTGGCACCTTGGGTGCAGCACCGTCAGTTCCATTCTGAGCCCATGGACTTGCCCACTCCGGTGCCAGAGATGGTGGAGGATACGGAGGGGCAGGGGGTGCGCCAGATCTGAATAGAAAGGGCCTCCTTGAATTTTGTGCCCTGGGCATCTCCCCTCACTCAGTGCCAGCCCTGGAACCTGCCTCGAGGGGCTGCCTGGAAAGGCAGGTCGGGCCAGGTGGCAGAGGGCAGGCAGTGGAGTGGATGCTTAGAGGCCCTGGGGCAGGAGGTGGCAGGATGGAGTGGGTGTTAAGCAGGCGGCTCTGGGGGCAGCATGGAGGAGGGGCTAGAAACGAGGCTGAGGGGAGCCTGCCCAGTGAGTGGCAAAGGCAGAAAGAATGCAGCCGCTAAGGTCTCCAGGGTCTTCCAAACCACGTGTTTCCCCCTGTGCGTGGTCACAGTTTACCCGAGAGGCCCTGACAAGGTGGGAACAGTGATCACATGGGCATTACCCACTTCCCTGGGGCTCCCTCTGCCAGCTTGGCCGCCACCCAGGTCCCCCGTGCTCAGCAACCAGCTTGCTGTTCACTACATTTTTCACAAAGAAAAATGGTCACCAAAGCACACAACTGGGTGCAGTGCCAGCAGCACTGCCTGGGAGGTAACGAGCCTGACACAGGAGAAGTCAGAGCACCTCCCTCCTTGTCTCCCCTTTGGGGGGTGCACTGGCCTGATGCACGCCGTGTGCAGCGCCCCCGAGGGCACACCCACAGCACCCATGTCAGCACTGTCCGGTGGACGTGTGGTGCTCAGCACACACCCATGTGCCACACCCCCAGGCTGGCACAGCTCATAGTTTAACCCAGGGCTTGGGGGTCCGGCAGCCAGTTTGGATCCCAACTCTGCAACTTAATAGGCAAGTTAACCTTCCCGACCCTCAGTTCTTATCTGTAAATGGGGGAGAAGAATAGAACCTCCCTCAGATGTCGGTTGGCAGGGCTGAATTCCATCATCCATGTACAGTACTTAGCGTGGGGCCTGGCACATGCTAAATGCCCCATCAGCGCTAGATCTCAGCATTCCTCATTATCAATGGAAAGAGCCTGCAGCATATAGATCAGCTCACAGGCCTCCTCCTCCTCAGCTTCCTCCTCTCTGACTCCCAACCTCTCATAGCCTCTTTTGACCACAAACTTTACAATTGTGCCCAGGGTCCTGTGTGTTGCTCACTTTGGTAATGGTGTATCTGTCATGGTGGGGGCTCCGCAGAAGCTTACATTGTAGAATCTTGCAGAGAGGAGAGAGAAGCAGGGGTGAGAGAGGAAGGGAAGTGTGGAGGGTGATCCATTCCTGGTTTCCGCCCTCCCTGAGGCCCTCTGCATCTCCTTGGCCCCCTAAACCACCGTCATGGCCTTCCAGCAAATCCTGCTCTTTGATTAAGGAGCTTGGCTGGATTCTGTTACTTGTAACCAAAACCAGTCCAGAGCCAGGAGAACAAGATGTGGCTCCTCCCTTTCTAGAGCTCAGTCCAGGGCAGGGACAGACCGGCAAACAGGTTACAATGCCTGCTGGGGGAAGGCTCAGGTGGGGAGCAGGCAGTGCCCAGCGCAGACCTGGGACTGCAGGGCAGTGAGGGGGAGGCTGGAGAGCTTCCCTGGGCACTGAGAGCCTCTGGTCGATGCTTGGCACTGGGGGCACGAGGGCACTGCCCTGCTGCGTTGACAGTGATACACCCCAGGTCCATGCACCTGACCCTGATTCTAAAATATTTATATGAGTCCTAGCCTGTTTGGCTCAGTGGCTAGAGCGTTGGCCTGCAGACTGAAGGGTCCTGGGTTCGATTCCGGCCAAGGGCACATGCCTGAGTTGGGGGCTCCATCCCCAGTTGGGGGGGAGGGGGTAGGAGGCAGCCAATCAATGATTCTCTCTCATCCTTGATGTTTCTATCTCTCTCTCTCCCTTCCTCTCTGAAATCAATAAAAGAAAGATATTTTAAAAAATAAAAATAAAATATTTATGAGAGAGAGAAAGAGAGAGAGATTAGTGATTACTTTGTGCCTGGCACTGGTCCAGGTGCCTAGCACCATCTCATTTCATTGTTTCAACAGCCTGTGAGGCAAGTTTTGTTCTCATTTTCAAATGAAGAAATCAAGACTCAGAGAGGCAATGCCACATGCCCATGGTCGCACAGCAGTACGTGGCCATGGAGCCGCCATGTTGCAGTAAAGCCAGTCCGGCCCTCATCCGGCCAGCAGAGCTGCCTTCTGAAACGCAGCGTGTGCTGCAGAGGGAGCCGCACACCCGGGAGGGCCAGGAGACATGTCGGATGCCTGTCAGGTACAGCTCAGACACCCCCTCACCAGCTCATTGTCCTGGAGGCAGCTGCTGGCACTTACCACCTCCCTTCCCAGCTTCCCCTTTCAGAACTGCTCACTCTTAGTCTACAGGGGACCCTAGGAGCTGGCCTGGGGAACAGCACTCCTGGGCCAGAAGTCCCAAGGCAAGTCGTTAGCATCTCTCAGGGTGTCTCCTCCCCATCTGGAAAATTGAAACTAAAACAAGACTGAGGGTCTCCTTTAGAGCTATATTTTAATTGTTTTTAGCAAGAGAAGAAGGGAGAGGGATGGAGAAATAGAAACCTTGATGAGAGACACATGGCTCACGCTTAACCACTGGGCCACACTAGCCAGGCAGGTCAGAGAGTCTTAAAGTCATAGTGTCCTTTGTGGAAGGCTATGGCATTTTGACATATTTAATTACATAGTACAAGAGCACATTTATAGAAGAAAATATAAGTATATATCATGTCTGTAGGATAGTGTATCTTTTTTTAAAAATATATTTTATTGATTTTTTACAGAGAGGAAGGGAGAGAGACAGAGCGTTGGAAACATCGATGAGAGAGAAACATCGATCAGCTGCCTCCTGCACGTCTCCTACTGGGGATGTGCCCGCAACCCAGGTACATGCCCTTGACCGGAATCGAACCCGGGACCTTTCAGCCCGCAGGCCGACGCTCTATCCACTGAGCCAAACTGGTTTCGGCAGGATAGTGTATCTTTAAAAAACACACAACTGCACGTAGAATTTAAAAATCAGCAAATGCCTTCCTTGAACTCTTTTCTCTCTCTGTAAACTGAGAAAGAATCACCAGATGATGTTTCAGGAAGAACTCTACGTCCAGCTCATCGTGCGGGTGCCAGCGTGGGAACCCCTGGGCTGGGGATGGGAGACTGCATCTGCTCCTGCCCCATTGGAACGTACACGGGAGCCCTTGGGCCCCGGAAAGGCCTCTCCTTCCCTCACCCCTTCCCTCACCCGGGACCCCCATCTCCCCAGTCTAGGGCCTCAAGCCCTTAAACAATTGTCTGAGGGAGATCCAGGCTATTAAAGTAATTTACATAGTAATTAACAAGGTTCTGTTAGCTGGTTCCCGGAGCTAGAACACTCTGCCTCCGTCTCCCTTTAGGGGTCCAGGTCCCGGGCTGGGACTGGGGTTTGGCTGGTGGAGCAGGGAGGGGAGGAATGTTTCACGCTCACATGTCCCCGCCCCACACCCCAAGAAGAGAAGCAGTGGCTGTGCGAGGCCCCAGCTGGCTGGGTAATGAGGTCTGGGGCAAAGAGGCGCCTCCTGAGCACTTGGGGCCTGAAACCCCAAGAAGAAAGGCGGCCTCGAGTCTCGCAGTCATGTGTCTTCTGCAGCCCGGGGCCTGGTGCCTCGGAGAGCTCCTCTTAGATTCTCGGGTCCTTCTGGGCCTCTTGGCAACAAATTGTATTTGTGACCATAACAAGGCCCAAGCTGTCCTGGTTATAGCTTCTCAGCAACCCTGTGAGGGAGCTGTCTTCTCCGCTGTGGGGACGAGGAAACCGAGGACCAGAGAGGTGAAGTGGCTCGCCCAGGGCCACACAGCCTGGACGCAGCAGAGTAAACTAGAACCCGGGCCTTCCCACTGGGCCGGTGGTTTGCAAATGGTCTGAGGACTGCAGGGGACTCGCAGAGTGGTTTGCCTCAAGGTCAGGGGCTGTCGAGAGGAAGTCCACCCCCATCCGCCCTTCGCTTCGAACAGGGCACTTATTTCCTTGTTGGACTTGTAGGTAGGATTTTGTTGGGAGCCCACAGCTAGAAAACCTTTTACTGCCACTGCGCTGCCACACATTGTCCTAAGAAGGGACTTGTCACAGAGCCACCTCATGGCCTATCCAACTGCGAGTGGTTGTGTGACACAGCAGAACTGACCTCTGAGGCTCTGGTCGGGGTCCCCTATCCCCTGCCCTTGGTCTGCGCACCGGGCTCCCTGCAGGTTGGGTCTAGGACTCCCCCCTGACCAGGTCCTGCGGCTCCTTTCCCGCATCACCAGCCCTCTCACTGCTCTGTGAGCTTTTCTTCGGCTCTACTGCCTATGACCAACCAAGGAAAAAGAGACAACGAAGGTCGGGAAATGACAGTGATTCTGGCGTCTCAACAAGTTTTGAGTGGTTTTCCTACCCTCACTTGCCCAGCAGACATTTCTGGAGCTGTAGGTGTGAGCCTCTGAGGACAGAAAGATACATGAGCATGCGTCCTGCCCTCGGAGAGCGTATTGGGAAGACACAAGACAGATTCACTAGCCGTGATTCCCATTGACGACGTACGGGGTGCAGAACTGGGGGTGCCCAGACCCCAGAGAGGGGCCGGAGGAGTGGGTGACTCCTGATGGCGAGAACAGGGCAGGTGCTATGGAAGACCACAGGGTTGGAGAAGCCTGAGCCACTTGGAAGGTGGAGGAGGAGTTGGCCCAGGGGGAGGGAGGAAGGCACATTCCCATTGGAGAGCCGGCATTTGGGGGCTCAGGTGGGACAGCAGAGGGCATGTGTGTGCTGAGGGAGGGTGGGGCCTGGGCAGACCGGTACTGCCTCGAGGAGGAGCCTGGTGAGGGGCTGGACCCTTAGGTCCTATTGCTGCCTGCTCTTCTCTGGTGCTTCCTCTTAGGGCCCTCTCTTGAGGGACCACTTAGGCTATGGGAGGGGTTGATAGGGGATTCATAGCTTGGGAGCATGCACACAGTTGCTGGGTGGCACCGGGCACTTCTTGCACCGTTTTGGCTCTCAGTTCCCTTATTTGAAAAATGGGCATATCATGCCCACTCTGCTAACTTCCTCAGGTCGTTGAA
>NW_006295825.1:252177-274783 GCF_000327345.1 Myotis davidii | reverse complement strand
GGCCCCGCTCCCCGCTGCAGCTCATGAGTCAGGTTTTCCGGCTCCTGTGATCTCACTGCTCCCTGCCAGCCAAGCTGTTTTGCAGACCCAAGTTGGCAATGACAGATTCTTCTCGCTTGGCCCCGCGCCGGCCAAACCGCGGAAAGTATTTGAAGCACGCAGCCCCAGGAATGTGCAAGCTCCCATTCGCCGCGTTTGGCAGGGGCCGGCAGTTTCTCAGCCAGCACTTCTGCCTAAGACTTCTGCCACTCAGGTTTCCCACGAGCTTGTCAGCTCGGTTTCTCAACCTCGTTTATACCTTCTTTCCTTCCTTCAGAAAATTAACCCTGAAGTAGGCTCGGCATCGGACCGTTCTGGAAGCCGGGCCTTCCCTCTGTTAGAAGCTGGCCTGCTCCTGGGAAGGGGGACCTGCTCCTACAGGCTTCGTGCGCCCAGGCAGCCTGAGTCAGAGGATTCTTTGCTGAAAGGGGTACCCAGGGGTCTTCCAGATCTTCTGCTTCCAGGAAGATCTGGCGCTAACCCATTCCAGACCACGGCAACTTTGATTTAAAATCCTCCTCCCCTGGGATGGAAGAAGGGACACGGGCTGGAAAGAGCAGGCAGGGACTCTGGATCTCCGCACACCTCGCTGTCAACTGCACGTCTGCTCCCCCTGGGTTTCCTCAGTGAAAGGGCAAGGACGGCCCACCTCCAGGTTATCCGGAGGTTGAAGTGCAGCCATGAAAGCACCTAGTACAATCCTGCGCGCAGTAGGTGCGCCACTCTCCTCTCTTCCTGTTTCTGGGTCACGGATCCTGCTACCTCATCACAAGGTTGTCTGGCAAATGAAAGGATGAGGTCTTTATGCACCTCAGCACCCTGCTCCTGGTGACACCCTCGTTCTTCGCTCAGGTCAACAGTTCAAAGCAGGGGCCAGCATTTACTAAGCATCAGTGCTGTGCGAAGAGCAGAGCTGGGCCTCATGGACTGTAAAGGATTTTCTGGTCTAGAGAGGGAGCAGGCACCACGGGGCAATGGCCGGGTTGCTGCTGCTCCCTCGCTTGCCCATAGCCACTCATTCCCGAAATAGACATTTAGTGCAGGAGCAGGGCCTGGCCACCCTCAGCCCTTTCCACCTGACATCCCAGGTTCTGTTTGCTGGGAAGTGAGACCTGAAAGGGCGTGCTGTTCCCCCTGCCTAGGACACCCTGTCTTTTGCTACCAGGACTCACAGGCAGGGATAGAGGAGCTCAGGGTAGGGCAGGGGCAGGGGCAGGGTCTCTAGAGAGCCCTTGGGGATGGGGAGGGGCCAAGAGGAGACAGAGGGGCCCACTGTCCTTTATGACCTTCACTGCCTTAGCCAGGTCCCGGGGTCTCTCCCTCGGAGCGCCCTCTGCACTTGATCACAGACAAGCAGGCTGTGTGGACCTGCTTTACCCGCCTGAGCCCACTGTGAATTCTTAACGGTAAGGGCTTTATTTCGATTTTCCGAGTGCCTATCTCAGTGCCTTGGCGTTTAATATGTGTCCAATAAATATTACTGAGTAAATAAAGTAATAGATTCCTTAATTTTTCTATGAGATGGGGGACAGGGCCAAGAGCCCCTGTGCTGTCCCCCTTTGCCAGGCTGTCCTCATGCATAGGCAGGGCCTGGGCTGTCCCTGCTCTTCCCCCGCCAGTACCCCCGGCCCCAGCCAGGGCCCCAGCCTCCGCCTTCGCCCCACACGCATCCTGCGTGGCAGCCTCGGGCGAGGGTGGCCACTGGGACATGGCGAGGACGAGGACGGAGAGCTCCCGCTGGCCTGGAGCACGGCTCCTCGGCCTTAATTTATATGAAATGCAACTCCATCACTCAGGGCCTGCGCCTGGCCTGGGTCGGTGCAGGTAATGATGATATCGGCTCATTTATGCAAGATTATCCTTTTATCACATTTCCAGACTCATTTATGAGGCTCATGTTTCCCCCTGAGGGCGTCATCAAGCAAGTTAAGTTGTACTATTTCCCTCCCGCAGCGAACTGGCGGGAGCCTCCCTCGCTGACGGATGAGGCCCGCTGCCTTTGCCAAATAGGGTCGGCGTGATGGATCTCTTACTTGTGAATATTATAGCTGGGAATTAGCATGTTTATTGAGGTAGAATGTGTTTGTTTACATTCCACTACCCATGGCATTACCTCTTATGACCCGACTTATTTAGTGGAGGATAAGCACAAATGATCCGCATTTTGGCACCCACAAAAAATTAATGAACTTCCAGATACGACGTTCAGCCTTAAGTAAACACACCAGCGAGGTGGCTGGGGACGGAGGGGCTGGAAGGACTCGGGGGCTTGTGGGGGGTGAGCCAGTGGGACCACCTGGTCCTTTGATCTGACCTGGAAGGGGCAGGTATAAAGGGACGGAGGCTGGGTGGGGGCTGTGGGGTCAGGCTTCCATACAGGGCACAGGGCCAGCGCCCAGCTAGTCGGGCGAGGTGACTTCTGCTGGTGGAGAAGGGAGAGGGAGGGAAAGGGTCAGGACTGTGAGCTGCATCCTGGGGATTTTCCTAGAGACCTGGTTGTCTTGATGCAGGTGTGAGCAGGCCGGCCCAAGTTTGCAGCCTAAGGGTAGGGAAGGCGGGTGTTTGGCCAAGGTGTCACCTGAGCCTGCTGCTCTCCTAACACTGTCACCTCCAGCAGCTTTGAACCCCAGCTTCTCTCTTCACCCCGTTTGCCGGGAGGCAGCACCATCTGGGGTCCAAACACAGGCAAACCCAACGTCCTCTTGTTTTAGAAGAATCTCAGAGACAGGGAAGTGGGAGGGCTTGGTCAGGGTTTTGAGGCAGAAGGAAACCAGAACCCTGTGCATATGGAGCACTTAATCCATGAATTAGTGCTTGTCAGCAGTGTTATTTTTCATTCCTGCAGCCCTGGCTTCCTAACAATTGGGAATTGATGGAAGGGATTGAAAGAGACAGAGGGAGAGAGAAACTGATTCCTTCAACCCTCTCCAACGCTCTCCCCTCAGTGGGGCCTGATGCAGAGTTTGGGGCCTTTCCCGTGGATCCTGCAAAGTTCCCGGGGTGTGGGGGTGGGGGGAAGTGGGACAGAGAGAGGTGCCAGACTCGATTTTGGTCCATGCCAACCACAAGTCTCTCTGGGATCTGGGGAAGCTAAGCAGGTCCAGACCTCAGTCTCTTTATCTGTGAAATGGGGCCAGCCTCCCTGGTCACCTGGGAAGCAGCCGGGTTCATATCCCATTTGTCTCCGGATCACCAGTGCCCAGCATAGTGTCAGGCGTGCAAGGGGTGTTCAGTGGTGGCTGGAGGATGGGCGAATAGCCTGGACTCTGTAGGTCAGGGTTCAGCAACTGTGTTCTGTGAAGGATCAGCATTTTTGGAAGCCGTATAATCTCAACCGAACTGTTGTCATGCAAAAGCAGCCCCGGACAAGCTGTAAAGAAATGAGTGTGGCTGTGGTCCAGTAAGACTTCATGCGATCAGGTAGCGGCTGGATTTGGCCACAGTTTTCATCTCTGTGTCATGAGGCCATGGCAGTCTTTGGGCTCAGACAGCTGGACTGAAATCCCAGCACCGCCACTGCTTAGCAAGGTGGCCTTAGACATGTGGCTCACCCTCTCTGGCCTCCATTTCCTCCTCTGTGAATTGGAGGACAGTGGCTTGTACTTTCCTGGTATTCTCCTCACCAGCCTGCGGGGCTGGCTGAGAGAAGGGGCTCAGGCAAGACTTGCAGACTGGCTCAAAAATGGTCTCTGACAGCCACGATTCCTGGTATGCGTACAGTGCTTCTCGATTTATAGTGCATTTTACATACATCTCATTTCCTCACCCCACCCCTTCAAAATGGGTACAGTGTTATTATTATGCCCACTTTACAGATTAGAAAACCAAGGCCAGGAAAGACTTAGAGACTTTCCAAAGGTCATTGTCTTACTCCATTCGGGCGGCTATAACAAAATACCATAGACTGGGCAGCTTATAAACAGCAGGAATTCATTCTCAGTGCTGCAGGCTGGAGATTCCAAGATCAAGGTGCCAGCAGATTGTCGGTAAGAGTCCATTTTCCCTAGACCAGGGAGCTCTCTGGGCCTCTTCATAAAGGCATGAATCCCATTTAGGAGGGCTCTGCCCTCACGACCTAATCACCTTCCACAGGCTCCACCTCTCCTGCTACCAAAACACCGGGCATTAGGATTTCATGTGAATTTTGGGCGGACACAAACATTCCGTCTACAGCAGGCAAACAGCCAGTAAGGCACAGAACAGGGATTAAGAGCAGATATTTCAGCAGTGGATCCTTGCATTTCCTCCACCACACCAGAGCTGTCGTAAATAAATCTTCTCCCCAGTCTGCTACCCTGCCACGGGCACCGGCAAATGGACTGGCCCTGCAGGCACTTGGGAAGTATGGAGGTCAGGGCCTGATCTCTCAGGGAGAGGGGGGCTGCTTCTCATCTCCTTAACTTCTGAGACGTACAGGCTAGCGATATGGGGATCTTGGCTCTGCAGCGGAGATCCAGAGCGTGGGCGATCTGACTGTGGCTGGAGTCAGGGTGGGAGTGAGGTGACACGGCTGCAGGCTGGTGCAGGTAGCAGGTGGGCAGGCAGTTCTGAGCAGCTCAGAGAGAAGCTTTCAATATTCGGATACAGCAGGAAACCCCGCATCAGGTAGGGGTAGCATTTGGTAACAAGTAACCAAGACCCAAAAAGCGAAGGCTTAACAGAAACAAAAAGCTAAACGAAGCGCACAAGCCGAGGCCTAGCTTTCTCTCAGGTCCCATGAAATCCAGGTGGCCAGGGCTGGGGCAACAACTCCACGATGCCATCCCAGGCTCTGGCACCTCCGGTCTTTCTCCTCAGTCCAGTGGCTCTGCAAGTGGCTTCCACCTTTAAAGGTTACCTCATGGTCACAAGATGGCCACTGGAGCACCGACCATCACAGTCACGTTCTCTTCGGGAGAAAGAAGGAAGGGGGAGTGTGGAAGGGCTGCCTTCCAGCGGAGTCAGCTCCCTCTTAAAGAAGACTTCTTGGGAGCCCCAGCCAAGAACAGAAGAACTTTGGCTTCTGTCCCATGG
Source organism: Myotis davidii (assembly GCF_000327345.1). Lineage (NCBI taxonomy): Eukaryota > Metazoa > Chordata > Mammalia > Chiroptera > Vespertilionidae > Myotis > Myotis davidii. The sequence goes on along the minus strand of NW_006295825.1, from coordinate 269,731 downwards.
GCCAAATTGGTCATGGGGCCAGCTGTATCGCTAAGGGAGGTCGGGGCATGTGGATGCTGTAGCTGGTGCATTGCTGTCCCAATGAGTGTTGTGCTAGAAAGGAGGATGCTATAGGGTGGGCCAACATCAGTCGCTTAATTTGCCTTTCCCTAATTGGCCAGGCGAATAAACTAAGGGCCAGGGAATGAAGCACGTTGCCCGAGATTGCACAGAAAGTTAGGCGCATACCTGAGATCAAACCCCGAAATTTCTGACTCTGAGAAAAATGTTTCTTTCACCATCGATGCCTCTTCACTCTGTACCTATTCACAAATGGTGGCATTATTATTTATTAAACATTAACTATGTGCCAGGTGCCATGCTAAAGGCTTTGCAGGATTGTTCCATTTAATCTGGTACCAACCATTTAAGGTAGATATTACTGTTATTCCCATTTTACAGAGAGATAAACTGAGTTAGGCGACTGCTCCAGGTCACAGAGATTGTAAGTGATGGAAGGGGCTGGAAACCCAGGTTCCCAACCCAGCCTGTGAGCAATTTATGGCACGTGATGAAAAGGACCCACAGACATCCCAGGAGACTGTTGTATTGAGGTGGGTCTCTTGGTGGCCCTGTACTGTCAGGATCGCCTGCACACCACCCCGACAGTCAGGCAGCAGCCTTGCACAGACTGAGGGGGCCCCCGGCTCCCCACCCACCTGGCCAGCCTCCCTCTCTGAGGCTCCTCATTCCAGCCAATTACTCCTAATGGAGTGATATGAAATGTAACTAACTTGGGGAAATATCTGTGTACTTTAATTAAATTAGTTCGCAATTAGCCATCTGAGTAATAAGGCTTAGGTGTTTATCTCCCTGTGAGCGGCGGGCCAGGAGAGCCACGGGCAGAGGGACTTTGTGCAGAGAGCGTGGTCCTAGTGACAAACTCTTCAGGGGTGTGGAGGCAGGTGCAAGAGGCCCCAAGAGAGGATTTGACCCAAATTTACTATGATTAAATAAATACAGCACCTCGGAGAGGAACTAGTAATTTGTGGGACTAAATTTTTAATGGCTACAGACTGTTTTTCTTATTAAAGAAATAGCAGGGCCTTTAATCCAAACACTTCATGGCAAAGGGCTAAACATTACACGTGTCCACTCTGTGACCCCAAAGTCCCCGAACATAGTAAATGTCTCGCTGGGCAGACTGGCCACTGTCCAGCAAGGGGCTCCTCACAGGCCTCCGGCTGGCAGGGTGGGGCCAGGTGAGGTGGGTGAGCCATTTAAATACTCAGCAATCAAATAGGATTTTAGTGCAATATATTTTTTATTTTTTAAAAATATATTTGTATTGATTTCAGAGAGGAAGGGAGAGGGAGAGAGAGATAGAAACATCAATGATAAGAGAGAATCATTGATCGGCTGCCTCCTGCATGCCCCACACCTGAGATTGAGCCTGCAACCCAGGCATGTACCCTTACTGGAATTGAACCATGACCTCCTGGTTCATAGTTCGGTGCTCAACCACTGAGCCATCCCAGCCAGGCTAGTGCAATATATTTTTAAAAATCAAAATTAGTGCAAAAAAGTATGACAAACAAAATTTCAAAACTTTAAATAAAGACAGCATCAATAGCAATGCCATACAGTACTGAGCCATGCTGGAGTCTGAGCAGAGGCGAAGTCAGTAATACTGAGCTTGCCTGTAGTTAATATTTTGATTTTTTTTCATCATGGGTTTTTGGCATTAATTTTTATTTTTTAAAAAATTGCATAACATATTATGTATCTTGATTATTGAGTTTTCTTGGTGCCTCCTTAAATTGTGTCCCCATAGGCGAGTGCCTCACTCTCCTAACCCTCGTTCCGACCCTGCCAGCTGGGTTGCCTCGTAGAGTTCCTGTCTCCTTTGGTAAAATTGCCCTTCTGTGTGTTCCTCCAGGGCTCAGCTGGGTTCTTAGGGGCTCTGAGGGGGCAGACTTTATGGTGGCTGAGATGGGGGTGGCATTTGCAACCCTAGACCATTGAAACAGAGGGTGGCCTCATGATTGCTCCAACAAGACCCAGAGACAAGAAGCAACTGGCCCAAGGTCACACAGCAGGCTTGCACCAGAGCTAGAGCAGAAGTGGGGCTGTTCTGATTCCTTCCAAGGCTCTTCCTCATCCGAGGAGAAAAGGACTTTTCAGATGACTCAGGGTGAAAGCCATTGCAGAGCTGCCCTCTGGGAGGGGAGGCGCTAATGAAATGACCCACGGAGGGTGGTGTTGACCGGCTGACCCAGCCCCACACACAGCCCCCGTCTCTCTCCCAGTGACGGTGTAGGGTTGGCCATGTGACCCAGTCCTGGCCATTAAGACGTAGCGATGTCGTTGGGTAGGGCTCATGGGGACAGACTCAGCTGATGTTCCTTTCTTCCTGTCCCTCTTCTCCCTTTATGTCTTGATGTTGCACTCTGTGCCTAGAGGTGAGCAGCTGCCTCACGAGCATTTTGTCCTTGAAGACAAGAATGCGAGGATAGTAGAACAGAGAGAGGAGAGGAGCCCGGGAGCTGGGGGCCCCTTTAACCCTCTGTCCCAACCCTGGGCTGCCTATCCCATACCTCCCCCCCCCTTTAATAAAATGTATATTTTTATTGATTTCAGAGAGGAGGGGAGAGAGAGGGAGACATAGAAACATCATTGATTGGCTGCCTTTTGCATGCCCCCTATTGGGGATTGAACCTGTAACCTGGGCATGTGTCCTAACGGGGAATCAAACCCATGACATCCCGGTTCATAGGTTAGTGCTCAACCACTGAGCCATGCCCGCTGGGCTCCTGTAACCTTTTCAGTGAGTTAAATGAATGGTGACAAGAATAGCTTTAGGTGAAATTCATTTGATATTCACATTGCTCACTCCCTGCTTCATTCAGGTCTTTGCTCCCTGTCACTTCCTCAGGGAAGCCCTCCCTGATTATCCTCTCTAAAATAGCAGCTCCCATCACTCTCCATTCCTTTTGCCATTCCTTTTATTTCTTTAATGCTCACCTGAGATATTTTTTCCATTGATTACTAGAGAGTGGAAGGAGGGAGGAGGGAAGAGAGAGAGAGAGGGAGAGAAAAATTGATGTGAGAGAAACATATTGATTATATATATGCCTTCTGCACACGCCCCTACCAGGGCTGGAGAACCTACAACCAAGGTCCATGCCCTTGACTGAGAATTGAGCCCGAACCCTTTGGTCCTCAGGCCAATGCTCTAACCATTGAGCACCAGCCAGGAGTCCCATTCCCTTTTTAATGGCCCTTATCAATCACTGTGTGACATTATGTTATGTAATTATTTGTTATTTGCTTCTCCACGGGGCTTAGTTCCATGTGGGCAGGGCTCTTCTCTCGTTTCATGGCGGTGTCCCCAGTTCCTAGAGCAGTGGTTGGCATATAGGAGGTCCTCAATAAATATTGTGAATTATTGGACGTGCTCTGAACCCGTTGGGCCCTGAGCCTTCGCCCCTGCCTCTGACACCTGCCAGCTCTCTCTGATGGAATTAGGACTTCTGCTTCCTCTCTGGCTCAACCTTTCAGTACCCAATTGTGAATTCCCTTATTGACTGACCCCTTTGCTCCCTGAAATGATACCACTGGACACCCCAGATCCCAAACTCTTGCCCAGCCCTGTCAGCCCTGTCTCACCAGACGTCCACTCCCATCCTGTGCCCAGTGATGGCTGGGCACCCTCCACCCGGGACATCCTTCCCCTCCTTCTTCATCCTCATTCTCGAGGTCACTGTTCTGGTGGGATCCCAGGTGTCCTGACACCGCGTGAAAACTCCCTGGCTCTCCCGCCGATAATAAATACAAGAGCCATTACCTACTGGTTCTGATCTCCAAGATGGAGCCCGCCTCCGAGAAAACAAAATGAATGGGTTTGGTGCGCCGACTCCATTAGCTGGCTACCCGAACTAATCAACAGTGGGAACGCAAGGAAATTGCTGGAGCAAATTGAGAAGCCAGATTATGTGGGTCTCTTGATTAAGATGGGAAGAATAATTGTTTGAGGTTCCATTTAACGGGCTCTGTTTACTAACCCCTGGTCCTGTTTTGATATTTCTGCCTCGGTTATTGGGGAGATGGCGACACTAAGATACATAACTTTGATGTTTGGGTAGAGCTCCTCTACCCGAATCCCTTCACTTTACAGATGGAGAAGGTCAGGTCCAGAGGGGAAAGGAGGCTCCCCAGGGCCCCCAGGGATTAGAGATCCCCACTCAGTGCGCTTCTACTTCCAAGAAAACCAGCGAGGGTTCAAGGAGCCTCCAAGGGCGCGGTATTCCGACACGGACACTAGCGCATCCTGAAGGGGCCTAAAGACCGGAATCTCCTCAGCAATGAAGGAGACACTTGGACACATATGCTGGGAGGGGCAGCGTGTCATGTCTCCAAGTACCCGAGTCTTCCTTGCAGGGTATAAAGGGCACCCCCTTCTGCTAAGGACCCATCTTTCCCCGGAGTTACTGAGAATGCCACGGAGCTGGAGTGTGACAGAGACCCACTGTGTGGGAGGACAGTGTGGGGACCTTCCGTGAGGCCTGGAGAGGGGCGGAGGGCCCCGTTTTCTGGCAGCTGGGGTAGAGTCTGGGAGTCTAGAGTCCCCGTCAGGCTGCTGTTCTCTACTGCACACTGCCCAGTGCCGCTTGCAGAACCAGGATGTCGGTCTGGGAGCCAGCGAGCGTAGACCCAGATGGCAGGCAGTCCCTGCAGGTGTCCCTCGGTTCCCCTGGAGGAGTCGGGGAGCAGGGCGTGGAAGAGACGCTGAGTGAGCTGGGGAACGGAAGAGGCAGGAAGAATCACACTGTGTGGTCAGGGACGCGTCTCAGGCAGGAGGGGGCTCTGTCCCTGAAGAAAGAGCAGAACGTAGTGGCACAGGTTTTGTTTTGTCTTGTCTGAATCACTGACACGGAGGTGCCAGGGTGACCAGGGTGAATGAGGCGTGCTCAGAGGAAATTCACTCATTCTGCAATTTTTTTTCGCGAGTGTGTGTGTGTGTGATTTATTATGGGCCGCATTCCTTACATATCCCATTGGTTTTAATCCTCACCACAACCCTATGAAGGAGGCAGGAGTTTCACTTCCATTGGGCAGTTAGGGAGAGAGGCGCGGAGGCGTTCACTCGCCCAGGTTCACACAGGAAGTTTAGAGAAAGACTTGAACCCAGCCGTTGATGTTTCCTTTCACTACAGGATACAAAAGTACTTATGCTTGGAGTCCTAGGAACGGAGGGTCATGGATAGGTTTGTGGGTGGGCTCACAGGCACGGGGGTTCAGATACCAAAGATACCCTAGGCCCCCATCACAGTGAGCCCTGGCTCCCTCTTTCATGTGAAAGCCCTTCTAGTAGTCACAGCCTCCTGACCCTCCAATCCCCCACGCACTGGTTCTTTCAACAAGCATGCTCGCACCTTCTCTTCTGTCGGGTGCTGTAGTAGATTTGGGGGATACAAAAGTAAACGGGTTGCGGGCCCTTCCCTCAGAATTGTCCACCAGGGACTAGATCTGTCCTTGTTTCCTTCTGTAGCTCAACTGTTACTTATACCAACTGACCGCGTCACCCTGGCTGCCTGGGCCCCTCGCCCCGGTGTCCTCAGTGGGTCTGGCACCACCGCCATCTGCACCCCATGCTCGCACTGATACCATCTGAGCGGGCATGAGTTCTGGCAGCAGCTCTACCTCATCCTTTTAAATGGAGGAGTCAGTTTATGGATGATTAAAACCCCAGGGAGTTTAATAAGATCCCTAGGGATTTTAACTTGGTGCGCAGTCGAGCCAAGCATCCCCCATCCTATGCTCAGCCAACTGATTTTTGAACTTAAATGGGAAGCTTTACTTTTTTTCTTTTTTTTTTTGGTCTGCTAAATTCCACCTTATTTCAGCCAGCCTATATTTCTTGTAGTATATTAGATACTTTCCACTGGATATTTTGTCACTCAAGTGCTTCTGCGAAGCCTGGAAATGGAGGAAGTCTGCTTTGAGAATCTTTGTTCAGGGCAGTAAAATGCAGAATAGAACAGAGAAGAGGCTGGGCCCTACGACATCTCACCAGTGATCTTCCAGTCAGTTGTTCTATATTCCTTGTGTGGGGCAGACGTGAATCTGTATATGTAAACTCGCTTCTTGCCCCATTTCTCCCACATGGCTAACAAGAGAGACTTATAAAACGCTCTGCAAAATCAAAATACATTATGTCCACATAATACATTATATCCCCTCAGAAGGAAAACTGCGTGAATTTGGCATGACTTTTCTTAGTGAATCCCCACTAATTCCTAGTAGTCACCATTTCTTTTTTCCTTCCTTCTCTTTTTTTCTAACTGCTTATAAACTAGGAGAATACTATCAGTTTCAGAAGGAAGTTCTGCAAAGGGAGGCGACAACTTTGCAGGTCAAGGATGACAATTACATTGCAGTAGGGGACCCAGTTCACCCCAGTAGGGGGCGTGCAGGAGGCAGCTGCCAGCAGACATGGAAGAAAATAGCAAAGCTAGTTGCTTCAGGTAGGGTGCTAGGACCCAGGCCACAGGAGGCTTTCCATGAAAGTACAATTTAAAAACCGAACCTAGAAAAGATAGTAGACACGGAATGAGCTGGAACATTTGCCCTCACCTTGGACTCTGGGCCACGGGAGAGAATGGCCGTCCAGTACTGCTAAGGCTGAAGTTTGCAGTCCTGTACCTGAGGCCGGTTATACACAAGAAGACATAGCGCCCCCTGGTTCTTCTGGAGCTAAAGAAACCAGAGGAAACATGGCAGCAGCTGGAGCTGTGGGGGCCAAAGCACTGAAAAGGGCTGGTTTTTTAATACAGATGTGCCTCCCCAAGTCCTGGTCCATTGCCGCCTAGGCATGGCGCCTACAAATCTCACCATAGCCACCAGAGGCAGCATTGGCAACAATTGACAGAGGTTGGGATTTCCAAAACATGCCACCTGGTGGCTGCTTATTGTAATCACAGGACGATGTTAGGGATAAGGGTTGGTGAGGGTAACAATGCACAGGATAAATCACTCAACTGGCAGGAGAGTGTGCCAACTTACTTTAGTGTTTGTAAGGCACAGTAGCCATTAACAGTTCCTGGTGGCGAGAGGACCAAAGAAACAAAGAAAAAACAACCCATGCAAAGAAATTTAATAGCAGTATTTGTGTGCTGAGGATGGGTAGAGGGGCTGGTCCAGACAAGATAGAAGACGAGGGGAGAAGTTTAGAAGGAAATGAAAATGAATCAGCTTTATGAGACTGGAGGAGTTTGGGACCTCTGTCTTACTGTCCCTGCTGCTCTAGGGGTCTCCCTCCCTTTGCCATTTAGTTTACTTCAGTAGGCCTGCATTGGAGATGGAGGTGCTCTCAGTCTTGAGGGATCAGCAGGAGCTATTCTCACCTTTGTATCAAGCTATCCAGGGTTTGGCCCCTGAGTTCTGTGACATGCTTGGGGTCTTGGGAAAGTTATCTTCCTACCTAATGCATTTAAAAAAAAATATTCTTATTGGTTTCAGAGAGGAAGGAAGAGGGAGAGAGAGAAACATCAATGGTGAGAGAGAATCATTGATTGGCTGCCTTCTGCACACCCCTTATTAGGGATCGAGCCCCAAACCGGGGCCTGTGCCCTGACCGGGAATCGAATTGTGACCTCCTGGTTCATGGGTCTATGCTCAACCACTGAGCCACACTAGCCAGGCTCATTCTTTTCTTTTTCTTTAATTTGTAACTGTGGTAAAATAGACATAACAAAATTTCCCACCTTAACCATCCTATATAATCCTATATAATAAAAGGCTAATATGCAAATTGTCCCCTCGACCAGGAGTTCGGCCAGGGGATGGGCCAGCCGGCCAACTACCCGCAGCCCCTCCCCCTGGCCAGCCCCACCCACAATCCTCCCTGCCACCCCGATCGGGGAGGGCCAGCCGGACCCCATCGGTGCATGAATTCGTGCACTGGGCCTCTAGTTTATAAGTATAAACTCAGTAGTATTAAATACATTCACATTATTCTGCAACCATCACCACAGTCCATCTCTAGATTCTTTTCATCTCCTCAAACTGAAATATGGTACCTATTAAACACTAACTCCTCATCCTCTCCTCCTCCTAGACCCTGACAGCCACCACTGAGATATTTTCTATCTCTGTGAATTTGCTTCCTACAAGTGGAATGAGACTGTATTTATCTTTTATGTGATTGGCTTATTTCATTTAACATACCGTCTTCAAGGTTCAAACATACTGCAACATGTGCCATGATTTCCTTCCCTTTTAAGGCTGAATTATATTTTATCATATCCACACACCACATTTTGTTTATCCATTTATCCCTTGACTAGATACCTGGTGCACAAAATTCATGCACTGGGGGTGTGTGTGTCCCTCAGCCCAGCCTGTACCCTTTCCAATCTGGGACCCCTCATGGGATGTCCTACTGCTGGTTTAGGTCTGATCCCTATGGGAAGGCAGGGGAAGGCAGTTAGAGGTGACCAGGCAGGACATCCCTCTCACAATCTGGGACTGCTGGCTCCCAACTGCTCGCCTGCCTGCCTGCATGATTTCCCCTAACCGCTTCTGCCTGCCAGCCTGATTGATGCCTAACTGCTCCTCTGCTGGCCCGATTGCCTCCAACTGCCCTCCCCTGTAGGCCTGGTCGCCCCCAATTTCCCTCCCCTGCAGGCCTTGTCACCCCCAACTGCCCTCCCCTGCTGGCCTGATAGCCCACAACTACCCTCCCCTGCCAGCCATCTTGTGGCTGTGGGCACTGCCATCTTTGAGGGTGGGGCAGTCAATTAGCATATTCCCTCCTTATTGGCTGTGGGCGCTGCCATCTTGTGATGTGTGAGGGTCAACTAGCATATTCCCTCTTTATTAGATGGGAGGGCACTTGGGTTGCTTCCACCTCTTGGCTATTGTGAGTAATGCTTCTGTGAACACGAGCGTACAAATATCTGTTCGTGTTCCTGCGTTCACTCCTCTTAGGTATACACCCAGAAGTGAAATTGCTGGGTCAGATGGTATGTTTTACATTGTTTGAGGAACCACCACACTGTTTCCACAGCTTCCTCATGCATTCTTGTGGGGAAATGTACCCCTACTCAAGCCAAACACAAAGTCCTCCAAGGAATAAGAATAGGAGCTTTCCTGAGGTGGAACTCCATCTCCAGGTGGAAAGAAAGGGCTTGCATTATTCCAAGTTTACTTCTTGCTTCTCTTCCTCCTGACCCTCACCCTGCACAGAAATAGCACCTGTAAATTTAAGCCAAATTTCAAATTCACCGAGGCTGGAGCAGAAAAGAATCCGACTGGCTTGGTAGGATTGGAGGACATAGTAAGGTCCAGGTGGGGAGTTGGGGAGCTCTGCTCCATGCGAGCTAATCCTCTCCACCCAGGGGGAATTGATGGCCCATATGGAGGACTTGTCAGATACACAAGGAGAATCAAGCCTACATGTTGAAGGAGAGACCCACAAAGCCATTAACTCCTCTATCCTCCCAGCCCGGCCTTACTGGAGAGAGGGCGACTCCTGTAACAGCAAAAAGGGTAATGGAACCCCTTCCTGCCATTGCGTGATGTCACCTGCAGGGGTCAGCCTGGCACAGAGGAAAGTGCAGCTTTGGAATCACAGAGACCTGGGTGTGAATCCCTCCTCTGCTCCTTCCTGGTCACATGACCTTGGACATGTTCTTCAGTTTCTTTGAGACTCATTTCATGGTCCACATCGGCCAGCGATGCTCATGTCGCCTTTTCCACTGTTGTGATGATGACGTATCATGGAAGATGTGCAGAGCCCAGCACAGCACCCAGAATGGAGGGGTTCCATCGATGGTCCCTTTCTTTCTTCCTGTCGGGTCCTTTCTCAGTCATCGATTTGGATTGTTTTCCTCTAAAGTTTTCGTCTTCACAGGTTGCCAGGACCAGTCTTTGGGGGCTGCTCTCACCAGCAGTGGCTCCACCTTGGATTGTTTCCATTTGGATTCTTGGACCTCGATCAGCTCACACACACCTTTTCCTGGCCTCCTAATTCAATGGGTGACTGGGGAGGAGGCATGAAACTACCCCCTATTGGACCTGATTTCAAGCGAAGGCAGGTGAGGTGCACTTTGCTTCGCTGTCTCCTCTGGCCGCGCACTCTGTGTGAGGGGAGGTTGGCCAGCCCAGGTGAGCTCCACCAGCCCAGCCCCTGACTTGCCCGGCTTTTGTTAGCTTGTGTTACAACCTTAACGTTACTTAACTGAAGAGGACTTTGGTGTGTGTGTGTTAGCAATTTGTGATAGATGCCTTTGGCGCCCACACATTCAATAACACCCACACTCACAAAAAAAGAAGGGGGGAGGGGCGTCGTTTTTATGGGAGATAACATAACTGCTTGCAATTTGGCTATTCATTGTATCTTTGGCATTTTATGTACTGCATTAGCGGAGGCAATTTCATGCATATGGATATAATGCATTAAGTGGAGGCATTTAAATATAGTGAAACTAATTTTATGATGATTAGTTGAAGGAAAACATTGCATTCGTATCATCTATATAGAAGCCAATTTGCATGAAAATGCCCAAAGTTGCTATGCCAACATTTTCTGTGCTGCTGGTCGGGGTCGTCTCCGAGTCAAGACTTTGTATTAAAAATCGGTCTCCAGTGCCCATGTCTTTTAATTCATTGCAAGCTGTAGGCCATTTGCTCACAAAGCGCTCGCAGTAAAACAAATGAATAGCTAAAATACTCATTTGCATGATTCCCATTTGAAAACGATTCCCCTGAAATTAAAAAAGCGTGTTACTCGGTTGTGAAGATGGATGGGCCGGGGAGGCAGGCAATTAATATTTTCGGCGTTCTCTTTAAAGCCCTCCCAAGACTGAGAACAGCACATGCCAGACAAATTGGGCCCCACAACAGTTTCAGGGCCTCGGCGGCAGCAGCTTGCTTCCACTGTCTCCCCTTTATTGTCTCACTTACATTATGCAGTAATTAAAACTATTTACCATTCCTACTTATCCGCCATCTGCTCCCACGGAAGGTTCCTCTTCTTTAGAAAGCCGCCTTAAAGAGCAGCAAGCAGAGGGCAGGCTTGGCACTGCCTGCAGAAAGGGGTCTCGGGGCTCTTTCCCCGCCCCCTGCCATGCCTACCGCCCTCCGTGAAGGGACGCTGGCATGACGGAGAGGTCAGGTGTGGGATACTGGGCTTCCGCGCAGGTTGGTTGTGTGTAGGTGGGAGTGTTGAGTTCAGCTTCCTTCATCTTTGGGCGGGAGTCTTGGCTTAGATGTGGGGTGATCCGTACGTTTAGGGGGAGCCTGGGTCTGCGTCCTCGCACAAATAATGATCGATAAGAGTCTGGGGGCTTTGGCTGTGCAGCTGGGGCCTGGGGCACAGCCACCGACTACAGCTGTACAAGTTGCTCACTGCTCAAGGGAGCCCAGCCCAGGGGCCGTGAAGGCTGAATTCCACCGGTGACCCAGGTGACAGTCTGAGGTCCCACGGGGCTGTGTCTGCCCCAAGAGGGTGCCTTCTAATTCGCACAAAGGCACCCTAGGTCCCAGCTCTGGCCTTGTCAGAGAAGCCATTTTGAAAGCAAGCAAGTGGCTGCCTCTTTTCTGTGGCAGCAGATGCCTCCCAGGCTGGTCCAACATGGGGCCTGGCGTCAAACAGGCTTAGCATTTGTTTGTAGAGGCCGAGCTAGGATAGCCAAGGAGCAACCTCCTCTGGGTACATTTCCACTTCCTGCTGGGCCCACCCACCCAGCCAGCACTGACTCCAATAGGAGAAACCAAATGTGGCCAGAGACGGGGACAGAGAGGACTCTCTCACTGGGACTGAGGGTAGGCCCGGCGCCTGCAGACCTGTGGCCCAGGGCGTGCTCTGGGCAACGGGCCCTGCATGGAGCATGCTCTCTGCTCCTGCTTCTCAGAGCCGCTGGAGCTGGGCACACAGCAGGTTCCCGAAGGACTGGTTGAATTAAGTTGACAGTGAAGCTTTGGTCTTGGCATCACTGCCCCTTCCTGAAGCCTCCTTCGGAGCTTCTCCCAGCTCTAGCTCACGCCTTACCTTCCCTTTTCATGGTTCTTCTCTGGTACTTGGCCAGAGGGGGTGGATTGTCCTAGAATGGAGCCTGGCTATGACTTTCCTGGTTCCGTTGTTAGGCAACGCTCTGGTTTGAAATTCACCTTTTCTTTGGGGAGCCCAAACCAACATCTTCCGTCAAGCATCATCACTTCATTGTAAATGGCCAGCACCCTGTCTGACCTGCCCAGTGCCAGGCGGCTCCATTTCTCACCGGAGGCCTCCGGACCCTGCCCGGCAGCGGGCTGCAGCTGCCCCCAGGCCTGCAACGCCCCTTCCCTGCCTGATGACCTCACCTCTGCGTCTCCGCCCTCCTAAAAGCTGGGCCCCGGCTTGCCCAGGCCACAGAGACGGCCCTCCTGCCCCAGCGATGTGGTTCTGAGGTGGTGCTTGGCCTGCTTGTCACACCTGCCATCTGCAGGTGGCTCTGAACCCTCTGGCACTGGGCAGGTCAGACAGGATGCTGGCCATTTACAATGAAGTGGTGACGCTTGACGGAAGATGTTGGTTTGGGCTCCACAGTAAACGGTGACCTTCGAACCAGAGTGTTGTCTTACAGCGGTGTGGGCTGTCTCTGCAGTTAGTGAGTCCCAGTCATCAACACTCAAAATGAGATGGCAGGTGGGAGTCACACGTCAGACTCTCCGCCCCCAACACAAAGGCCCCTCTGGGCACCGAGGGCTCTCCTGCTGTCTAGACCAGCGGTCGCCAACTGGTGGCCCGCGGACCACTGGGGGTCCGTGAGGTCCTAAAGGTTGGCGACCGCTGATCTAGACGAATCAGAAGCCATTCTCACTAACAGGACCGAGAAGGAACTTATTTCATTAAAGTAAATAAAGGCCTACGTGGGGGAAAGCAGGACTTAACCTAGAGGACAGTTCTCTCTAAGGCTTGGCTACACTCAGGAAGGGAGCAGAGGGCACATTCTGGGGCCTCTTAAATGCTGTCACAGCAGCAGCTGCTTATGCCACAGCAGTAAATGTGCTTTCTACCCAAACCTCACATCTCCCTGGGCTCTGACGGACTGGTAGGGGTGCCAGAGGTGGCCAGTGTGCTAGAAAGGGCACTGCCCTTGTGGTCCATAGCTCTGGGTAAGAATCTCCCCTCTGTGCCCCGCTGGTGTGGCTCAGTGGTGGAGTGTCCACCTACGAATCAGGAGGTCCCCATTCGATTCCCGGTTAGGGCACATGCCCAGATTGTGGGCTCCATCCCCTGTGTGGGGTGTGCAGGAGGCAGCCGATCAGTGATTCTCTCTCATCATTGGTGTTTCTCTTTCTCTCCCCTCCTTCCTTCCTCTCTGAAAGAAAAAAAAAGTCCCTTTTGCCATCATCTATCTGACCCCATGGCAATCATCACGACTCCCTGCTAGTCTCAGGTTTCTCATCCGTTAAGTGGGGTCTCATAGCTGGCTGTCTTGGACAGGTGGTGTTGCGTCCATTAATTAATAAAACATTGGATCTCAGTGCCCAGCCTGTATCCCCAAGGCAGGCGTGGGGCCTCCGGGAGCAGAAGGAAGCATCTTTGTGCACTGGAGAAGCTCTGAGGGCGCAAGCATTTGCGAGGGCAGTTGTTCTTGCTTGTACTGGAGCATAGTCCAGTTCTGCTACTCAGGGTCAGCTGCGTGAAAAGCTGGACCGCACCCTGGCTGGTTTGGCTCAGTGGATAGAGTGCCGGCCTGTGGACTGAAGGGTCCCAGGTTCGATTCCAGTCAAAGGCACATGCCCGGGCTGTGGGCTCGATCCCCAGTAGGGAGCATGCAGGAGGCAGCCAATCAGTGATTCTCTCTCATCATTGATGTTTCTCTCTCCCTCTCCCTTCCTCTCTGAAATAAATAAAAATATATTAAAAAACAAAAAGCTGGACCTGGCCTTGCTGAGGAAGGGCAATCTGATGATACCTGTATCTAACAGTGCTGAGCCCTCACACTGTGCCAGGCCTTGTGCGAGGCCCTTCACCCGAGTACCCCTGCTCCAATTCTTATGGGCCTCATTCTACTGGTGGAAAAGGTGGGGCTCAGAGGATCTGAGTCCCAGAGTTCTGTGCTCTTCCTAATGCTGTGTGACCTCGGGCAGGTCACTTGCCCTCTCTGAGCCTCCATCTCCCCATTTCCACCCCACATCTGCTACCGTTTTCCATCCCGCACTGCCTTTCAAACCCTCTGCTGGCTGCTGAGCTGTATCTCCTGCAAATCACCCTAAGTACTATTGTGAAGCTTTGTTAGTAAGATGTGAGCGAGAGAAGCATTGCTAGTCTCTGAAGAAGAAAGCCATCAGCAAAGTAAACTGAGAAGCAGGGATCTGGAAGGGCGGGGGAAACGCAAAATAAACCCAACAGGAAACTTCACCTACTTCGAATTCGGAGGGATGGGTGAGAGGAAAAGAAGGGGGGAACGCCAACTCCCCACTCAGTAACCGCCACTAAATATCAATACTGGACCAAAATAGAACTTCATGTAGGAAACGATCTTGCTTCACAGCCCCGGAAAAAAAAATTTAACATAGAGAAGCCATTTAAAGCAGAAAAAATATTTGTATGTAAAAGGAAATATTTTAGGTAGGAGTTGAATACCAAATGATTTCGGGTCTCTGTGGGGAGTAATGAGGCATAGCAAACACACAATTCTATATGCATGTAATATTATCATCGCACGCCTCGAAAAGCTTTTAAATCACAGAAATGCAGTTAGGGACCATTGTACAAAATAAACACCCCACTTGGTGTCTTGCCTGCCCTAAGTTCCTTGATCTAGAGCGGCACTGGCAGATTTTTACAGCCCCATAAATTAACGTGGTGCTGATTTGATTGAGCTAAATTAATAAGACTTGTGCTTTGTTGCAAAATAACTATTACAGTATGTTGTGGGGATGCACTGCCGATAAGGAAATTGCTGCCTTTAACAATCCCACTGAAGTTTCATGGAGGATTTCAAAACCGATTTTAATTAAAACAAAAGCCGATGTGTGGCAATAATGTGGGTGTTAAGGAGAGAAAATGCAAAATGTCTTTTTAAATCCATTTTAATATGTCTTAAGGACTGGATGATCGATGTGGATGAGCCAGCGGCTGACACTGCGCCGGGATGCCGCCCGTGCTCCCGGTTTCCTCCACGTTGGCAGGTCAGGCCCACCTGGCAGTCCTCTGCCCCGACTCCACTTCTGGGCCAGGAGTCATCTCCCAAGTTGGGGCTCCAGGGAGAAGACCTCCTTTCCGTTGCTTTCTCAGTGAGACAGAAGCTAAGCCCGTTCCCCTGGCCATTCGAGATAGGGCCATCACCCCCAGGCCTGGCGCCGGCCTCAAAGACCAGGCTCCCCCGGTGCCTGTGACCAGCTCTCCGGCCGCTGCCAGGGCCCAGGGCAGCCTCGGGGAACCCTGAGGGCAGTGGTTCTCAACCTTCCTAATGCCGCGACCCTCTCATACAGTTCCTCATGTTGTGGTGACCCCCAACCATAAAATTATTTTCGTTGCTACTTCATAACTGTAATTTTGCTACTGTTATGAATCGTAATGTAAATACCTGATATGCAGGATGTATTTTCATTGTTACAAATTGAACATAATCAAAGCATAGTGATTAACCACAAAAACAATATGTAATTATATATGTGTTTTCCGATGGTCTTAGGCGACCCCTGTGAAAGGGTTGTTTGACCCCCAAAGGGGTCGTGACCCACAGGTTCAGAACTGCTGCCTGAGGGGCTGGGTTTTAAATAAGAAGCAGCTAGAGTGTGATAGCAAGAGGACAGGCTAGTGCCTGAGGGCCCTGGGGGAGAGCGGCCAGGCCAGGGCACCTGCAGATAGGGCCGCAGAGAGCAGTACCAGCAGCCAGGACCAGCCCAGGAGGCTGGAAACTGGAGCCGCTAGGCCTTGGGGCCAGAGGAGGCCCTGAATCCGGGCGGGTGGGGCGTCTGTAGGCGCTGGGGCAGGAGGTGAGTTTGGTTGGTCCACCTGTGAGACCCACCCTAAGTCCCAGCCTCCCATGACCTCGGTTTTCTCAGCTGTGAAATGGCAATAATGGCAGAACTTACCTGACCGAGCTGCTGTGAGGATTAAATGAGGTTGGTTTTTGGTACACAAACACCTAAGAGTGTTAGTTACTGATAGAGATAAAACCACAACAACGCTAGCTGTCTTTTTACTTGTCATGTTTTAAACCAGAGATACTGTGATTAGCCTTTGAGGTCCTGTTGTATGTAAACAAAACTAACACGAAGAACAGGTACCCGCATTTTGAAGCCCTGCGATGTCCCAGGTGCTGTTCTGAGCGACTTCGCACGCGCTGTCCCATCAGTCCTCACAGCAGCCGGGGAGCTCAGAGGTGAAAGGAAGCGTCCACATCACACAGTGTCTGTGAGACGGGCGGGGACAGGATTTGAGCTAAACCTGCGTGACCCCCAGACCCTGCTGGGAACCACTCAGCTAGTGGCCTTCAACCTTCTTCGAAAAAAAGTACATATTCCACACATGACTCAGTGTCTGCACACATACCCACTTACAAGTAAGGTAGGAGCTTATCAAGACAGTACCCTTATTACAAGTGATGCATGCAATGATTTTATTCTGTGTCCTTTGTAGAAGAACTTGTCCATGACTCACTAAACTCTTTGCGTCCCATTCTCATGACTCAGCCTTCACTTTGGAAAATGCCTCAGGCTTCCCTCACCGGTGGGGACTTTCTCTGTGTGATCTCATTGGCCATCCCACCTGCCCCAGGAGGTGGCTAATGGCTACAGATGAGGAACTGAGATCCAGGAAGGAGTGATTTGGCCCCAGCCCTGACCATACCGCTGTGACTGCTCAGTGTCTCACTGGCCCTTGGCCCCTCCCCTGTGCTATATGCTCCATTAGGAAAAGTGCTGTGTCTGCCTGTTCCCTCCCAGCGTCTCTACCCAGTGCCTGGCACAGAGCAGCCCCTAATAATTGTTTGCTGAACAAATGAATGAGTGGTGGGGTCCGTGCCTTCATTCTGGAACTCGGCCTCCACCACCCACCAGGCTCCGTTCCATCTCCAGCTTCTCTCAGGTGCCCATCCGCCCTCCTTCAGGGTTGACCTCCTGTGTCCCCCAAAGGCAGGGCTGGCTTGGCCTCGAAGGCATCCACCAGGCCAAAGGTTATAGCTGAGAGGGCTAGAAGACTGTTAGGAAGAGAGGAAGCAATAG
Organism: Myotis davidii; assembly: GCF_000327345.1. Classification (NCBI taxonomy): domain Eukaryota; kingdom Metazoa; phylum Chordata; class Mammalia; order Chiroptera; family Vespertilionidae; genus Myotis; species Myotis davidii. The sequence goes on along the minus strand of NW_006295825.1, from coordinate 252,526 downwards.
GCCATCTCAGGGACTCCTGAGCGAGATCCGACAGCCCCCACCAGGGGAGCCTGGGGCAAAGCTGTGAGCATTCAGAGGAGGCAGAAGGGGAAGTTCCTGGAAGAGCAGAGAGAGTGGTCCAACTGGATCATCTCTAGGAGCCTGTGGGGAGGTGGGGCCAGGTCCACATCCTTATGGGATGGAGACTGAAGTATCTTCATTGGTTCCCGAGGAGACAATTACAAGGCAGAAGCAGCCAATGCTAGAGTTTGCCTTTGGACACTAGGGCAACTTGGTTTGCCCATCCACTCCACTGGCCCACCCAGAACTCGAGACTGAGCTGTGGGTTCCTAAGTCTTAGTGAGGGGGT
>NW_006295825.1:243247-252065 GCF_000327345.1 Myotis davidii | reverse complement strand
GGGGGGGGGGGGGGGGGGGGGAGAGAGGCTGGAGGGGATAGGGGAGCTCTGGAGGCCAGCTTGGATGGGTCCTGAGTGCCGGGGGCCAGCGAAGGGCTGGGAGCTGTGGGGACAGAGCATCAGTGCTGTGTCTCAGAAGACCCTGGGAGAGAGACAGTGAGGAGAATGGACTGGAAGGCGGCAAGGCCCAATGCACAGAACCTGGATGGTCAGAATGACTTAACGTAAAGTAGTGTTGGACTGGGAATGCCTTTAAGGTACTGGGCAGAGGTGAACACAGATGATTTCATTCCAGACCACACAGAATCACCAAAAGCAATTTTCCAAGGAAAATCAACTCAGACAGAAACTAACAAAGTATACAAGGAAGCAACGCTCTGGAAATGAGGAGAATCAGCAGAAACAGATTTGCAAGATTTCAGATATTGGAATTATCAGATACAGACTAGAGAGCGGCCATGCTTATTATCTGAAAGGAGCAAAAAGACAAAGTTGATAATATCTGCAGGGAAGAGGAACATATTTAAAAAGAGAAAGAGAGAGGCTTCATGGATTCTAAAAGGAAGGAAATAGTACAGTGATGGCGAACCTCTGACATGCGTGTCAGAGGTGACACGGGAACTCCTTTTCTTGGTTGATTTTTCTTTGTTAAATGGCATTTAAATATATAAAATAAGTATCAAAAATATAAATCTTTGTTTTACTATGGTTGCAAATATCAAAAAATTTCTATAATTTAGAAGTGAAAAACAAAAGTGAAATAAACACTCAACAGATATGTATAACAGTATGTTAGACATAGCTGAGGAGAGAATCAGTGAACTAAGATGAATGTAGCTGAGAGAGAAATGGAGATGACGAATATGAAAGAGAAGCCAAGAGATATGGGAGATAAAGTTAACATATGTGAAATAGTACATTTAGAAGTGAAAAACAAAAGTGAAATAAACACTCAACAGATATGTATAACAGTATGTTAGACCTAGCTGAGGAGAGAATCAGTGAACTAAGATGAATGTAGCTGAGAGAGAAATGGAGATGACGAATATGAAAGAGAAGCCAAGAGATATGGGAGATAAAGTTAACATATGTAATATACATCGAATCAGAGTTCCAGAAGGAGAAGAGTAAGAGAATGGGGCAGAGGCAATAATGGCTAAGAATTTCCAGACCTTACGAAAGATATTGATCCATAGTTTTAAGAAGCCGTTAGAGGTTAAACAACTAGATTTCACATGTAGATTAATCAGAGTGAAACTGGAGAACACCAAGGACAAAGAAAAGACTTTTTAAGCTGCCAGGGAAGGGGAAAAGCAGGTTACAGTCATATAGTTTGTCTGATTTATTTCGCAATTGAGGAAAAAAATTGGACATTTTGAGTTGTAGATCCTGTTCCATCATGTGGTGTTCATAAATTCTTTTTTTAAAAAGTTTTTATTTATTGATTTTAGAGAAAGAGGAAGGGAGAGAGGGAGAGAGAGAGAGAAAGAAAAACATCAATTTGTTCCACTTATTTATGCATTCAATGGCTGATTCTTATATGTGTCCTGACTGGGGGTTGAACCCACAACCTTGGCATGTTGGGACGACTCTCTAAACCAGCGGTTCTCAACCTGTGGGTCGCGACCCCTTTGGGGGTCGAACAACCCTTTCACAGGGGTCGCCTAAGACCATCCTGCATATCAGATATTTACATTATGATTCATAACAGTAGCAACATTACAGTTATGAAGTAGCAGCGAAAATAATTTTATGGTTGGGGGGTCACCACAACATGAGGAACTGTATTAAAGGGTCGCGGCATTAGGAAGGTTGAGAACCACTGCTAACAAATGAACTACCAGACTAAGCCACAGATTCTTTGATATTCCTCCCGGCAATGATGGAAACTAATTCCCCTCCCCTTGAATGTGGACTGGACTTGGTGACATGTCTCTTACAAATAGAATAAAGTAGAAACAGTGATGTGTGCCTTCAGAGACCAGGCCGGAAAAGGCATTGAACTTCCTCATCAATTTCTCTTAAATTTATTGATCTCAAGGAAGAGGAGGACTCTCAGTCAGCCTATGAAGAGCCTCGAGTGATGAGGAACTTAGGCCTCCAGCCCATCAAGACTTAGGTGACTGCATCTCCTGCCAGCATCCTGATTGCAGCCACACAGGAGACCCTGAGCTGCTGGGGTCCAACCCCAGTGGGTCCAGGGGTCCCCAAAGGTGTGGATGGCGTCGGCGAAGAAGGAATGACATGGAGACAGCATTCAGTTGATCAGCAGCCTTGCCAGGATCTCTAGCCACAATCTCCAGCCAAGTTCTGTGTCCAAGTTTTCTTGCTAGGTTCTCCAGCCACTTTCTCCAGGTTCTCCAGCCAGGTTCGGGTTAGGTTCTCCAGCCAGGTTCGGTCGCCAGGTTCTGTAGCCGGGTTCTCTTGCCAATTTCTGTAGTCAGGTTCAGTCCAGGATCTTTTGCCATGTTCTCTCCAGCAAAGTTCTAGGTTCTGTGTAGGTCCTGTCTGCTAAGTTCTGTCTTCTAAGGTCTGTCTTCTGAGGTCTGTCTTCTGAGGTCTGCCTCCAGAGGTCTGCCTCCAGAGGTCTGCCTTCTGAGGTCTGCCTGCCTGTTGTCTTGTTGCATCTGTATTTATACCAGTTGATTCTAATCCTATCAATCTCTATTCCAAAGGTTAGGGCGTTTCTTATCTCCATTCCAGGGAGTAAAGATTATGTAGCTTAAGCATGATTGTTCGTAGTTAAAGTGATTAATTACCCGCCTGGCAGTTAAGAGGTTTTATTCCCTCCCTAACTTCAGGGGAAAATCCCTACCTGGGGAAACAACCTTTCTCGGAAAGGTGACCTTGGACCGGCTCCCAGCACTGAGCCTGAAGCACTCAGCTAAATTGCTCCCAAATTCATGTCCCACAGAAACTATGGGTTAATGAATGGTTGTTGTTTTAAACTGTTGATGTTGGGATAATTTGTTACACAGCAAGAGCTAACTAATACATATCACTAATTTTCTGTGTGTCCAGTTTGCATTTCTTCTCTGGGCTGCAGTTTTCTCATCTGCATAGTGGAGAAGTTGGACTAGAATTTAAAAAATATATTTTTTTTATTGATTTCAGAGAGGAAGGGAGCGGGAAAGAGAGACAGAAACATCAATGATGAGAGAGAATCATTGATCGGCTGCCTTCTGCATGCTCCACACTGGGGATCAAGCCCACAACCAGGAATCAAACCATGACCTCCTGGTTCATAGGTCAATGCTCAACCACTGAGCCACGCCGGCAGGGCTGGACTAGAATTTGAATGGCAAATATATGTTATCTTGTCAGAGAAATGCCAATCAGTTGGTACATTGAGAAGGATTCTGAGACTGCACCCAAGTTCAGGGTGACAAAGCACGGTAATTTATTGGAGGGGGGCAGGAGAGATACAGCTTAGTCATCATGTTTATTCTGCCCAGACTAAAGGGTCACTAATCTATGGAGAGGGAAGCATTTCAATTCCCCCCTTACAAGATGTAACTTCCCTGGAAGACCAAGCTCTTAGCACAGCAGTGACAAAAGCAGCCAGCCTCCTCCTAACACAGGTGCTGTGTCCTCCTCATGTCTGAAATCACTTAATGAAAACGCATTGGCCCTCGTCTGGGGATGAACCTGGGTTCAGATCTTGTCTGTCACTTACTAGCTGTGTGACCTTCAGCAACTTACTTCACCTCTCTAACCTCAGCTTCCTCACCTCTAAAACTGAGATTTTTCTAAGGAATGAATGCAACTCCATGGTAACTAGTCATCCGGTTCATCAGAAATCATCAGCTCAAGCACCACAAGCCCATCCCTGCCTGAGCTAGTGGCGTTTTGAAGGACATAGAGGCGTAGCCCAGAGTCCTTGCCCCCAAGGAACCTGCTATGTGGGTGAGGAGACAAGTCTTGGCCACGTGCCAAGAGAAGCTCTCAGGCACAGTGCCTGACAGCCTAGTGACTGCATATGCTCTGGTAGTTCTCCAAGTGTGGCCCCCAGACCAGCGGCAGCAGCGGCACCTGGGAGGTGTTAGAAATTCAGACCTGTGAAACCCAACACTCCCGGGGTGGGCCGAGCGACCCATGCTATAACAAGTCCTCTCCGTGAGTCTGATGCGCGCTCAAGTTTGAGAACCACCGCTGTAGAAATTCAGGAGACAGAGCAACCAGGCGTCCCTCCTGGAGGGTCTGGAATTTGCACAGCAAAGAATGACTAGCAGTTGGTAGGCAGGAGGAAGGACCAAAGTGGTTTCAGGCCAGGGCAACGGTATGGGTAATGGTGAGGAGATGGGACAACATGCGTGTGCGGGGCCCGGGGAGGAATCCAGCGGGGTGGAATGGAGTACAAATGTTGGGAAGAGCAGGAGCGAGGCTCGGATAGGCAGGGCCTCACGTGCCAAGCAAGGAGGCTGGCCTTGACAGAGGAGGCCACAGGGAGTCCTTGTCGGTGTTTAGCAGGAGAGTGACAATAGCCCGGCACCCCTTTTAGACCCACAGGCCAGAATCCTCCCCTGCGTCTCTCTGGGCGCCTAACGCAGAGGGAGCCTTCATGCATCAGCATCCTCTACATCCCCACCCCCGGAGACCCTTCTACGTGGAGGTGAGGAGGCTGGAAGGGAGGGGCGGGGCTAGCAGCCGCCGGGCAGGGCCTCCCTCCCGCAGCGGACCTCCGAGTCCCAGCCAGCCGCGGGCCGTGCGCAGGTACTGAATTATGAATGGAGGTTGCCGGAAATAATTGCAAACTTTATTGCCCCCTCCCCCACGTGTGTGTCCTTCGTGGAGCTGCAGCAATAGATTTTGTTGCTTTGTCTTCCCAGCGTCATGATGAATAGGGACTCTCGTGTTGACAGTGGGGCAGGGCACCTGGGGAGAGGGACTCCTGTTGGACACCCCTAAAAGGGACAGACCCCTCGGCTGTGTCCATTGGTTACCTTCAACTTTCGCTTTCATTTGATCGATTCCACTTCTCCCTATTAAATAACTAATTATTTAACATCTTTTAAAGCTTTGTTATATATTAGAACAGGCAGGACACAAATGAGTGCTTTTAATAATATAAAAGCCCATTAGCTTCATTTACTGTTAATGTTAAAATAAACATGAGGCAATTTAGATATACTATTCCAATTTCACGGAAACTTTGGTGTTTTTCTTCTCTAGTCACATAATTAAGGGAAAAACTACTAATGATATTAAGTTTGTACAGTGTTAATGAAAGAAACAGGCACAAGCTGAAATTGCAGCCATTAATATGAAAAAATAAAATATTTAACAGGGGAGATAGATGAGTGCAATTTTAATAAACCAAAATGAAGCAAATTAATTTTAGAAAGTTCCACAGGCTTTCGCATGCTACTGTGATCCAAGCTGTCTGATGCGTTATTTTTGTGGTCTGGATTATTTATTGATGGTCCAGAGGAATGGCCTGGCTTTTGTGTACTGCTTTGTGGATGATGAAGAGTTTGCCTTTATTTGTTTAATTATTTCCCTTTTCCCCTCACGCCACCCCCAGTTCCCAAATGGAAATGGCTGTATTTACAGTGCGTGTTTGACCTGCAGACCTTACCAACAACCTGTAGATAAGCTGCAAGAGGTGGGGGATGTCCCGTAACTTACTGAGAGTCTAGCAGTGACCACTGCCCGCCGGGAGCTGGTGGTTGCAGGGGTTGAAATGTTGGGTTGCCCCACATGTGACAGTTTGCTCCAGAAGAAGGAACCCCCATGTCTGGGTGGAGACGGCTGCTCTGTCTTTAGCTTTCCTCACTGCATCTGGATCTCTCTACTGGTAGTGGGTTCAGTAGTGTTCCCCAGTTTTCATATTGCCTGGGACCTCGGGATGTGACTGTGTTTGGAAATAGATGTAACTAAGATAAGGGTCTTGAGGTGAGCTCATACGGCAGGAGAGTGGGCCCTAAATTCAACCAGAGCATCCTTAGAAGAGACAGAGAAGGCACATAGAGACACAGAGAGGAGAAGGCCGGGCTAGGACAGAGGCAGAGGTTGGAGTAATGCTGCAAAAGCCAAGGCACGCCTGGGCCACCAGGAGCTAGAAGAGCCCTCAGAGCGGGTGTGGCCATGCTGACAGACTTCTGGCCTCCAAAACTGTGAGGGGATAAGTCTCTGTTCTTTTAAGCCGCCAAGCATGTGGCTGTTAGCCCAGCCCCAGGAGACCAACACTGCTGAAGAGCAACACAGTGAAGTGAGCATGTCTCGGGGAGGCCATGAGAGGGCCTGGGGAGGGGAGGAGGGCCAAGACTGCCGGGAAGGGAGCAGAATGCAGAAGCAGAACCAGGCCCTGCTGCAAGGAGAGGAAGTCTAGACAGGGTACCTGCATGTAGCACATGCTGCAGAGCCATAGCAACAACAAGGTATCGACATGCTCTGAGGCAGGAAAATGGGGAGGGGTCCTGGGAGCCTGGGGCAGGTGCCCTGAGCCCAGTGAGGTGAGGCACAGAATCTGACTCTCCTTGGGAGGCATGGGGAGGAACCGGGTTCTTTGGAGCCAAACTGAAGCCTATTTGTCAAAACAGCAGCATGCACCTCAGCCAGTTTGGCTCAGTGGATAGAGCATCAGCCCGAGGACTGAAGGGTCCTGGGTTTGATTCCAGTCAAGGGTGCATGCCTCGGTTTCAGGCTCAATCCTCGGCCCTGGATGTGTGCGGGTGGCAACCAATTGCTGTGTCTCTCTCACATGGGTGTTTCTCTCTGTGTCTCCCTCTCCCTTCCACTCTCTCTAAAAATCAATGGAAAAATACCTTCGCATGAGGATCAACCAAAAAACCAACCAACCAACCAACCAACAAAACAGCAGCATGCAAGGTGCTGACCAAGTACCGCAGCCAACAGTGCCCTCTGGGAGGGGGCATCAGCACTCCGCACAGACCCTCACTTAGTCTTCGCCTTGATCGATGAGCCCTCTATTCCTCATATCCCCATTTTTGTAGACGAGGAGATGGAGGCTGGGAAAGGTGAGAGGGGGCCTGACTTGGGCGAGGAGCAGATATTCAACCCAGGAGCTGGAGTCAAAGACCCAGCCCCACCAGCACACCAGCCGCAGCTGGCGGGGCTTCGGGTCAGCCTCATGAATGCTTACCCAGGGGCAGCGCAGGGCTGGGCCTGTGGGGGAACAGGGCGGACTGAGACCAGGCAGGGCAGTGCAGAGGCTGGGCCAGGAACAGGAAAGCGGAGCAGGAGCCACATGCCTGGAGACACGGATGTTCTCTCAAGACAGGAAGTCTGGGGTAGAGCAGCCGCATGGTTCCTCCCTTTGTTGGCTCAGCCATGTCTTCAGGACGCAGGCGCTCTGCATCTGTACCAGTTTAGGCTACTGTCTCCGCTCCAAACCCTCCCTCCCACGCTGGGCTCTGTGATAGGGAGGCTGGAACTCCACACATACTTCTGCTTTGCTAGGGGCGCCCATCAAAATCGGCCACTAGGGGGCGCTGGAGGGAGGCCATGGGGCTGGAGGCGGGACTTCCTGCTCCTGTCAGCATCACTCCCGCAGCCCCTCTTCACCCGGCAGAGGCCATTCCTCCTGAATCAATTTATTGTTTTTCCAACAAATACAGCCTCATGGTACCCGCTCCGCAGAGCCTGGGTCCAGGCCGCAGTGGGCTCATACTCCAAGCTCAGAGATGCCAGCACCAGCCAGGCAGCACCTCCTTCTCTGAGGTCCGCATTTCAGCTCCATGGAACCCTACCTCTATGCAGCTGTTAACTTCTGACCTCTACTTGGTCCCCCAGCCTTAAAAGTGCTATTTGCTCCCTTCAGTCACCGCCTCCATTTTTACCCTTTTGGTTACCCAGTTAATAATCCTATATAATAAAAGCCTAGTATGTTAAGTGCCAGTCGACTAGTCAACTGTTCAACCAAAGCGTACTATGTTAATGATATGCTAAGGCCGCTCAACTGCTGCTATGATGTGCACTGACCACCAGGGGGGCAGACAGTCAACCGGTTGACCAGTTGCTATGACATGCACTGACCACCAGGGGGCAGATGCTCTGACCAGTAGATTAGCTTGCTGCTGGGGTCTGGCCGATTGGGACTGAGCGAGACAGGCCAGACACACCCTGGAGCCCTCCCATGGTACCTCCCCAGCTGGCCAGCCCTGATCAGCCCTGATCCGGACTGGGCAAGACTGGCTGGACATGCCCTGGAACCCTCCCGAAATCCCTCTCATGGTCCCTCCCAGGCCACCCCTCATTGGCCCAATCGGTACTGGGCGAGATGGTTCTGACCAGCCCCGATCGCTGGCCAGGTGAAGGAACCCCATCTAAGCACGAATTTCATGCACCAGGCCTCTAGTCTCTCTATATAAAACAATAATATGCAAGTAGACCGAATGACAGAACAACCGAACAACCAGTCACTATGAGGTGCATTGACCACCAGGGGGCGTGTGTGGAATATGGCGGGTGTTGGCTGTCGCGGGTTAGTGGAGCAGGTGAGTGGGGGCACAAGACCAAGGCGGGGCACAGGTCACTGTCATCAGGGCGAGCCTCTGGTGGTTACTGAAAATTCTTTGCTCACACGCACAGTGGTCCCGCCCAGCATTTGCACCTGCTGCCAGCGCCAGCCCCGCTCACACCTGCTGCCAGCGCCCAGCGGCAGCTGCCTCTCACATCCACTGCTGGCGACGGCCCCCCCATCTAAGCACGAATTTCATGCACCAGGCCTCTAGTCTCTCTATATAAAACAATAATATGCAAGTAGACCGAATGACAGAACAACCGAACAACCAGTCACTATGAGGTGCATTGACCACCAGGGGGCGTGTGTGGAATATGGCGGGTGTTGGCTGTG
>NW_006295825.1:241822-243029 GCF_000327345.1 Myotis davidii | reverse complement strand
GCCGCCACTAGCACCCACTACTGGCACTGGCCCTGCTTGCACCCATAGCTGGAGCTGAAGCTGCCGCTTGCACCTGCTGCCAGTGCCCAGCACCGGTCCTGATTGCTCGGCACTGGCACAGCTGCGGCTGCCAGCCCTGATCGCCCCTGAGGGCTTTTCCACTGTCCCTGCTCCTGAGGGGTGATTGGGGCAGTAGCCATTGCTCGCACCTGCTGCTGGTGCTGGCCCCAATTGCTCTGTGCCATCAGCGGGTGGGAGTGGGGCCGGTGCCATCAGTGTGTGGGAGCGGCAGAGGCAGGAGCGGGGCTGTCAGCAGACAGGGGACTGGGGCCATGATGGGGGGGCTGGGTGGGGGCATGGAGGATGAGCCAAGACCCGCCCCTATGCCTACCGCAGCCTTGTGGCCCACAGTTCCTTTCAAGGTGCACAAATTCGTGCACTGGGCCCCTAGTTATTCATAGTAAATTTTTCTGTTAACAGCCCGCATGGTTCTTGACTCCTGCCTGGACCTTGCTTGATAACATGTCTTTTTGACGCACCACCCCGCCCCCTGCCCCCCGCCAGTGAGTTGGTGATTTATCGCAGGGCACTGCAGCAAGTCCACCTAACAAATGTTGATGACCAAGCCCAGGGGCAGAAAGAGGCCTCCTTCCTCCTGTCCCAGTCCCAGGTCTTTTTAAGCACAAAGAAACATACCTGCAAGTCCCCCCAGCAAATTTCCTCTCACATTTCATTGGCCAGAATTAGATCATGTGCCCCCTCCTCAGCCAGTTCCTGGTCAGAGAGATGGGATGCTGTGTTTGGGGTAGGCTAATGAGGAAGCATCTCCCTGGGGCTGGGGCTGGCGTCACCCCCATGGCCAGGCAGAAGAGGATCAGCTGTGTAAATGTTGGGCTCTAAGCTAGGAAGAGGGGGATGTGTTCCACCTGTCCCCCCACCCGTCCCTCCAGCGAGAGATGCCAACAATTACAGATTGGGTGTTAGATGCTGAGGGGGAGGCACAGCAGGGTCTGTGGAGCACAGAGGAGGAGATCAGGGAGGGCTTCAGAGAGCAGGTGGGTGTGAACTGAGACTTGAAGGATGAGGTGGACTCTACCAGGTAGCAAGTGAGGTAGGACTTTCCAGACGGAGGATATGGTCTGTGCAAAGGCCCAGACAGGTGGTGAGAACATGGCACAACTGGGAACAAATTTGTTGGGTGTGATTT
>NW_006295825.1:232747-241758 GCF_000327345.1 Myotis davidii | reverse complement strand
GGTAGGTAGGTGTGTGGCTACAGTGCCCGCTTCAGGCCAGGAGAGGTGGGAGCCAGGGCTGCTGGTCTAGAAGGAGGGCCTATAGGAGATGTGGGTCCTGGGGGCAGAGAACTGCAAGGACCCCACAGCTCCTATCTCTGATCTTCATGGGCTGCTGACCCACAGATGCCCTCCCTTTCTCCATCCCCTCCTCAGGCATTGCCTTTGTTAATATCACTGAGCAGAAACCAGAGAAGTAAAAAATATAGGCCTCACCTACAGGGAGCTCACAGCTTAGGTTTATTTTTTCTTCTTTTTTTTTTGGTTTTGGTGATAAAATATACATAACATAAAATTTACCATGTTAACCCCTTTTTACTTTTTAAAATATTTATTTTAATTGTGGTTTAATTAGTTTATAATACAAACTAATATATTAGTTTCAGATGTACAATTTAGTGATTAGACACTTCCATACCTTACCAAGTGATCATCTCAGGAAGTCTGCTACCCATTGGACGCTATACATAGTTTCAGAATGTTGTTGGCTGTATTCCCTATGCTGTGCTTTACATCCTGTGACTATTTTTATAACTGGAGGTCTGTACTTCTTAATTCCTTTTACCTTTTCAGCCCCTCAACCCCCCTCCCATCTGCCAGCCATCAGCTTGTTCTTCGTATCTATGAGTTTGTTTCTGTTTTGCATGTTTATTTATTTTGTGGTTTAGATTCCACATATAAGTGGCTATTATTGTAACACTAGTGGCCCAGTGCACAAAATTCGTGCATGGGGTGGGAGGAGGGGTGTCCCTCAGCCCGGCCTGCACCCTCTCCAATCTGAGTCCCCTCGAACATCCCTCTAGCAATCTGGGACTGCTGGCTCCTAACTGCTTGCCTGCCTGTCTGATTGCCTCTAACAACTTTGCCTGACAGCCTGCTTGCCCTCAACTGCCCCTCCTTCCCCCCCACCGCTGGCCTTCCTGCTCCGAACTGTCGCTCCGCCCCAGAGCCTTCTGTCTTCACTGCTCTGGCCCAGAGCCTTCTGTCTTAGCTCTGCCGCTTCACGCCTGATATGCAAATTAACCTGCCATCTTTGTTGGGGTAATTTGCATACACACTCCTGACTGGCTGGTGGGCATCACGAAGGGATGGTCAATTTGCATATCACCCTTTTATTAGTATAGATATTATTGTAAATAATGCTGCAATCATAAGAGTGCATTTTTTGAATTATTGTTTTCTGTTTTTTCTTTAAATATATTTTTATTGATTCCAGAGAGGAAGGGAGAGGGAGAGAGAGAGAGAAAAAAACATCAATGATGAGAGAGAATCACTGATCGGCTGCCTCCTGAATGCCCCCTACTGGGAATTGAGCCCACAACCTGGGCATGTGCCTGACCGAGAATTGAACCGTGACCTCCTAGTTCATGGGTCTATGCTCAACCACTGAGCCATGCTGGCTGGGCTGAATTATTATTTTTATTTTCTTAAGGTTGCTTGTTCAGACTGCTAAGGACTGGCTCTCTGTTAGAGCCTCCTGTTGGTCTAGGCCAGTGGTCGGCAAACTCATTAGTCAACAGAGCCAAATATCAACAGTACAACAACTGAAATTTCTTTTGAGAGCCAAATTTTTTAAACTTAAACTATATAGGTAGGTACATTGCTATTAACTTAACTAGGGTACTCCTAAGCTGGCCTTTGCTAAAAACGTCCTCAATCTGATTGAGGTACGTTCGCTGAGGTCGACCCCTTCCAACTCTCCCACCCACACTTGTCTTGTATACTTGTTTCATCTATCTCCTTTCATTCATCCTCTATATGTCCAAACCATCTCAACATACCTTTCTCAATCCTCGACACTACGTCTTCTTTCACTCCGCAACGTTCCCTGTACGTGCACACCCGCACATGGTATTTTGTGGAAGAGCCACACTCAAGGGGCCAAAGAGCTGCATGTGGCTCGTGAGCCGTGGTTTGCCGACCACTGATCTAGGCCATCAATTTCCAACCTTTTTTGTCCCATGGCACACATAAATTAATTACTAAAATTGTGCGGCACACCAAAAATTATATTTTTTGCTGATCTGACAAAAATAGGTATAATTTTGATTCTTTCACACCGATGGCTATGTTTTGTTGATTGTTCTCATTATTTTATTTGACCATCCACGGGAAAAGAGGTCAGTGCCCCTGACGAAATAGCCAGGTATTGCAAGTTTTAAAAATTCTCATGGCACACTGGTAAAACGCTGGTCTAGGCTGACCTGTTAAGGCTGTCCCAGAAAGCCAATGAGATTGGGAGGTCCCTGCAAAGAGAGTGAAGCTCAGAATCGAGAGGAACTTACCCATAGTCCTTGAAAATGGCAAAAAACACAGAGAACTCAACACGGAGGATTCACAGGTACTGGTGCCTGTGTTTCTCGTCCACAAAGCAGTCAGAGTTTTCCTTTGGATTCTGTGTGGCCAAATCTGTTAAATAATAAAATTCAACTGAGTAAATTTTAAAGATCTTATTGGTTTGGCTTAATGATTCATGAATCGGGCAGCATCTCATCTAGCATATAGAAAGGAGTTCTGAAGAGCTATTCAAAATGAAAGACTTTCACAGGCAGAATGGGAGGCAGCATAAGCAAGTTAAAGGAGCTGCTTGTGGCAAGTGTGCTGGGCCAGCACAGCCAAGGGTTTGGTGAACCTGAGGAGGGGCGGTGAAGGATTAAAGAAGACAGACAAAGAGAATACAGCTGGGGCTCAGCAGATCTCCTGTGCCTGGATGAGGATACAGAAAGACCCAGCCTGCAAGCCGGGGCTTTATTTTATAGTGAGAGCAAAACAAGGGAAGCGGTCAACATGTTTACAATGTTCTTGTGAGTTTCACCTTTCTTTGGCAGCACTTGCTGCACCTCCCACAGCCCATTAGCTACCTAGGAAGGAACTAGGGAGGACTATAAGGTTAAGCTTAATCATGCTAGGAGGGCTCTGCCCTCCAAGCTGGGACTTGTTGGTGGCCCTGCCACAGGTCAGTCGGAGGCTTCACCCTAAAGCCACTCCCTACAGGCAAGGTCACCTTTCCTTATGGGACAGCACGGGCCTATCAGGCAGGTTACCTCACTGGTGCTTACTAGGTAATTACAGATCGACTGGCTTAGATTCCGTTCCTGGGAGGGCTGGCACCGTAATTAAATTAGGTTTTGAGTCTTGGTTTGGTGATGTGGGGCTTAGCACAAGTGACTCCATTTTGAGCCTGTTGTTTATTTTTCTTTTTAACATTGGGCATCTCCTTCATGCCAGGCAGGAAACATGCCATCTCACTTAATCCTTCTAATGGCCTCTGGGTCATCCCTATTTTACAATGTCAGGAAAATGATGTAAGCCTTTGAAAGGAGGGGAAAATAAAAAGGCCAGATGCCTTCAAAAGTGCCCCTTTCTGTGTGATCTGTACATTTTATTGTCTTTCAGCTATTTTACAACTCCACAAGTTGTAAGAAACTGATAATAACGCAAATGATTCTTGTCTATAGAGATGCAAATAAGTTTGTCTGTTGGAATGCAAATGACTGTTGCCCTGAGGATACTGACCAGTTTTGCAACTATTTGTAAATTCATTTCCAATTGCCTATATGTGTGTAAGCTCTTTAAATTCTCCACAGAATCAGTTTTGAACACCTTACTGGTCTCCTCATTAATCAGTGAGTTAAATAGAATCTTTTTGACATTTGTTCATCTTGATACTTGCACTAGAGGCCCTGCGCACAAAATTAGTGCACTGGGTGTGTGTGTGTGTGGAGGGGAGGGTCCCTCAGCCTGGCCTATGCCCTATCAAAGTCCAGGACCCTTAAGGTATGTCCGACTGCCCGCTCCCCATGTGGGCCTAAGCTGGCAGTCAGACATCCCTCTCACAGTCCAGGACCCCTTGCTCCTTACCACCCATCAGCTTGCTGCTCCTTAATGTTCGGCTTGCTGCTCCCTAGCGCTGCCTCAGAGGCAGGAAAGGCTCCTGCCAATGCTGCTGCGCTCACCAGCTGTGATCCCGGCTTCTGGCTGAGTGGCACTCCACCTGTGGGAGTGCACTGACCACTAGGGAGCAGCTCCTGCATTGAGTGTCTGCCCTCTGGTGGTCAGTGCGCATCATAGCGACCGGTTGTTCTGCTGTTTGGTCTATTTTCATACTAGGGTTTTATTATATAGGATAGGATTAAAGTGATTACTTAACATTTAAAAATTTATCTTTTAACATATATGAGGAAACTTAACACTTAAATACTTTACCCAGGGTCACAGTTTGTAAGAGCTATAGTCTAATTTCAAGCCTTATACTCTCTCTGCTGTCCACCCCCCTAACCCAGCTTTCTTCTTCCTTCTTATAGCTCCTGGTTTGCAAACAGCATAGCTGTGTGGTCAGTGTGACTTCTCAGAGCTGCAGATTCCTGTTATCAGTGAAGGATCTGAAATCTTCCCTGCACCGTCCAATAACGTCATGCATATGGAAGCACTCTGAGAAAGGTGAAGGCCCTGCACAGTACGTGTATTTTAATGAAGGCGGCCCATGGGGCTATAGACTTGGGATTAGATCTGAGGGCAAATTCCGCCTCCACCCCTTAGCAGCCCTGTTGTTACTGGTGAGACAGTGAGACCTCGGGTCTTGCCTTCTAGAAGGAAAGACTTCGGTCAAGAGACAAAGTGCAGCAACGCAGGCAAGAATTTATTTAGGGCAGCGAGACAAGGAAGGGCCTAGAAGCAGC
Source organism: Myotis davidii (assembly GCF_000327345.1). Lineage (NCBI taxonomy): Eukaryota > Metazoa > Chordata > Mammalia > Chiroptera > Vespertilionidae > Myotis > Myotis davidii. The sequence goes on along the minus strand of NW_006295825.1, from coordinate 237,040 downwards.
AGCAGGAGAGCGTAGGCTGGGCTGCTTTGGCTCACTGGGACGTCAGAGAAAAGGGGCCTCGGAGACGGGTTCAGGGTGTCAGCTTGGGACGACCTGCTGTTGCCCATAGCTGCCGGGGTTGCAAACCTGGTGAGGTCCCTTAGAGGGCAGAAGGGGGAAGAAATGTTGAGGGTGTGGTCCCCTGAGGGAGGGGGCACTAGGTTTTTTGTGTTGAGGATATTTCTCTCTGTCTCGAAGATGGGAATCATAGGGAAGGTCTCAGGGGAAAGTCCTGATCGAATACTCATCACCTTCCCAGGTGTGCTCTTGCAGGGTCATGGTCTCCATCGACTGGTTGGTGCCAAAGCAGGGAGAGGGTCATTAGTCACTGCAGCGGGTGCAGAGGCAGCCACAGCCACAGCCACAGCCACAGCCACAGTGTCACTTGTCTGGTGGTGTTGCTTCTCTGGGCCTGGAGCTGAAATACAGTTGAGGCCTAGATGTTATCTCTAGGAAGGAAAAGGTCAGGAGGTTCAAACCACATGATCAGTGATAAGCTGGGGAGGACAGTGATAAGCTAGGAGGGACGAGGTTCTTGTTTTCCTAGTTTTGCCCTTTGCTGGGCATCCGGGCCTTTCTGTCCTGGTGAGTTTCTGTACCTGGCCCCTTGTCCTTGCTCTGCTCATGTTTGTCTAACTGTGTATAACACTATGACTTTTCTCAAGACACTGGGTCCTCTCTTGGACCCTCAATTGTCAAATGGGCTTGCCTTGCCTGCACCTCAGAACTAGTATAAGGATGGAGCGAGATACCGGATGTGCAAGTCTGTTATAGACCATTAAGTGCTATAGAAAAAGGAAGCCTCTCAAGTGTTATCCACATGAGAAATGTCCAAAGATGTAAAGAACTTTTGTAAGAGTTTATTTGAATCCAAACTGTCAACAATGCCTGGAAGCAAGATCTTAAATACAGTTTGCCTTTTCTCTTATGCATTTGGAGTTAAGGAGGGAATTTAAGGAAGATTATGTGAGGGTGGGAGAAAGCCAGGCAGGGGTTGGATTCCGGGATAGTTAACAAGATGATGTGCTCTCTTGAGGGTGGTTTCTCCTTCACGGGGTCTGGAAAAGAGGATCACTTCTGGCACTTCAAAGCCGTGTTAACCCAGCTGCACAAGAACAACAGACAGGGTTTGCTTAAAACCCTGTCACCCTTGCCCTAACCGGTTTGGCTCAGTGGATAGAGTGTCGGCCTGCAGACTGAAAGGTCCCAGGTTCGATTCCAGTCAAGGGCATGTACCTTGGTTGTGGGCACATCTCCAGTAGGGGGTGTGCAGGAGGCAGCGGATCGATGTTTCTCTCTCATCGATGTTTCTAACTCTCTATCCCTCTCCCTTCCTCTCTGTAAAAAATCAATAAAATATATTTAAAACAAAAACAAAAAACAACAACCCCTGTCACCCCAGAAATCATAGACCTGGGGTGTGTCTGTCCACCATGACCTGCCTAGTTAGGAATTTATGGTCCAGTCACCATAAATGGGAGGTGACTTGGTTAGATTTATCACAGCTCCCTTTCCATCCACAGTGTAATCATGATTGCTACTGTTACTGTTCTCACTCCAACTACTACAGAGGGGACGGGCTGGAGGAGTTTGAATACAGGAGCTCCTGGTCCCTCCTTCCTCGGGTCTACTTCTCTGGGGACAAACCTGCTCCCTCCTCAAGCTATCTCTCCTTCGCCCTCCTTTCTATGCCCTTGCTCCAGGCCAGCAGCAGTTATTAAGTCCACTTTCATCTGGAGGCACTTGCCCCAAGAAAGTGGGCAGGAATACGTTTTCCCAGGCCCTGCGGATGCCCTGCTGAGCCAGTGCAGGAGTCCCAGGATAACACCACCCCCCAGACCCATGCATCAGCTTATTGATAGCTCCCTGATAATGAAGCTTCATCCACCTGGATGTCCCCTCTACTCCGCCCCCCCGCCCATGACTTTTCACCAGGTGTGAGCTTATTCTTACTCAGCCAGCTGAGCAGGTGTGTTCCTAGTTGGTGCTGGTATAAAGAGCAGAAGGAGCCCAGAGTGTGTGGCTCAGTGGTTGAGCATTGACCCACGAACCAGGAGGTCATGGTTCGATCCTCTGTCGGGGCACATGCCTGGGCGCGGGCTCAATCCCCAGTGTGGGGTGTGCAGGAGGCAGCCGATCAATGATTCTCTCATCATTGATGTTTATCCCTCTCCCTTCCTCTCTGAAATCAATAAAATACATTTAAAAAAACCACAAAGAGCGAAAGGATGGCCTGGTCTCCTCCCTCCTGCCACCAGGACAGAGCATCCCAGAACCTCAGGGCCAAAGGGCAGAGACGTTCAAATTCAGAGGACTCAACCTGGCTGCTAGGTTATGAGAGTCACTTGGGGGCGAGGCAGGGCCTGGGAGCGAGGCAGGGTGAGCTCTGGCTTTAAATCTCTCCTGGGGCTTCTGGTGTCCACAGCCTCGCTTGGAAACCACTCTTCTCAAGTAATCTTTCTCTGAACAGTGAGGAGCCCATGAGTCAGGAGTGTTAAGCCACGGTCACCCAGGTGACCACAGTCCCTTTGGATCCATTGTTCCAAAGGGACAGGATGGGGGGGAGGTTGGCATTTTCTCCGAGTGAAGCTGCGTGCAGGGGCTGCTGCAGGGGGTGGAGGCGTGGGGGAGGAGCTCCTCGCTGCATTCCAGAACAGATCTGGCTGTGAACAGGCGAGAAAGCGCTTCAGCGAAAGCCCAGCTGAATGGATAATTAAACAGATAGCAAAATGGAATGCAGTTCCGCACCTCCTGGGAGCTGGCTGGGGGGGACAATATGCCTTCCTGTTGTCAGACGGCACAGGAGGAAAAACAACTGGGCCTGGCTGCTGGCCATTTAACAATATTGCTTTTGTAAACAAGTTGAAAAATCCAATAACTGTAAAACTTACGGCGTGTCCTTAAAGCCGGTCCCTGTTTTCCCCATGAAGGGGTGTGTTCTAATCAAACAGTCCCCGCCCCAGGGCGGCCAGGGCATCCTTGAGAAGGAGGTCTGACCCCTCCACTGCCTTTAGGACCAGGGGAAGCGGTGATGAGCATGGAACACCTCTCCTCCTCCTTCCTGTGCTCTCTCACGAGAGGTACTGCCACAGAACGACCCAGCACAAACCAAAGCAGCAAACTCGTAGATGGAGTCCAGCAGTGAGTGCCCACCACAGGTGCCTCATAGAGGGAGAGGAAAGGCTGCTCAATTCATCCACAAAGAAAACCCTGGGGCCGAAACCGGTTTGGCTCAGTGGATAGAGCGTCGGCCTGCGGACTGAAAGGTCCCAGGTTCGATTCCGGTCAAGGGCATGTACCTGGGTTGCGGGTTTGGTAATAACATGAGAATATGCTAAAAAAAAAAAAAAAAGAAAACCCTGGGCAGTGAAAGGCAAAAAATGATAGAATGTGTAGTTCCAGGCCTAGAGGAGCACCGTGTTGATGGGGAGAGAATAAGCATGCGTGCGCGCGCGCACACACACACACACACACACACACACCCTGAAAAGGACACTGAAGGGAGAGACATATAGCAAGTGAGTGAAACAGACAGCGGGCAGGCGCTCGGGGGCTGGGGTCTTCCTGGAGGGATCACGGAAATGCAGGGCTGGACGGGATTCCAGAGGCATAGGCTGCACCCCCTGCCTCCCCTGGCCCCGTCGACCTGGAGGTGGGCCCCACACTTACTCCAGACACCAGCTGCAAGCCTAGGGCTCCCAGGACCCCTGCTGGTCTGACCAGCCACTGCAAATGCAGGCAATCCTGTCACCACCCTCAGGGTGAGCATTTGCTAGGAAGACTCACAGAACTCAGGCACGTGCTATATTTATGTTTATAGTTTTTTAAAATTGTGGTAATATGCACATCCTATCTAATAAAAGAGAAACATGGTAATTAGCATACGTCCGCTACCCTTCCCATTGGCTAATCAGCGAGATATGCAAATTAACTGCCAGCTAAGATGGCAGCTGGCAGCCAGGCAGCTTGAAGCTAACATGAGGCTTGTTTGCTTCAGTGATGGAGGAAACCAACGTTTCCCTGCCTGCTTGCCTGCCTCTGAGTTTGCAGTTTGAAACATTGTAACAAATATAGAAGCTAAACAAAACCCCAGAAACCTGCTTTCAGCCCGCCGGGATCTCAGAGCTGGAGTTGATACAGTGTTTTGATTATAGAACCCAAACAAACCAGATACCTGCTTTCAGCAGCAGAGGCCTCAGAGTTGGAGCCAGAGCTAAAGCTGGCCCAGAAAAAAAAGAGAAAAAAAAGAGCAGT
>NW_006295825.1:222842-232440 GCF_000327345.1 Myotis davidii | reverse complement strand
CCGGCTCTGTGCCTGATAGGGGGGAGCTCCCCAACCCCCTGATCACCCTGCGGCTCTGTGTGTGACAGGGTGTGGCACACCAACCCCCTGATCGGCCTTGCTCTGTGTGAAACAGGGTAGAGCCATAACCTCCCCATCAGCCCTGCCCTGAGTGTGAGAGTGGTGGCGCCCCAACCACCTGATCCACCCTGCTCTGTGCCTGATAGTGGGGAGCTCCCCAAACCCTTGATTGGCCCTGCTCTGTGCGTGACAGGGTATGGAGCCCCAACCCCCCTGATGGGCCCTGTTCTGTGCGTGACAGGGAGTGGCGCCGCAACCTCCCCATCGATGCTGCCTTGAATGTGACAGGGGGCGGTACCCCAATCCCCCTATCAGCCCTACCCTGAGCATGACTGAGGGTGGCATTGCAACCTCCCGATCCGCCCTGCTATGTGCATGACAGGGGGCGGTGCCCCAACTCCCCAATCGGCCCTGCTCTGAGCCTGACCAGGGGCTGCACCTAGGGATTGGGTCTGCCCTCTGCCACCCGGGAGCAGGCCTAAGCCAGCAGGTCGTTATCTCCTGAGGGGTCCCAGAATGCGAGAGGGCACAGGCCGGGCTGAGGGACTCCCCCTGCCCCCAGAGTGCACAAATTTTTGCGCACTGGGCCTCTAGTCCTATATAATAAAAGGCAAATATGCAAATCGACTGAATGGTGGCATGACTGGTTGCTATGACGTGCACTGACCACCAGGGGGCAGATGCTCTATCCAAGAGCTGCCCCCTGGTGGTCAGTGTACTCCCATAGGGGGAGCACTGCTCAGCCAGAAGCTGAGCTCACAGCTGGGGAGCACAATGGCATTGGTGGGAGCCTCTCCTGCCTCCCCAGCAGCACTAAGGACTCCTTGGGGGTCCCAGACTGTGAGAGGGCGCAGGCCAGGCTGAGGCACCCCCCTCACCCAGTGCACGAATGTTGTGCACCGGGCCTCTAGTAACATAAAATTCATCATCTTAACCAATTTTTAAGTGTACCAGTTCAGAGATGCTAAACACATTCCCATTGTTGGGCCACCGTCTCCAGAACTCTCTTCATCTTGCAAAGCTGACACTGTACCCATTAAGCAGACTCTCTGTTCCCCTCTGGCCCCAGCCCCTGGCATCTGTTCTTCTATAAATCTGACTACTGTCTATAAATTTGACTACTCTAGGCACCTCAGGTAAGTGGCGTCATAGAGTATTTGTCTTTTTGAAGATTACAGTTTTATTATAGAAAAGCTTATAATATGAACCAGTGAAAGGGAGAACCACGTAGGGCGAGGTCTGGGAGGGTTCCACGTGCAAAGCTTCTGTCACCCTCAGGTACCCTTACCCTCTTAGCACTGAAGGGTGGCAAACTCGAAGAGTATTGCCAACCTGTGTAGCTCACCTGAGCTTCCTGTCCAGAGTGTTTGTTGAAGCAAGTGTGATGATGCAAGTGTGATTGAGGAATCACTGGCCCTCTACCCCCAAGGTGAGGCTGGTATCACATGACCCAAAGCTCCAACCCTGCAATCACAAGGCTGGTCTTTCTGATATAGCACGTCTCCATCCTAGGCCATCTCATTAGCATAAGCTCTGGGGGACTCACTGTGAATAAGGAAAACATCCCTATCACTTAGGAAATTCCAAGGAATTAGAAGTTAACTCCAAGGGAAAGGGGACAAAAGCCAGTCAAATTCTTTAGTACACATCCCTCCAACATGGTCACCCCTATCCCATCACCCGCACGGCCCTTTCTAGAAGACCACTGGCCCATCTGCTAGTGGACAGGAAGAGGACCCAGGGCTGGGCCTGGTTTGGTCATTTAGTTCCATGTGGCCTTGGGCAAGTCACGTAACCTCTCTGTGCTACCTGTCAGCGCCATTAGGGCAGGGATGTTTGTCTTGTCACTGATGAGTCCCAGGGCCTGGAACAGTGCCTGACAGATGCATAACAGGTGCTCAGTCAGTATTTGTTGAATGAATGAGTGAGTGAATGAATAAATGAATGAATACGCTTTAATCACTTTACCTGAACCATGAGAATCATTGCTGGAGTCTGATGTGTGGGGGCCCTTGGGGAGCTGTGAGGGCCAGTAACTCTTACTCTTTCTGTAGCTGTGGTTGTGGCCAGGTAAGCACCCCCCTCCTCTCCCACCGTCCCCTCACACCACCCCTCCCCCATAACAGGTGCAGCCTTAGCAGAGGTGCCTTCTAGAGATCTTATGCTTTGATTCAGGAAGTGACTGGGAGGGGAAGGCCGGGCCCTGTGACTCTCACAAGGGACCTGGGGGTGGTTTTCTGACAGCTCACCAGGCCCCACTGTCTCAGTGCAGTTTCCAAAAAGGCCCCAATTCCCTGGTGGGAAAAATCAACCTACTTTTTCTCTTTAAAAAATGTGTTTTTTTAAAAAAATTGATTTCAGAGAGGAAGGGAGAGGGAGAGTGGAAGGGAGAGACAGAAACATCAATGATGAGAGAGAATCATTGATTGGCTGCCTCCTGCACACCCCACACAGGGGATGGAGCCCGAAACCCGGGCATGTGCCCTGACTGGGAATCGAACCATGACCTCCTGGTTCACAGGTCGATGCTCAACCACTGAGCCACCCCTGCGGAGTTGCTTTTTCTCTTAAAGGACAAGAAACACTAGGAAAACATGTGGCCTCTTGGCATTTGCCAGGTCTTTCTGCATCAGGTGCCCATTCAGGTTTCTGTTTGGCAGACAATGACACTACAGCTCAGAGGTCAAGGCCGCAAGGTGATAAGTGGAGAGAGGCTGTGACTCAGGGCCCTGCCCTTCCCGGAGCCTGGGCTGGGCTGGGTGAGCAGAGGTCCTGCTGTGGACTGAGCAGAGGTGGCAAAAGACATGCCTGTGCCCAGGAACCTGGGGGTGTGACCTTACCTGAGAAAACAGGCCTTTGCTGATGTGATTAAGTTAAGGATCTCGAGATGGGTTCGCCTGGGTTATCCAGGTGGGCTCTAAGCCAAGTATCCTTCTAGGAGGCACAGAGAGGAGAGGTGGGGAGAAGAGGAGAGGCCACGTGAAGAGGGAGACGGAGGTAGGAGCGATGCGGCCAGAAACCAGGGAACAGCTGGACCCACTGGCAGCTGGAACAGCAAGGACGGATTCTCCCTGGAGCCTTCGGAGGGAGCGTGGCCCGGCCAACACCTCGACTTTGGGCTTCTGGCCTCCAGAACCGTGAGAGAATCAAACCGTTGTCTTAAGCCGCCAACCTTGTGGTAATTTGTTACAGCAGCCACAGGAGACTAATACAGGGACCCCAAACTGTGCCTCACTGATGGTGGCCTCCCCTCAGGACGACCCAGAGAGGGACTAGGAGGGAAACTGAGGCAGGGCCCCAGACAGAAGGGACAGTAAGAGGCGTGGCAGCCCCACATCTCTTCTTCCTGGCAGGAGAAGGCCCAGGGCGTCTGGTGTCCCCCCTCATCTGTGCATCCATCGGCTCAGGAAAGAGACCTCCCCCTGAGTCGTCTAAGCCAGTCACAGTAAGCCTGGTCTCCTTGGCTAGTGATTGGTGAAGGGGTGGGCATGTGACCCTGTCCTGGCCAATGAGATGTGAGAGGAAAGGTTGCCTAGCTTTGAAAAGGGGATCAAAGGGTTCCTCCTCTCCAGGACCTGTCAGGGGTGGGTGGGCCCCAGTAGCCACCTTGTGACCATGAGGACAGTGAGCTGGCTGGACGGCTGAGGGCAGAAGGAAAGGGGGAAGTTCCTGACTCCTGGGGGTGCTGTCTGGCCAGCGTGGAGCGGCCTGCCCGGGACTTCTGGCAGTGCTGACGACAAATGCCTTCATTGGGCTTGTTGGTCGGAGATGTCTGCAACTTGCAGCCAAAGCATCTCCACTCAGTGGTTTTCAGATTTCTTCTTAGTTTCCTTTTACCAGATCTCACGTGAAAGCAGTTCAGATTGGTAACCAGTGCACCAGTCCTGTGAGAGCTGAGACAACAACTCAGAAGATAGTATGTGCGCCGTATTCTGAGATTTTCTATTTTATTCCCTTTTTTGTTTGTTTATTTAATCACTGGTCACAATCTAGTAAGTTGATTTCATGTCGCACAACTTGATAGACACCATACAAAAGAAACACAGTGATAGGTGAGAGTGATAGAGGGAGGGAGGAAGAGAGAGAGAGAGAGAGAGAGAGAGAGAGAGAGAGAGAATTAGAGGGAAGACCTAAGTCACCCCAAAGAAGAGGAAGTCACACAGACCCGGCGTCAGCCGCCCAGGTGGTCCGGCCTCCCTGAGGGCTCGGGCGTGAGGAAGGGCAGTGAGAGAAGGAGAAGCAGGGAGAGATGGACAGAAAGAGCTACTCACAGACAGAACCCTTCCCCGCTGACACCACAGCCCAGAGAGGGGCCCAGGGGACAGGTGACACGCAGCGGAAACCAGAGGCCCAGGGACAAGGGGACAGAGACGGGACATTAACAAGATGCAGAGAAAGAAACAGAAACAGGTGGGGAACGGAGCCTCTGAGACGGAGGTGCAGGGCTGTGGCCCCGACAGCCCAGGAGGAGGGTGGGCCTGTGCGACAGCGGGGGGCTGGGAACAGGGGCCAGGCTCTGGCCGGGATGGCCACTGCTCCCCGTGTGGCCTCCTGGCCTCTGTTCCTTCTCTGAGAAACGGGGCTAACGCTCTCCCCGCTGAGTGTGGAGAGAGTCACGCTGGGTGTACTCGGACTCCCCAGTCCCTTAAGAACTGTCCTCATGCCCCGTCCATGGACCGAGTCTTAGCTGTCCCCTCCAGGCATCCCCAGTGTCCTCCCCGCCACAGCCCCTGCCCCTCCTCTGCCCGAAGGAGGGAAACCCATTTCCCTGGGAACAGCTGTGCTTCCTCAATGAACAAATGTTCCTTTAAAACGTTTCTGAGGAAAGCGGATGGTAATGAGCGAACATCTGGCCCATCGGCACTTTCGTTTTTGGCAGCTCTGGAGCCAAGTGACTATTCCCTAATGCTCACCACGTCCTGGCACCTGCCATTCCCCATCAGGCTGGCCCACTCCGCCCGGGTAAGAGCAGATGCGGGGCTGCGCGAACGAGGAGGGAGAACCCGAGACACCCCCTTCCCCAGGGTCCCTCTGCTCTGCCCAAAGTCAGCAGTGGTCCGAGAACTAGAACGGGCACCAGCTCTGCCTCTGCCCTCTCTCCCTCCCTCCCTTCCTCTCTCCCTTCCTCCCTTCCTTCCTTCCCTTCGTCCCTCCCTCCCTCCTTCCCCCCTCCCTTCCCCCAGCAGATCTGAATGACATAGCCTTGCCCTCAAGTTGCCCACAAGCTCCTAGCCCAGTGGTTCTCAACCTTCTGGCCCTTTAAATACAGTTCCTCATGCTGTGACCCAACCATAAAATTATTTTTGTTGCTACTTCATAACTGTAATGTTGCTACTGTTAGGAATCATAATGTAAATATCTGACATGCAGGATGGTCTTAGGCGACCCCTGTGAAAGGGTCGTTCGACCGCCAACGGGGCCGCGACCCACAGGTTGAGAACCGCTGTCCTAGACAGACACACTTCCTCTGGATGGTGCAGGGGTTGGCAGACACGTTTCGTACAGGGCCGGGTCGTTCTGCAGGCCACGTGGTCTCTATCACAACTATCCAACGCTGCGGTCAGAGCGCAGAAGCAGCCGTGGACAACACGTAAGGGAACGAGCTTAGCTGTGTTCAATACCATTTTCTTTACAAAAATGGTGGTGGGTTAGCATCAGCCCATGGGTCATAGTTTGCTGACCCCTGCTACACTCAGCACCCTAAATTGAGGTGGCCTGTCAGGGTATCTGCCTTAGCTGTCCCTCACACCCACTGTATTACATGAGCCCCCCACCCCACCCCCCGCCACCAAGGGGTACAATCGATTGAACCAGGTGACATTGGCCCCACACTGAGCTACTCAGAGTCTGTCCCTGACTTGGTAGTGGGGCTAAGGGCTCCGCTTCCATCTAGGGCTGATCTGACTGGGAGCGGAAGTGTGGTGCCATCCCCCTGCCCCCGGACAGAGCAGCAGAAAGGCTGGGCTGCGGTGCTCGCAGGGGAAGCAGCCCATGTGGAGAGAGGCTGCCCGGGATCCCAGTGCCCTCCCGGACTCTGCCCCGACCACGTCCCAGGCCTGTGCTCCCCGGAGGCCGCAGACCCGTAGTCAGGTGTCCGCCTTCCTTCCCTGGCTAGCGTGGCCCAGTGGGAGCGTGGTCCCGTTTACCAGCAGGTGGTAGGTTCGATCCGGTCGGGGCATGCATGGGAGGCAATCCTGATGCTTCTCTCTGTCTGGCTCCTGCCCTTCCTCTTTCTCTAAAAACAACTCATTTAAAAAGCCTGCTTTTCCGTTTATGTGGTTCAAGTCGGTGCCTGCTTCACTTAACCACGCGAGGCATTCCGAGCCACTCTCTGCCCCTGCGTGCCACTCAGCTATTTGACATTTGTGCCAGGGCTTGTCCTGCGGCGGGTACATGAGTGGCTATGTCCTTGCCCTCCAGCAGCTCACAGGTAACATATCCAGAGGGGAAGCCAACACCCCTGCTCCTCACTCTGTCACCTGCAGGGCACTGAAAGGAGGAAGGGGGGGGGCGGAGTAGGAGGGGGATTGAGGGCCTTGTCAGAGGAGGGGCCATAGGCTGGCCTTGGAGAATGAGTTGCCTTTCACTGGGCAAAAAAATAAGGAGAGGTAGCAGGCGTGTAAGCAGCATTTTCCAAACCAGGTTCATAGAACACCAATCCCAGGAGGGCTTTTATGGTTTCCACCCTTCCTTACCTATAGACCTCTAATTCCATGCAGGTCAGAATGTGCCCCTTAAAATTAGTCTCTCAGACTCCCTTGCAGCTAGGGTGGTCATGTGATATACTCTGGCCAATGAAATGTAAGCAGAAGTCTGCTGGGGGAGCTTCCAGGATACAAAGGTTCAGACTAACCTTTGCTCTTAGCCCTTCTCCTTCTTCCCGCCTGGAATGTAGATGTGGTGCCTGGGAGGGCTGCAGTCATTCTGCAGCTGTAGGGATGGAAGCCACATGTTAAGGACAGGAGAGCAGGAGGCTAGGAAGAGCCTGGGTTCCCAGAGTCCTGTCGGAGCCACCACATCGGCCTGGACTGCCTATTTCTGTACGGGCTCTTGGCTACTATTGGGGGAGGTGGTTCTTTTACTCACAGCTCAACACATTTGTAACTAATACAATGTTTTGTGATAAAAGGGAAAGGTAGACTAAATATGTTTGTGCATACCAGCTCCCACTATTATAGACTCATAAAATATATTAGATTAAAACGGAAACATTTTAATGTCAAGATAACTGTTTTACCCAATGTTCCCCAAATGTTTGTCCATCAACAGCCCTCCACCCCTTTTCAGGACACCAATGGATACCCCATGGAACACACTTTGGGAAACAGGCTCTAGAGGAAAGAGTATGGGCTTTGGAGTCAAGGGAGATCTGGGTTGAATGCTGTGTGGCTGCAGGCATGACATTGAGCCTCTCTGAGCCCGAGAGTCCTACCCCATAAGGTGAGGGCGGGTCAGAGAGGAAAGGCAGTCCAGAGAGAGCCCCCGGCTCCTGTCGGTGACCAGCAATTCTCATGTTTGGAGAGAAGATGGAGTTAGTGAACGAAGACGCTGGCACGAATAAAGGGTCCTAGCTCTTCCTGTGTGGCCCTCCCTCCGGAAGTGACTTCCCTTCCAGAGCCTCCCTGCTCTGAACTGTGGTGGAGAGGCTAGTGCTCACCTGGGCAGGAGGAGATGTGTGGAAAAGTCTGGCACCGAGTGACTGCTCACCAGCGTTGGAGGCCTTGTCTGATCTGAGCCCCGCCTCCCAGCCCCGCCCTCACTCCCACGTCCCCCAGAAGGCTACACACCTGAGCCACCTGAGCACTTCAGCAGAGGAAGTCAGAATTGCTTTTGCATTTTCATTAATATATATATATATATATAATATATACATAAGTATATATATGTATGTATGTTTTTATTGATTTCAGAGAGGAAGGGAGAGGAGCAGAGAGAAACATCAATGATGAGAGAGAATCACTGGTCAGCTGCCTCCTGCACGTCCCACACTGGGGATTGAGGCCACAGCCCTGACATGTGCCCTGACTGGGAATGAACCGTGACCTCCTGGTTCATAGGTCGATGCTCAACGACTGAGCCACACCTGCGGGGCTTTGCGTTTTCGTTTGTCAGGTCTCTGCCTTGCCTCCCAACCCACCTCTCCACCTCTCTCAGGGCTCGGCAGGCCCCAGGGCAGGCCCTCTGCTCCAGCCTCTGTCACCTCTCACCCGGTGGGCAGCCCAGGGCAGCTCCCCGCCTTTGCCGGCTCCGGGTCTCCAAACCACAGGTCCAAGCAAGCGGCGGCGTCCTGACCACCTCGTGGGCCTTGGGAAGGCACTGCCCCTCTGAGCCTCGGTTTCCCCCTCTAAGAGGAGGGGTTTGCAATGTATGGGTGAAATGGAGACGGGGAGGTGACAAGACGTGCTTCCCAGGGTTGTGAGGAAGAGCAGTGAGAAAAGTCCACCTGCAAACGTGTCTGTAAGGGACAGCAGGCACGACTCACGGTCACTATTTCACCTGCGTCTGCCCAGCTCCTCTGTGAGGCCCTCACTGCCTCTGCCCTCCGGAGCCCAGAGCTTCATTCCCCTGTAGCAGCTATCGCGTGCTAACTGCACGCTCTCCCTGGGTGCTCCCCGACTCGCCCTTCGCCCAGAGCACCTGTGCATGGCTCTCACCCCTCACCCTACCACATCCTCACAGGAGCACCTGTCCATGGCTCTCACCCCTCACCCCTGCCACGTCCTCACAGGAGCACCTGTGCATGGCTCTCACCCCTCACCCCTACCACGCCCTCACAGGAGTACCTGTGCATGGCTCTCCCCCCTCACCCCTACCACGCCCTCACAGGAGTACCTGTGCATGGCTCTCCCCCCTCACCCCTACCACGCCCTCACAGGAGTACCTGTGCATGGCTCTCCCCCCTCACCCCTACCACGCCCTCACAGGAGTACCTGTGCATGGCTCTCCCCCCTCACCCCTACCACGCCCTCACAGGAGTACCTGTGCATGGCTCTCCCCCCTCACCCCTACCACGCCCTCACAGGAGTACCTGTGCATGGCTCTCCCCCCTCACCCCTACCACGCCCTCACAGGAGTACCTGTGCATGGCTCTCACCCCTCACCCCTGCCACATCCTCACAGGAGCACCTGTCCATGGCTCTCACCCCTCACCCCTGCCACACCCTCACAGGAGCACCTGTCCATGGCTCGCATACCCTCACCCCTGCCACACTCTTTGCCCAGAGCACCTGTGCATGGCTCTCACCCCTCACCCCTGCCACGTCCTCACAGGAGCACCTGTGCATGGCTCTCACACCCTCACCCCACCACGCCCTCACAGGAGCACCTGTGCATGGCTGTCTCACCCTCACCCTTGCCATACCCTCACAGGAGCACCTGTGCATGGCTCTCACCCCTGCCATGCCCTCACAGGAGTACCTGTGCATGGCTGTCTCTCACTCACCCCTGCCATGCCCTCACAGGAGCACCTGTGCATGGCTGTCTCACCCTCACCCCTGGCATGTCCTCAGAGGAGCTGCTGCCACTCTGTCCCCAGGGA
>NW_006295825.1:199375-222769 GCF_000327345.1 Myotis davidii | reverse complement strand
GGGGGGCTGGGGAGGGGGAAGCACGGAGCCCTGTGAGCAGAGCCTGGTCTGAGGAGGCAGCAGCCAGGCCCGCGGAGCTGCCCTGAGCAGGGCCAGGTCTGGTGGGCGCTCCTGCTGCCCCTCCAGGCCCACCCTCAGGGCAGGGGCTGGCTGTGGGCAAAGGGGGCTCGGTGTCCTCGGTGCCACCTGGAGGGCCCAGACAAGAGGAGAGGAGAGAGAAGACAGGAAGCCAAAGGGAGGAGGACACTTGTCCAGGTCCCACGGCAAGTCCTCCGGTTCCCCCCTCCCCCCCGCCCGGCCTCTTCTCTCTCTTCTGAACGTTGGAGCCTCTTCGCTCCCCGAGGAAGCCGCTGTGGGAGCCACACTTCCCACCACGCTCCCCAGGCATCTGCTCTGGCTCCAGGAGGAGCAGGAAGGGGCTGCCCGGCTGTGTGGTGTGGGTGGGCGGCAGGGAGAGAGGGTTACTGAAGACGCGCAGTGGCCAGACTAGCTGCCCAACCTCAGCGCCCCTGGGGGTGAGGCCCTAGGCCAGTGGTCGGCAAACTCATTAGTCAACAGAGCCAAATAGCAACAGTACAACGATTGAAATTTCTTTTGAGAGCCAAATTTTTAAAACTTAAACTACATTGTTATTAACTTAATTAGGGTGCTCCTAAGGCTTAGGAAGAGCCACACTCAAGGGGCTAAAGAGCCGCATGTGGCTCGCGAGCTGCAGTTTGCTGACCACGACCCTAGACTCACTGTGCATGGGTGTGTGTGAGGGGGCATCTCTGCTCCTTCCTACGACTCTGAACTTCCTTTCCCAGAATCCCCTCCCCTGCAGGGTTTTAGATCAAGACTTACAAGGTGGCAATGAAGTACAGGCGTCAGGCCAGTGGCAAACACACGCAGAGGCGCCCACAGTCTATGTGGCTGCTGTCCCTTCCTCTGCAGATGCCTGGGGCCTGGTTTTCCCCTCTGCCCCCTGCTGCATGACATGATCTACTTGGCTGGCTGCACCCAGAGCCAACAGGGACCCTGTCCAGCCCCCAGCCCACACCTGCCTACCAGGGCTCTTTCCACACAGGGGAGCAGGCCCAGGACCCTACCTTGGAACTTCTACCCTCTCATTTGTCCAGGGAAATTTCAAGGGATCCGATCCTCAGAGCAGTTCCCAGCACCAGGGCCATAAAGAGGCTCTTCTGGAACTTTGAAGGCAGAGGACACAGGTGTCTTTGTGGTCTAGGTGAGGCGGGAGGCTGGATGAGAGGGCCTCTGAGGGTAACTACAGCTGGGGAAGAGTAAGTCCCCACCTGGTACCGAATGCTGCATTATGCTGTGAGGACACAAGAGGGCGCCCTCGTACCAACAAAGACACGCCTTGAACACGTCTCTAGAGAGGCAAGAAAAGCCTTATCATTTTTATTGGTTTTCATTTTGAAACAATGTCCTATGTAAAGGAGAGTTGCAAGTGCAGTACCAGTAGTTTTTCCCCCGACCCATTAAGGGTAAATTGCTGAGATGATTTCCCAAGTTCACCAAGTTCTTTACAGTGCACCTCCCACAAACGAGGAACTATTCTAACCATACTACAGCCATCAAAATCAGAAAATTAATGTTGAAACATTATTGCCACCTAATCTTTAGCCCTCATTCATGTTTTGCCAATTTTCCTCTTTTTTTTTTTTTTTTTTTGGTAGCTAAGCATCCAGATCAGAAACATGCTTGCACTTAGTTGTCAAGTCTCTACAGTCTCCTTCTGTCTAGACCAGTTCCTTGGTATTCCTCTGACTTTTATGACCACACACACACACACACACACACACACACACACACCACACAACACACACACACACAACACCAACCACACAACTACTGATTTAAGGGGCATGCAGTTGAAGATGCAATACAAGACGCTGAAGAAAGATAGATGGCTCCTTTCAGTGAAAACAGAGGGTCTTGATTTCAGAGGGAAAGTGTACATTTTTATGGAAAACCACTCTACTCTCATCCTTGCTATAGATACCAATCTTCCTTTGGAAGGCATGGAGCACACACACACGTGTACACACACACACACACACACACACACACACACACACACACACGCTGTTGGAGGATGTCCCTCAGTTTGGGGTTGTCTGATGGTTCTCATGACTGGATTTGGGTCCTGCGTCTTTGGTGGGGCAAATTCTATGATGCTGCCTTCTCCTTGCACCCTGCCTGGAAACCGGGGGGGGGGGGCATGATTTCAATGTCTCGTTCTGGATCACCTGATAGGGTGGTGTCTGCCAGGCTTCTTCACTACAACGTATTCTTTTGCCTTCTGTAATTAATAAGTATTTTGTGGGAGGTACTTTGACATTGTGTAACTATTCTGTTCAGTGCATTCATTTCTTTATTCATATGAGCATGAGCTCACAGCTCTCCTAGTCTGTCTCAGAAAATTCCCAGGCGTCCGTCCTCAGGGCGGTTACTGGCACCAGGGCCAGAAAGAGCCTCTCCTGGAACTCGGAAGGCACAGGACACAAGTATCTCTATGGTTTATGAGGAGAAACTTTAGCCAAGGCAGGAGGCTGGGTTTCTTTCTCATTTCTCCCCACTTCTTTTCTTTTTCCTTTCTTTCTTTCTTCCCTCCTTCCTTCCTTCCTTCCTTCCTTCCTTTCTTTCTTTCTTTCTTTCTTTCTTTCTTTCTTTCTTTCTTTCTTTCTTCCTTTCTCAGGGTTTATTATTCTACTCGGTGAGTTATATAATCTATTACCAACATCATATATTTGGATGGTCAAATTGTCCCAAAGGTGCCTGTGGGAGCCCCTCTAGGGCCGCGCCTGTGTCCTTTTGACACCCCCCATCATCCTTTGAGTACTTCATGCTCTCCGGCACCTCGGGATGTTTCAGACGCATCGTGTACTTTCTCTGGAATCTGCCATTCCCCCAAGAGCCCTGGTTCCCGAAGGGGAGAGTGGTAGCTAGAAGCCAAGATCTGCGCACTCGGTGTACTTGTGGCTGTTGGAATTTTCTCTTTCCAGGCTCAATTTTTGTGCATTTTTTAAAAAAGTCACCCTTTCCAGTTTTCATGGCGAGGACTAAGGAAGCAGCAGGAGTGGATGCCGGCGCCTGCCGTCTTGACTCATTCCGCTGGTCCAGCCACTATCACTGTGTCCGTCCCAGCCCCACAGCTGGACCAGGAGACTCTAGCTGGACACCGGAGCAGCTCAGTCCACCTCTGAGGGACAGATATGTCCTTTCTGCAAAGGACCTGGCCAACAGGGGCCTGTGCCACCTGCCACTGGTCGTTACTCAGCACTCCTCACATTAGAGGGGCCCCGCCCAGACTTCAACCCAAGGGCCGGCCCCTGGAGGTACTTCAAGCGGCTTCAGGCTGCTCCGGGGCCCCGGCAGCCCCTCTCCAGGGCAGGGTGGTGCCAAAGACGGGGCTCAGTTCTGGGCTCAGCTCAGCTCACGGTGCATCAGCGCCCAGCCGGGCCGTCCTTGCACACACTGGGTAGGCTTCCAGCTGTCATGCCCCCACACGTGAGATGGGGTGACCGGTGGACCTCTGTGACCAGTGCAGGCTGGTAACCGATGAACGGAAGGGAGGCGTGTGATGTCTGAGCTCGACCACGTAATCACTGATGTGGCAGCCTCTTCCCTCTGCCGTGGGGAGTGGCCCTGCCTGTCTGGGCCTCAGAGTGAGAACAAGAAAGTCGTGGACACAGGCCCAGCCACCTGCAAGGTCACGAACGAGAGGAAGCCAGTGCAGGCCCTGGGCAGGCGGGCTCTGTTCCTGCAGGCAACCTCGCTTGCCTGGCTGCTGCCTCACGGAGCTGCGAGGACTCAGGACAACAGGTGAGTATGCCCAGGGCTCCACCTGGCGCTCAGCAGGTCCCCAGTAAATGTGTCCTCTTAGTGGCGGAAGGAGACCGGGAGAGCGTGTGTGACTCAGGCAGTGTGTTCCACATCAGACACCGGTCAAGGTCACGAAGGGGTCCACACGGCCACCCTGAGGGCAAGTAAATGCACATTTATCCAGATCCTAACGCAGTGCTGGGCTGACGGTGCAGCAGACCTGGAGCCAGTGCTCATGAGGCCAAGACAGGGAGCGACCGTCCGGCTGGGGCCACGGACTGAGGGGCCATCTGTGCCATGAGGCAGTGACAGGAGACTGGGTAGTTCTGATACTTTGGGGGCGCTGGGCCCTTGGGGGCCCAGGAAGAGCAGTGGGCCTCCTTTCTGGAAGTCACCCATGAGCATCATGCCCACCCCCACACATGTGTGCATGTCCTTTTGGGGGATTCCAGGCCCAGGTTGAAATGCCCGAGCCGGGAAGCCCAGTGGGCTGCGGGAGGGCTCCCTGCAGGAGCGTCTGTCCCAGCAGCTGTAGTCCAGGTGTGGGGGGCAGAGCCAGCACCAGTAGAGCGGCAGCCTGTGGGGATGGGGGTGCTGGCTTGGGGTCTGGCAGGAACCCAGAGGTCACAGCTAAGTAGGGTGCAGGGGGGAAAATTGCCTCGAATTCAGACTCACTACTTGTCAGTGTGAAAAGCCCCGAGTCTCCACGTGGCCACTGTGATGCTGGGTGTGGAGTGGCCTACAGCTGCCGTCAGCACCTTCCCGGGGGGCGGGGAGGAGAGACCGAGGCCGGAGACGGGGGATTTCCTTACCCAGCTCAGGTGGCCAGGCCTTCCCCACTGGCTCCCACGTGCCCAGGGTGCTGGGCATCTGGGCATCTCGGGGACCAGGTGTGTAAGTGACAAATCAACAACAGGACCGTGGAGCGGGGGTGGGGGTGGGGCATTCTGGGGCGAGGGAGGGGGAGGTGGGAGGAAACCCTGAGATGCTTCCCTAAATCCACCAGGTTCCTCCCTCTGGGAGGAGGGAAGATCCTCACGGAGTCGGCAGGTGGGTGGAGGGAGGATGCTCCTGGCAGGAGGACCAGCAAGGCAAGACTGAGTGTGGGCAAAGCGGGCACCGAGGCTGGGAAGGGCCTCACAGCAGGAGGCAGCTGCAGAGGCTGGGGGTGTGGTGGCCTCTTCAGGGATGGCCCGTCTCCTGGCACATGACCTGAGCTCCCAGGGGTGTCCCTCCCCCCTCAGCTCGGGGTGCAGGGGCTCTGTTTGATTGTCCCCCATGTATGTGGTGGGGTTGTCTCCGCGAGGCCTTTTCAGTGCATCCTGATGTCCAGCCTCCCGGCCTCGCTGTGAGCGGAGCCTGAGGACCTGACGCCCCACTGACTGCCATGTGCCTTGGGCCTCGGGGTCCTCGCCTGTGAGGTGGGGCCGATGCAGACACCTGCCCTGCCCACCCCATGGGAACCCTGTGAGGCTCCCACAGGAACGTGGGTATGAAAGGCCTCCCCTTCCCAGGGAGCCGGCAGGGGGACGGGCTGATCCCCATTTTAGAGATGAGGAAACTGAGGCACTGATTCTAGTCTCTACTTCACCAAGTCACCTCCCTACAAAACTCCCATGGAAAGAAGTCTCTCTGGACTCCACCCCCGTCTCCCCCAGCCCGGAGAGGACTTCCCCAGCCCTCGGGGGCCACTGTCCTGGGAGCAGAGGAGCAGGTACGGTGACATCACACAGAAGTGCAGGCAGGAGGATTTGGGCAGAGAAACGCCTTCATGAGCTGAAATCTGACAAGAGGTGGAAAAGACAGTGAACTTGGCCGCAGGTTCCATCGGGTCAGGCCCTTGCTGGTCCTGAAGGGCCCTGGCCCTCCATTCCGGGTGCCCGGGAGCGGTGACTCACGGGCCCTGGTCTGGGGCTATTGACTGTGTCAGCCCTCCATATGCTCCCCCGCTCAGCCCCCCTGCCGCACCTGTGACTAAGCCGGCTTTAGTCAACCAGCGAGTCGACAAGCCGGGACATTTGGTGGGTGAAAGCTGTCGAGGATCTTGGGGGCTGTGTGTTTTTTCTGGCACCGGGACCAGGGTGACGAAGAGAGGCCCGCATCGCCATGGGAACAACCCCTCCTACTCACACAGTCCTGATAGTCTTCAAAACATCTCGTTCACGTGACCCTGCTGATCCCTGCAGCTGCTGCTGCGGTGTGGGGGTGGGTGGTTGGGGGAGGGGAAGGGGGAGGGAGGTGCAGAGCCACTAACCGGGCCTCCGAGGGCAGCGAGCAAACAGGCGGCCCAAGCTGCTCTGCTCTGTTCCGTCTCCCATGGCGGACATGGCCAGACAATCAGACCACCCTTTCCTTCGTTTGCAGTCCTCCTCCCCACGGCTCTCCTGGCAGGCCGCTCTGATCCACGAGGGCTGCCGTCCCTGCTGCCGTGGATGGAGGGCAGGGGCTTGTTCCTTACTGGGCGACCTGGGCCGTGCCAGTCAGCGTCCCCATCTGGAACACAGGAAGAGGGACTAGCCTTTTGGTGGAAGGTCTGCTGGCAAGTCCTGTGTCAGCCTTCCCTGTCCATCAGCACCATTGGCGTCTCTTGTTACGTCTGTGAGGACCCCTGGCCGGCCCCTCTCCAGGCTGCAGCTCCGGATGGAGATCTGCCAGCATCTCCCTCAGGTTTTCTGCTCAAGAACTTCCAAGGGGTTTCCACGACCTTCCGAGAGAGCCCGGCGGCACAGGGCCTGTGACCTGGGACGTCTGCCCACCTCCACACTCCGGCCCAGGCTCCTCTCCACTCCCCTGGGGTTCCAGTCAGCGTGGACGTTCGTTCGGCCCTGTGTGTGGCCCACACTGTCCCACCCCTGGGCCTTTGCCTGTGCGGCTCCCTCCGCCAGGGCGCCTGCCCTCACCACCGCTCACCATGCCAACTTCTCAGACTCTTTTCTGTGCTCAGAGGCCACCTTAGCAAGTGCCACCAGCTCCCGGAAGACGCCACAGATTCCCACAGCAGGGGGCTCTCTGCCTCCCACACATGTTAGTGCCGTGGTCAGCAAACTGCGGCTCGCGAGCCACACGCGGCTCTTTGGCCCCTGGAGTGTGGCTCTTCCTAAGCCTTAGGAGTACCCTACTTAAGTTAATAACAATGTACCTACCTATATAGTTTCAGTTTAAAAAATTTGGCTCCCAAAAGAAATTTCAATCGTTGTACTGTTGCTATTTGGCTCTGTTGACTAATGAGTTTGCCGACCACTGTGTTAGTGCCTCCTTTTTCTTTTCTCCCCACCCTCCCTCCACCTGACTTACTCACTTAGGAAATCCCAGGTGACTCACAGCCAGCACTCTGTACGAGCAGGAGCCCCACCGGGCCTGTCCCCCTTCCTTCCAAACAGAAGTTATGATGAAGGTACTTTCTGAGACCTACTATGTGCAAGGTGGATGAAAAGTCGGAACACGGGCCCCTTCCCATGCCCCCCGCTCCCGCTCCCCTCCCCCTGTGGGAAACAGAGTGAAGGCCATCTGTGAGCAGACATGAGACCTTGGGAGCCTGGCCAGCAGCTTGGTCGAAGAGAGGCCAGAGAAACTGCTTCTAGCTGTGAGCCTGCTGCGTGTGCACAGCCAGTGTTTGATCTCACACAGCTTGTGCAGGGGCCGTTGCCTCCCCCGTGTGCCCTGTTTTTCTGTTTTCCTTGTGCTGGGGAAGTCAGGGGGTGGCAAAACAACCGCACCAGCCAGCCACCCCCGGTGCAGCCCGCCCGCAGGCCGATGGGACTTAGCAGGACAACTTCACCAGTGGCAGCGGGAGTGATGGGAAACTTCACCGGTTGGCACACGCAAGTCCTAATAAACCCATGTCCTCCACAGCCAGTCCTCCGGGTTATTTCTTTGGAACCCACAAGTAATAGCTGAGGTTTTCTGCGACGTCAGCACTTTGCATAACCGAGGTGCTGAGGGGGCCACCCGGCACTCGGCACCCTCAGGAGGGGCGCAGGTGTCAGAGGGGGGCTTCCATTACTAAGGGGCCACCTTTGTGAGGTCTGTGCCCCGCTGGGTGTGGGAGGGAGGAGAGGAGGACGGAGGCCCATCGGGGGCCAGGACTCCCCTTCCCTTCCTCCTCCCCAGGAGCTTGCATTATCCCTGCTCACCCGCTGAGCCATCCTGGACACTGAGGACCTGGGCCTGCCCTGATTGTGGTGGCCAGACTGATGGACACTTGCGGCCCTTGGTGCTTGTGGTCTGGATTTCCACTGTCTCCGCCCGACGCCTGCTAGATTCTCCCAGCTCCGTGCTACCTCCTCCGAGAAGGCCTCCCTGACTGCCCACCTGGAAACAACCTGGGCCTACCGATTCCCTTTAGCCCTTGGGTTGTGCCTCCCAAGGAATGTTCCTCCAGCCCCACCTCCTCTGCAGTCACTTGTGTTCAGGTGACACGACTCTTCCTACTTCCGGGAGGGCTTTGAGGTGATGCTCAGTTTTGGAGCCTCCCTGTCTCCCCTGGACCTGGACCTATGACAGGTGGCCATGCGCCACTCAGGATGAACAATGAGTGTCAGTCACTAAGTGGAGACTCCAAGAACAGGTCACACGGTGTCTTTTCTAACCGCCCCCCCCGCCCCCCCCCCACCCACACACTCCTGGGGAAGAAAAGGGTCTGGAAAAGCAAGTTGGGCCTCGGGGAGCAGCTGAGAAAGATTTGCTCACCCTCCTGCCCAACTGACCGAATCACCTCCATGCCGAATCCAAGGGAGTGATGAGTTATCACTGGACTTGGAGCCAGGTGTGCGGCTCCCCCACAACCACTCGCACCTGGGACCCGGGCCTCGGGCCCTTCCACTGGGAGCGGGGCTGCTCGCGGAGACGCCGGGGAGCTAGGAGGGCCGCGCGGGCCTCTGCTGAGAAGCCGGCTCACGCCTGGTCCTGTCACTGACTCGCTGGTGATGGCAGGCAAGTGGCTTCGTGGCTCTGAGCCTCTATTTCTTTGCTTTAAAATGGAGCTGGTAACCGCGGGAAGATGAGCTCTGAACCTGCAGGAGCCGCATTCCGGAACAGTAAGCAGGAGGGGGGCCCAGGGGCCGGGGAGGGAGGAGGGGGTGTTGTTTGAGAGATGCAGAGTCCGGAGATGGGTGCCCAGCAGTGAGTGCACGTGACACTTCTGAACGGGATGTGAAAAATGGTTAAAACCGCGCTATTTACTTCATGTGTATTTTGCCGCAATGACTTTTTTTAATATAAAAAAATGGAGCTCATAAGAGCGTTTACCTCATGGGGTTGTTGTAATCCGTCACTCGGTGTGTGTGAGTGGAAAGAACACTTCACAAATCCTCCCATCTTGTTCCTACGTGTGTGTGTGTGGCGGGGGTGGCTAAAGCTGGGTGCATGATAGATGCAGCCCAGCCACTGGAACTGCTCTGGCCGGACCCCTGAGTAGGTGGGACCCCTGGGGAGGTAGGGGCCCTGGGCAGAGGGAGTGCAAGTGTGGGGCGAGGGAGTGCCCAGTGGGGTCAGTGGCTGCTTGCAGGGGCCTGGGAGCTCCCTTCGCAACCAAGGGTTTGGGTAGTTTGAGCCCTGTCCCACCACCATGGTAAGCGACACTGTTAAGATAGAGGACAAGCTACCACATTTTAATATTCTGCCGCGTCCCAGGCCCCTGCAGCCCCTGGATGGGGTGGAGGTTGGGGAGTAAGAGGACAAAAGGTTAGGGGAGAGTTAAGGTCAGGGGTGGGGTTAGAAGCCTCCCTCCTTCCTTCTCTGCGCTGTTTCCTCCTCTGTGGCGACAACAGCACCTCTTTCCTGGCATCTGTGACAGTAAAGACAACGCAGGAAAGTGCGCGGAACACAGCGACCCCCAGCAGCAGTGGTGTAGGTAAACTGTTCGTTTGGAGTGTTTAGTGGGGTGTGTGTAATTCGTTCTTGAGAGAGGAGCAGAGGGGGCTGCCAGGGGGCGGGGGGGCCCTAGCGAACAGAGAGAGGGGATCTCAGGAACTGGGTCCTTCCTGGTGTGAAGTGCCTTCCACACTCTGTCCCGAACACTCAGCTCCCCAGGTCCCTGGGGAGGTACAGGGGCCTGAAGAGGGTAGGGCCACCCCAGGACCCCAGTCCTCAGCCCAGGGCTCTCTCAGCCCACACAGAGCCTTCCTCCCACGCCGCCAGATGTGGCTGGAGAGCTCCGGCATTTCCTCCCGGGGGAGGAAGCGCTCAGTAAGGAGCAAGCTCCTGACAGTTGTCAGAAAGCCATTGAGAAGTGACCAATTCCCGGAACAGCACTGGAAACCCAGCCAGGGGCAGCGGGGGTCTCTCTGGCAGGTGAGAGAGGCGAGCACCGTGGTGACCAGTTCTCTAACTTGCTGTGGACCCTCCAGGAGAGGTCAGGGTTCAAGTGGCACCGAAAGCCAGGGCCAGGCCCCGTGGCCTCCCATTTGCATGATGAGAACAATCACTGCGCAGTCGCAGCAGTGATCGTAGTGATAAGAAGGAAGAGCTGATAGCTTGGGTCCTTGCTGTGGGTGACAACAGGGCGTAAGTGCTGTGATGAAGATGAGCAACTTTTACTCCGTCCCCCCATGAAGGACACATGAATATTATCCCCATTTTCCAGAGAAGGAAACTGAGGCTCAGAGAAGGAAACCGAAGCCACAAAGCTGTCAGGTGGCCCTGACCGGTTTGGCTCAGTGGATAGAGCGTCAGCCTGTGGGGTGAGAGGTCCCAGGTTCAATTCCAGTCAAGGGCATGTGCCTTGGTTGCGGTCACATCCCCAGTGGGAGGTGTGCAGGAGGCAGCTGATCGATGTTTCTCTCTCATCGATGTTTCTAACTCTCTATCCCTTTACCTTCCTCTCTGTAAAAAATCAATAAAAAATATTTTTTAAAAAAGCTGTCAGGTGGAAGGTTCCGAGCCCATCTCTCAGCCCCCATTAACGACACAGCTGGCACAGGAGCGGCCCCCTGGCTGGGAGGCTCCAGTGGGGCCACATGGACAGTGTGTGCACAGGCACTCGGCCCCCTGTAGGTGTGAGTTACTAGTAAAATAGCAGCCTCCCACTCAAGGTCCAATTAGACCCAAAGATGTCCCAGCCCTCTTTCTTCAAGAACAGTCAACTGGGTCACACCTTCCAGAGGAGGCCTGGGAGAGGACAGGTTCAGTGTGGCCGGGTCAGAGTAGAAGCCACAGGCGGGGCCGGAACCAGCCTGGATGCACGGACACCAGTCAGCGTCGCTTCGGTCTGGGCAGCGCTGGTTCCATCCATTTAGAGGCACGATTTCAAAAGGTCTAAATTGGTGTGGCCACCTCGGATCATGTTAGAACCCGTTTCCTTCCTGGTCAGAACGGAAATGAGCTGGAACTGACTTGGACTGGTGAGAAGAGGTTTCAGCCTGTGGTGACTCGTTTGAAGCCGTCAGAACCTGTCTGGCGTGGCCATAAGCCCTGGCCCTAGTTCTACAAGAGAAGCTTCAAAAACCTGTTAGAAGTTGGGGTGAGGTCTAGGGATGGGGAGCAGGCAGGTGGGACACAGATAGCCCGGCCTGGCCCTGCCTGGGGAGGGCGTGAATGCCCAGCTGGAGAGCCTATGACGTCATAGCCACCATCGCACCGCACAGAACCCTCCGGAGGGCTGCACAGACCACACGCCTGTAAATCAATTAGCCTCTCGCCCAGTGATTAATGGGAGGGAAGCTTTCATCACTCGTTCTGGGTAAATTGTTGCATATGGAAGCACAGCTTTGATTGTATGAGTTCTTGCTGGAGCATGAAGTTCCTTGGAGGAGGGTCCCCAAGGAATGTGGAGCCCCTACAGGCCCCCATGCACTCCCCCGCACCTCCATACAATCCCGTTCCCTGCTTCCCCCTTGCCTCCCCTCCTCCCCCAGCTCTGTCTCCCCAGGAGTCCCGGCTGCACCTCCCCAGGACCAGGAGGAAGGGCTGGGGAGGGGACGGGGCGGTTCACGGCCACCCTCCACTCCTGAAAGAGCAAGGCCAGGGTGCTGTGTAGATGACAAGTGTGATGGAGAAGGGGAGGTGGCGAGTGCAGGAAGCAGATGGTCGATGTCCTGGACCAGATATAATCCACAGAGTCCAGGCCCACCTGCTGTGGGCAGGGAGCTGGGGTAGAGGGGCCAGGTCATCAGAGGGGCGGGTGGTGGAGGGAGGGGGTTCCTGTAGAAGCAGATCTACAAGCCACAGGGCTCTGGGTGTAAGTCCAAAGTGGAAACCCACACGGTTAGCAGTTCTAGGAAGAGCCTTGACAACACACAAAGCTAGACCCCCATTTTTCCTGGAGGTCCTGAGTGGGAGGGGGTGGCTCCAGGCCACACAAGCGGAACAAGAAGCTGCTCTTACCCCCCAACCCCCAATCCAGAGCACTCCCTGCCTCTGTAAGTGATGTCTGTCTTTAAGGCTCCTCCACTGCCCTGCCCACACCTGGAGCACCGGCCTGACTCTGCTCCAAGCCCCCCTGAACCCTGGACATCTAGGGCTGAGGACACTGACAGGTTCCCCACCGCCCAAGCAGGCTGCCTTCTGTGCCGCTGGCCGAGAGGCCTGACCGCAGGGGGGTCAGCAGCGTGCTGCCGTTGGCCTGGCTGGGCACCTTGGGCCCTGGGCATGTCTTGGTTTGCTGACTATTCTTCTTTGGGTTGGACCCCTCTGTAGATTGGGCTGTACGTGGGGGCACCCTCAGGTGCCCTTCTGACACTGTGATGCCCACAGTGTGATTCTCAGCAGAATTCAGGAGGAGGTGCTGGTCAGGACAACCAGCCGTAGGTGCCGACCTAGCCTCCGTCCTCAGGTTCTGCTGGAGGGACAATGAGGGCCAGGGTGAGTAAACAGTGGCTGCCCCCATTTCTGCCGTGAGCCCCCCATCATCACTCCTGGACTAATTGCCACCCTATCTGCCGCCAGGTGCCAGCCCGCGTGTCCCTGGCTCTGGGGCTGCTATTAACGACATGTTGCAGCAGCTTTACGAAGCGTGGCTCGGGACAATTTTACACCTCATTTGATTTATGTTCCAGGATCCGCGCCTCTCTCAAGGCTCCCTCCCTGTGCACAGACAGCCTGTGCCGCCCACGCTGGCTTTCCCGTGCACCCACAGAGCCAGTCCTGGGGCCCACCTCGGACGCACCCTAGGTCCTCAGCCAACAGCGCCCATGGCCTGGCCCTTCCTCCCAGGCCTTCCCTCTAGAGATGTCCTTGAGCCAGGACATGTATGATGAGGCCTCCACAGATGTGAGAGAACCCCAGGGAAGGTCCTTGGGGACTGGCCACCCCACCCCCTCTGTAAGATGGGGAAACGGACTTGAAGAGAGTCCTCAGGGCCCTCACGACCCTTATGGAGGTCCCTCATCAGTCTGTGGCGGCACCTGCCCCCGTCTGCAGCAGAGAGGGCGGGATCTGCTCGGGGACTCACCAGGTCAGCCGTGAGCCACCACAGAATCCGATGGACTGGACTCTTTGTCCGGGCAGTGACCTTGACTTGGACTGAGGAACGGATGAGCTACAGGATGATCTGATCCACCTCCCTCACTGCAGAGAGAAAGAAGAGAGGCTCAGAGAAGGGAGTGATTCCCCACAAGGCACAGCGCGGGTGGGACGCAGAGCCAGGGCCAGGACGCTAGCTTCACAACCTCAGGATTTGGTCACCTCCCTAAGAGGCAAGATCATCTCCGTGATCAGATCTCCTCATCCATCCAAGCGTTCATTTCTGGGTGCCCCCCAGGAGCCAAGCTTGGTGTTAGGCTCAGAGGATGTGACAATGGACCAAACACAGAAGCACCTGGGCTATCACAGGCTGAGAAGGGAACGTGTCGGCCCCAGCAGCTGAACCTTCCCTGTGTTTGGGGAAGTCCCCCCATAGCGGATCGTGGTGGAGGGCCAAGTCCACCTCCCACTTCAGAATCTGGACAGGCCAGGAGCCCGCATCTCAGCCTCCCCCGCATCCAGTGTCCCGGTGTAAGTCCAAAGTGGAAACCCAATCCATGACTGGCTCTGTGGGCTGGGCGATCTCTTACCCCCCTACCTCCAGAACTCCTGACCAGTTCTGGAGCTTCATGCGGGTGACATTTCCTGCTGTGGACCTCGGCGAGGAGGCCCCAGCCCCCTGGAGGACATGGGTATATGTTACCAAAGGAGCATATACCACAGTAGATAAAATAGCACAAAGAACCCCCATGTATGCATCCCCAGGCTTCAGAACTCATCAACGTTCTGCTGTTTTTGTTCATCTTTCCTCTTAAAGAACCCCACAAACATTTGTTCTCAAAAAGACTTTAAGACTTGGTGTCCCAACAGTTTTAGGTTTACAGAAAATTCGAGCAGGTAGTAACGAGAGCTCTCATGTACCCCATCTCACACCCTGTTTCCCTATTATTAACATCTTACATCAGTGTGGTACACATATTACTAGTAGCAAACAAGTATCGATACCTTATTATTATCTAAAGTCCATGCTTTATTCACCCTGATGCTCTGTTCCTGTCCCAGGGTTCCATCCAGCTGTCCTGTTTTCTTAGCCTATGATAGGCTCACAGACTCCTCTTGTTTGTGCTGACAGTCATGTATATTGTAGGACGTCCCACGATGGGCCTTTGCCTACTGGTTTTCTCATGCTTAGATTGGGGTTGTGGGTTTGGGAGGGGAAGGTCACAGAAGTACAGCACTGTGATAGTGTGATGCAATAAGAAATACATACTTGACATTGTTCCTGGTATGAGCTCCTAAAACCCCAGTAGTTTCCTGAGTGATGGGGTGAAGGGAGCATCTTTATTATAAATTTAGTCTTAGTCCTGGTTCCTGACTCAAGAGTTTTAAGACCCTTGGAACCTCTTGAGTGATAAGAGTGTCCTGAGTATGTTAATGAGATGACTGGTGGATCCCCTCCCCACAAAGATGGCTTCCAGATGGGGGCTGGTTGCCAGAAAGACGAAGGCAGGATTGGATAGTAGGGACTTTCAGTCCTACCCCACTCGCATCCTCTAGGGAGGGGAGAGGGGCTGGAGATGGACTAAGTAATCTCCCATCCTACACGATGAAGCTGCCATAGAGATCCATACCCTGCAGGTATAGATACCCTGAGAGCTTCCGGGTGGTAAGCACACCCATGTGCGAGAGATGGGGTTACTTGGCCTGGGACATTTCTGGACTTTTCCTCTGTGCCTCTTCCGTTGGCTGTCCCTCTGTAACCCTTACAACTTCCTTTATAATACCACCAGTACATGTATTCCCCTGAGTTCTGTGAGCTGTTATAGCAAACTAGCCGCTGCACTTGCCAGCCATGAGCCCAGCTTCTGGCTGAGTAGCACTCCCCCAGTGGGAGTGCACTGACCACCAGGGGGCAGCTCCTGCGTTGAGCATCTGCCCCCTGGTGGTCAATGTGCATCATAGCGACTGGTTGTTCTGCCACTCAGTCTATTTGCATATTAGCCTTTTATCATATAGGATTATCAAAACTGAGGAGAGGATTGTGGGAAACTCCGATTTGTACCAAGTCAGATAGAAGTGTGGGTAACCTGGAGACCTACTACTTGCAATTGGCATCTGAAGTCGGGGCAGTTTTGTGGGACTGAGCTCTTAACCTGGGGGGCTGCATTAACTCCAGGTGGTTAGCAGCAGAGTGGAATTAAATTGTAGCACACCCAGTTGGTGTCCCGAGAAAACTGGAGAATTTCTTGGCATGGAAAACCCACGCATTTGGTGTCAGAAGTGTTGTGAAGAGAGAAATAGTTTTTCTTTCACAGACTTTCCTTGAATTTGATGACCTTGACAATTTTGAGAAGTGCTGGTCGGGTATATCGTAGGATGCCCCTCTGGGAACTTGGCTACTGTTCTTCTCATGACTAGACCAGGTATATGGGCTGTAAGGATAAAGGCCACAGAGGTGAAGTACTATTTCCATCACACTGAATTAAGGGGATATACCATCAGCATGGTTTGTTGTTGCTGGTGTTGGCTGTGATACCTGGCTGAATAGTGTTCGTTAGGTACCCCCGCTGGAGAGTACCTCACCGCCCCCCTTTCTGTACTGTCCTCTTGGGAAGGGGATCACATGGACAGCCCACACTTGGAGTGGGGGTTGTGCTACCCTCCTTTAGGGGGAGGGTCTGCATAATTTATTTTAAATCAAGTTCCAGACATTCTATTATTTTACCTGTAAACACTTCAGTATGTATCTCTAACAGATACAGACTTAAAAACCACACCTAGAGCTACATTACCACGATGCCACCAGTACAACCAACAATGCTTCTTTCATGTCATTTAATATGCAGACTATGTTCAGTTTCCCCTAATTGTCCGATAAAAGGTATTTCTATGGTTGGTTCATTCAAATCAGGATCCAAGCAATATCCGCCCATTGTATTTGGCTAACATGCTCTTAAATGTCTTTCCGTCTATAAAAATCTTTCCTCCTTTTTTGGTTTAGTGCCTTTTACTTCCTGAAGAAGTAGGGTTGTTTCTCTAGAGCAGTGGTTCTCAACCTTCTGGCCCTTTAAATACAGTTCCTCATGTTGTGACCCAACCATAAAATTATTTTCGTTACTACTTCATAACTGTAATGTTGCTACTGTTATGAATTGTATTGTAAATATCTGATACGCAGGATGGTCTTAGGCGACCCCTGTGAAAGGGTCGTTCGACTGCCAAAGAGGTCGCGACCCACAGGTTGAGAACCGCTGCTCTAGAGTATTTTCTACCTTCTGGTCTTGGCTGATGGTGTCTCACAGTTGTGTTTAACATGTCCCCTGGCCTCCCTTTTCCTGGAAACTGAGTGTTGCATCAGAGGCTTCATTAGATTCCGGTTCATTATTTTGTCAAGAATACATCAGAGGTGGTGGCCACAGCAGGACACTTAAGTGTCCAGATGTTCCTCTTTTCATGGAGCTGAGATTGATCAGGGGGGGACATGTGGTCAACATTTCTTCTCATGGGCCTACCTACCGCTGCTGATTGA
Source organism: Myotis davidii (assembly GCF_000327345.1). Classification (NCBI taxonomy): domain Eukaryota; kingdom Metazoa; phylum Chordata; class Mammalia; order Chiroptera; family Vespertilionidae; genus Myotis; species Myotis davidii. Next base: position 206,013 of record NW_006295825.1, on the reverse strand, counting down.
TGCCTTTCCTTTGCAGGGAAACCTGTCTCTGTTGCTTGCAACTAAGACCTCTGATGGGTAAATCCTGGGTGCCCAGAATAGCGCTTTTTAAATCTAACCTGGCAAATTTCTGATTAAGTGCCTACTCGTGAGATGGGCAAAGCATGGAAGCTAAGAGAGGACTCCAGAGCCAGAACTGTCTGAGTTGGGGGTTCCGCCTCTATCACTGACTAGCTGTGTACTCTGGACAACACTCCTCAGTTTCCTCATCTGTAAAATGGGATCCTGCTGCTGATAGCACTGCCTAGCTCATAAGATTATAATAAGAATTAAAGTAGTTAATAAATTAAACCCTTAGAACAGTGCCTACCATGCAGTAAGCATTCAGTACTTGTTAAGTCATATAATGATATTTAAATATTTAAATTTCCTACTTCTCTTCCTCCCCCATATCATCTCCTTAGGTAACTTCAACCATTCCCATGGCTTTGGCTATTATTTTTCCTAATACCTCAATGTCAAGAACAAATGACACAATAGCTTGGTTTTTGTTTGGTTTTATTTGGGGGAAGGAGCACCTACAGTAAATGCAAACATTGCATTGTAAGACAGGGCTCAGTTTCAGAATTGTTAGCTGTGGGGGTGGGGGGAGGGTGGGGTTTGTGCTTAGAAGTGAGACAACTTGAAATATTTGGACAACTTCCTAAGCCATACTAACCAAAACAGCCCTGAGCCCTGAGGGGAGGTTAGTGGAGTCTTGGGGTGGCTGGGATCCCGTACAGACTCTGTGCCCCAGGGAAGGGCTCTTTGCTGAGTGCTTTGGGCATTGGATCTGGACACTAACTACCAGGACAGGGAGGTACATTTGTCCCTCCCACTCCTGCAGAGCATCCCATGATGGAGAAAGGTAAAGAGGGTCAGTAGACATGGTCTCTGCCTTGGGACCACCAAGATGAAGCTGAGAAAGCAGCCCAATATCTGGGTCATTGAGTGGCTGTTCTCAGCGCAAATCTGAAGGATTTGGGCATGTCTACAAGAGTTCTGCAGCGTTATAATTGCCACTGGGGAGTTCATTAGGAATCCCACTGTGAGGGCCTGTGGAGAGAGATCCATGGGCAAGGCATGTACTCCAGCATACCCAGGGTGCCCTGCAGGACAGTGGTGAAGGGAAAACCTCCCAGCAGGCAGAACTCTGAAAACCTGGGTGTTTGTTTTGCCTGGAAGGAAATATGGCCAGAGGTTTGGATCCATGTTCATTCATGGACACGGCTAGGCTAGAGGCTTGGTCAGGGACTTGGAAGGAACCCAGTTGGAAATTTGATGACGAAGAGGTGTGAAGAAGAGGTGTTTCAATAAACCTCTCCGCATGGGCTCATCCTTTGCAGTTGTGCCCTAAGTGAGTGCTCCTAAGTGAGTGCTCCTCAGAGAGCGGTCTCAGCACAGCATGAGTTTAATAATCGCGTTGATGAGGTGATCCGTTTTGTGAGTGCCCACGTGCTCATAAACAAAGCAGCATGATAGTGTGGGGGGAGGTTTTGCATGTGCCCAGCAACATGGACTTCCACTCACCAAGCCCAATCTGGCCGTAGTCACTGCTGAATACTCAGCCCCCCTGCCAACACAGAGTTCCCGATATAACACCATCTCTGAGGAGACCAGCCAGACACCTGGCGGTAGGTGCATTTCATGGGGCCACTTTCATTTTGGAAGCACTTGTTTTCCCTCCTGAAGTAGGTGGGTATACTGGATATGGGCGTGTCTTCCCTGCCCTCAACGCTTCTACCCACATCGCCATCCATGGGCTCACAGAATATCTTATTTACTGTCATGGTATTTCACACGGCATTGCTTCTGACCAGGGAACTCATTTCACAGCTAATGAAGTGCATCAGTGGGCTTAGGCTCAGGGAAGTAGCCAGTCTTACCATGTTCCCCATCATTTGGAAGCATCAACCTACTTGGGGAACGGCCATTTGGAGCCAGATAACACTGGGTATGAACTCTGCCTCTGACACGTACAGCTGTGTACACTGGGTAAGCTAGCTGTCTTTTTGCAGATAAAGCAGCGTGCACACTAAAATATGGTGGCTACTATCATCATTCTCAATGAATAATTATAGGTGCTCCCAAAGACTGAGCCTCATGGCTGTTCATAATGTTGTTTAGAGTAGTAAAATATTGAAAACTACCTCAATATCCACTAATTGAGAATTGTCTAAAAATGGTAATACATCAGTTGAATAAAATACCATGTAGCTATTAAAGTTGTATTGAATGAAAGGGAGAGATAGTCATGATACGCAGGTGAAAAAAGTGAGTTATAAAATAGTAGATATACTGTATGATATCATTTTTGTGTTTTTTTAGAAGATGTATATCATACATAAAACTAATGTTCAAGTGATGTAAAATATGTTGGGCATAGTTATGATGCTCTCTGGAAGATAAATTTGTTGATTTTCATTTTGTCCTTTTGCTTGTCAATGTTTCCCAAATTTGTTTTCATGACTATGTATGACATCTGTAATGTGAACAGTGAAACCACTCCAAAACCAGCGTTTTCATGTAGAGGCAGAGGAGAGAGGAGGTGAGCTCTGTGGGCATCTGGGCAGGGAGGCAGGCTTCTCCTCCACCGGGGAGGATACTGGCTGGAAGGAGCTTCCAGCCACATCATCCCCGCGGCCTCCAGGTCACAGCCCTTCCTTGGCACGGCTCCATCCAGGTTGCCAGGCTTGTAATGGCAGGGAGAGTACTCTCTAGCCCTACCCACCGATAGGATGGGAGAATTCATAGCAGCGCTTCCATGGCCAAGACCAGACCTGCCATTTTCAGGGCACCGACAGGAATGCGCGGCCTGGGAGAAGCAGGCCCCGACCCAGCCCCCTGGGCCTGCGTCTGTTGGCGCAGGTTCACAAAGACGCCGGGCTGCAGTCTGGCAGATGGGAAATATTTTTCAGTGCGGCCCCAGGATTTGACTGGAGAAACAATAATATTCCTTCTCTGGATGTCAAACATCCGGACAAATAGAAGCCCTTTTTCCACCTTCTCTCTTCCCTGAGGCTACAAAGGACGCTCTGACATAGGCTTCTGGAAAGGCCTCGCCTCGCCAGGGTGAGCGCCAGCGTGAGCCACAGGGAGTGCTTATTTTTAAAAGGAGGGGAAGTAGGTGGCCCCTCGTAGGTTTGCTCAAAGGGCCTGGCTTCCTCAGGAGAGAGCGTGGGCCAGTGGGGCCTGCCTTCTCGGCCATGAAGGACTCTGAGTGGAGTGGTGGTGTCCCAGCCCCTCTCCTGGCGGGGAGAACGGATCCCACCCAGAGCTGGGATTGTGGGTGCAGCTAGAGCCGGGGAACAGCATGGAGGCCAGGAGAAGAGAGGGAGGTTGAGAGCAGACATAATGGAAAAACTCCCATCCCATTATTTTCCGAACTGGAACCCAAGGACTACCAAGCCACGGCAAATCCAGTGTCTTTGGCTAACCCCAGAAATGAAATGAAGATGCTCCTAACAAATCTCCCCCAAGTGAAATAGGCATTTGGGGGATCCCCTAGAGCAGTGATTCTCAACCTTCTGGCCCTTTAAATACAGTTCCTCATGTTGTGACCCAACCATAAAATTATTTTCATTGCTACTTCATAACTGTAATGTTGCTACTGTTATGAATCATAAATGTAAATATCTGATATGCAGGATGGTCTTAGGCGACCCCTATGAAAGGGTCGTTCGACTGCCAAAGGGGTCACGACCCACAGGTTGAGAACCGCTGCCCTAGAGAGTTCCTGGGAAAGACGTTAGAGGGGAGAATGCCCCTACACCTTTCTCCGGTTGCAGAATGAATCACCAAGGCCTTCCCAGTCCTCGGGTCTTCCCGAGCACCATCTCAACCTGCTTAGCCAGCGCCGCCCAGGCTGGGTGTCAGTCCCCTAACCCGACCCACCGTAGGCGCAGCCTGCTTCCTGACACCTGGTCACTTTGCCCCTTCCCCGGACCAGGAGAAATGCCTCCTTCCAATGCTTCATCCTGGACTGGCTCATCCTGAGCCACTGGCAGCGCTGCGGGGCAGACTGTCCCTCTGATGGGCCTGGCCCCTCTCAGTGTCGTGTGCCCCCACGCTGTGACAGGCAGGACCGCACTCGCTGAGTGCCCTCATGGCATCTCGCTCAGTCAGCTGCCTTACTTGATGGGATAACCTGGAGCCTCTGTTCCAGACGTTCTTGGAAAACCCAGTTCAGTGCCTCCCTGTTCCCGTGGACTAGATCCAGCCCAACCCCTGGCAGCGAAGGGAAGCCCTGCCGCCTCCGCCAATCTCCGCCTCTGCCTTTTGTCCCTTCCTCTCCTCCTTCACTGCCTCTCCCTGGTTCAAGCCACCTTGATCTCTTTGCCTGGCTTACTGCAGTAGCCTCCTTCCTCTTCCCACTCTGGTCTCTGTCCAATCTACTCACTGCACGAACTCTTCCCTGTCCACCATTGCAATCCAGAATAAAATCCAGGCTCCCCACCCAAAGGCCCTGCCATTGTCCGTTGCTTACAGCTCATCTTCATCCACAGTCCTCTGTGCCACTTGTCACACTGGCCTTCTCTCTGTGCCCACCACCACTTCCCTGCCTCAGGGCCTACCCCAATACTGTTCCCACTGCCTGGAACACCCCCTCCTCATTAAGCTGGCTTATTTTTTTATCCACCAAGTCCAAGCTTCAGAGAGGCTTTCTCTGACCAATTGAGCCAAGAAAGTCCGCCTGGCATGCTCCTTTTTCCTCTGATGGCACTCACCATGCTTTAAAGTGGGTAGCTAAATGGGCATTTGCTTGTTTAACACCTGGCTTGACCCTGGATCATGAGCTTCATTAGTATAGACACTGTGTCTGCACTGTTCACCCCATATAATTGATGCTCAACCAATTGTATGGTACCACCCATGTAATGGATGCTCAGAATATTGCCTGAGTGAGTGAGTAGGTAGAGGGAAGAGAGAGAGTCCGAGATGCAAAAGGCAAAGGGCACCAGGAGGCGGTGTGATTGAATAGCATGAGGGTGCACTCTGGGGTTGGACGGTCCTTGCCTGACACCTGGGATCACGGCACTCTATCTGTGTGACGTTAGGCAAACTACTTAACCTTACTGAGCCTCGGTTTTCTCATCTGTAAAGTAATGAGTATAGTAAATTGCTTGCTAGATTGTTTTGAAAACTAAAGGTAATATGTTCAGAGAGTTTTCCCGATGCCTAGCACTCAACAGATCTACTCATTTATCCAAGAAACACATATTGAGCAAGCCCTGGATGGTGCGGCTCAGTTGGTTGGAGCATTGTCCCATATGCTGAAAGGTCACTGGTTCGATTCCCGGTCAGGGTACATACCCAGATTGTGGGTTCGATCCCTGGTCAGGGTGCGTGTAGGAGGCAACTGATGGATGATTCTCTCTCACATCGATGTTTCTGTCTCTCTCCCTCCCTTCCTCTCTCTCTTAAAAAAAAAATCAATAAAAACATTTTAAAAAAGAAAGACATACATATGGAAAGTCTACAGTGGGCCAGCCCGTGCTGGGGCCTATAGGACACAGGCCCTGCACTGAAGGACGGCACCTTTTAGAGGTTCTATAAATTGCAGCTATTCATAGTAATAGTAGTACCGCTACTACTAATAATAATAAACAAAATGTTAGGGACTTCTCTAGCCAGAGAATGAGCCAAGCCCCGTGGAAGCCCGCCTGGGAAAACCAGGAGATGAGAGCAGGGAACAGGGTGTGAAGAAAAAATACAGGAGCCAGTGTGTCGTTGGCTATAAATTGTCCTTTGATCTTTCTTTCATGGTTGGCTTAGCTTTTCCATTTAACCAAATTCAAGAATTCTCTGACTAAAGTATTCATTCACCAAATAGGTATTTATCTTTAGGCTGCTTTCAGGAGGGAGAGGTTCAGGGTGAATTTGACATTGTTTCTGCCTTCAAGAGGCCTACAGGGGAGTAAGCTCCTACCACACGGCAGACTTAACGGAGGCACAGACGAAGGACAATGGGCTTCTGAGACAGGAGCACGAGGCTTCGCGAGAAGCTGGCATTAGAAAAGATTGAAGGACATAAGAGTCAGTAATTATCATTGAATTGACTTTTATTTCTTAATAATAAATATAGGGAGAGAAGTATGGAACGTGAAGTCAGAGGACCTGTTTCCAAACCCTGGCTTACCACTCACACCTAGGAAAATCACGGTTTCTCTGTGCCTCAGTGTTCTCATCTGTAAAATGGGGTTAATAACACCTCTGCATTGTTGTGATGATCATCTACACACCCATGTATCCTGGGAAGTCTCAGAGCCATGGGACCGAGAAGCACCTCCTGAGGTTCTGGTGAGCTCACCAGCAAGCTCATCCTCACCACGTCCTCCCTCCGCCGTGGAAAAGTAGATTCCTTAGGCCTGGAGGGCATGTGCTTAAGGATGGTGACGGGTGATGGTGGTGATGGCAAAGGTACCACATCCTGCCTGGCTCAGGGCTCTGCATTCTTCCACTTCAGCCATCTGAGATAGAAATGGCATTTCCCCAAATCCCAAACCACTCCCATTCCCAGTCAGAGGACTTTCAGGAACCCTAAACAGAGCCTAGTGTCCGAGCCAGAGTGGGCCAGGAGCCCGGGCTGCCAGATGCCTCTGGGCTGAAGCAGACATACT
>NW_006295825.1:196274-199340 GCF_000327345.1 Myotis davidii | reverse complement strand
TCCTGCTCTTCCTGGGCTCGGAGCTGGACTCCATGCCTGTGGCTGGGCGAGACCACGCAACGTGGTTCTAATCAATACAGAGTGATAGATGCGTGCTCTTTCCAGGCCTGGCCAATAAAACCCTTCACGCTCTCTCTTGGTCAACGGACTGGGACAGCATGGGTTTGGAAGCCGGTTTAAAGATGGCATGACTGTTACCAGCCCAAGTCTCTGACTGGCTACATGGAGAAGGATGCCCCGCATTTAGCACACCTGAACCCCAATCTAGAACCTCCCGGGACTGGTGGGTGAGGCATAAAACAAACTCCGTGATTATTATATGTTTGGGTCTATTTTTCATGGTAATACCTAACTAGTACACCAGAGTGGAGCTGTCCTACCTGAGGACCGAAGCAGGAGAGGCCCAAGAGCAGATTGAAATCAGCAGCTGTGAGGATCCAGATCAGTGGTTCTCAACCTTGGCTGCACATCAGAATCACCTGGGAATCTTTTTAAAATCCTGATTTCTGGGCCTCATCCTCCGGGAATTCTGTTTCTTTGTTATGGGGTGAGGCCACAACATTAATAACAAAGAAACAGAGAACCACTGATCCAGATGGTGTGACTGAGGTGCCTAAATACCAGATGCGAGCTCTTTGGGGTGTCAGTGGAGTTAAGGGTTAAAAGCGAGGCCAAGTCAGGTCAGAAATGAAGGGAGATGGGCCACGGGGCCGGTGAGGGATGTGCAGCCGTGCCCAGCCTGATCTCTGAGGGGAGCTGACTTGAAGGTGGGAGCTGCTGGTCTTGCAGTTGGGCCTGCGTCACTCCTGGTTCCCACCTCCTGCCCTCCAGCCTCTGCCTCAAGTCCAAGGCCCAGTAACTGGGACCCCACGTCATTGTCCTGGGCCCTGACTGCTGTCTGCTACGCAGCCTACTGGCCCAACCTGTTTTACAGATGAGGAAAAGCAGACCCAGAAACATGAAGGGACTAATTCATAAAGCCCCAATTGATCTTTCCACCTGGTCTTGGCCAGAGAGCACAATTTCCAGCAAAGTGCCGCTTCTTTAATGCCCTGGCCAGAGCCTCCCCCAAAAGGGCTGCTTCTCCCCACCCTCCCTCTCTTCTGGCAAACTCCATTTCCAAGCCTGGCCATTGAGAATTAAAAGGAGCTGGTTTCTTCTGGTCCCAAAGAAAAACAAGCTGGTCAATTTTCTGCCGGTCCCAAGGCAGCTCCTCACTGCCCCAGAGCCAAGCAGACACTGGGCAGCCTGTGTGCCGGGCTGAGGCTGAGCTCCCACTGGCCGGTAATGACTTCTCGGAGGGAGCTGGCCTGCACTCAGACCGCTCCGGGTGCGGGGAGAGGAAGCCGAAGACAAAACGGCACTTCTCGCTTCTCGTAAAGGTCCCATTCTAAAAATAAAGACAGAGTTAGCTAGGAGTGCCCACAGGGATGCTTGTCTGAGTAGAGAAGTTTATTAGTCTGGATTCTCCAGATAAACAGAACTAATAGGATCTATATCTATATCTATACCTCTACCTCTACCTATACCTCTACCTATACCTATACCTATACCTGTACCTATACCTGTACCTGTATCTGTATCTGTATCTGTATCAGTATCATGTAGATACTGCTCATGAGGTTTTGGAAGCTGAAAAATCCCACATTGTGCAGTCAGCAAGTTGGAGACCCAGGATAGCCTATTAGGGGTGGGGAACCTTTTTCTGCTGAGTGCCATTTGGATATTTATAACATGATTTGAGGGCCATACAGAATTATCAACTTGAAACAGCCTGCTGTATTTGGTCAAACATTTCATTAACCCACCCCTAATGCCTTGGCAGGGCCAGGCCAAATGAATATGCAGGCCTTATAGAGCCCGCAGGCCGGACATTCCCCACCCCAGTGCCAGTCCAAAAGCCTGAGAGCCAGGAAAGCCAATGGTGTAAGCTCCGTTCGGAGTCTAAGACAGAAGGCATGAGATGACCGACATCCAGCTTAAAGACAGACAGCGGAGCAAGTGCTCCCCCACCTTGCCTGCTGTTTTGTTCAGGCCTCCTGTGGACTGGATGAGGGCCACCCACTTTGGGGAGGGCAATCTGCTTTACTTATTCTACTGATTCAAATGCTAATCTCATCTGGAAACACCCTCTCACCCAGAATAATGTTTAACCAAATTATCTGGGCACCACATGGCCCAGAGAAGTTGACACATAAAATTAACCATCACAAGAAAGGATGGAGTCATGAGGAAGTTCCTGAGTAGGGCAGTCAGACTAAGAGAAGAGCAGAGTGAGCCTTCTCCTAACAAGACCTGTATCCCAATCAGATCAAAGCTTTCAGCTTTTGATAAATCTGTTAGAGTGAGAAAGGTTCCAAGGAACTGAAAACTAGCCTCAAATGTTGTTAACAACAAAAATAATTTATTGGGCCTTGGCTGGGAAGCTAAGTTGGAGCATCCTCCCCATACACCAAGATTGTGGGTTCAATCCCACATGCAAGAATCAACCAATGAATGCATGAATGAGTAGAACAACAAACTGATCTCTCTCTCTCTCTCTCTCTCTCTCCCTCCCTCCCTTCCTCCCTCTCCTTTTCCCTCTCTCCCTCCTTCTCTTCCCCCCTCTCTCTCTCAAAACAATATTTAAAAAGTAAAGAAAAAATAAAGTTTATTGGTTCTTGTACCTGAAAATTTCAAAAGTGCGAGTTTCAGGCAAGAGTTGATCCAGTGGCTCAAATATATCACCAGGAATATACAGACAGTCCTCAGGTTACGCCGGACTCGACATAAGTCGTTTCATGGTTATGTTGCCATCTCCCATTTATTTATATAAAAAAAAAGTTCTGCCATTTCAACGTATGTACGCCTATGTGGTTTATGTTTTTTATTATTTATTTACCACAAGTAAAGGTCAGGAATTGTTATCTTTCTTTTAATTTTTTTTTTTACTGTTTCACTTCATTACTGCTGTGTATTGCTCCACGTGAGTGACGTAGGTGCTTATGTATGTGGGTTCCTACTTACGGCAAAAATTGCATTATGTTGCGCTGAAGGGATGGATCTCCAACGTAACCTGAGGAGCTA
>NW_006295825.1:178343-195966 GCF_000327345.1 Myotis davidii | reverse complement strand
CTTCATTACTGCTGTGTATGTGCTCCATGTGAGTGACGTAGGTGCTTATGTAGGTGGGTTCCAACTTACGGCGAAATCTCGTTAAGTCGAGCCATAGGAACGGATCTCCGATGTAACCCGAGGACCTACTGTAGTTTCTTTCTGCATCCTCTGTCCTCTATGGAATCATTCAGTTGTCAGAGTTAGAAGAAAAATAATACAGGATAGCCCTGGCCAGGTAGCTTGGTTAGAGTGTTGTCCCCATTTGCCAAGGTTGCGGGTTTGATCCCCAGGCAGAACACATACAAGAAGCAACCAGTGAATGCATAAATCAGTGGAACAACAAATCAATAAATTAAAAGAAAAAAAGAGCACCTCCTTCTGGGTCATCCTGGCCAAACCAATTCATTCCTCTGGGCCTCCATTTAAAAAAGAAAGAAAGAGAAGGAGAGCGAGAGAGTGAGAGAGAGAAAGGAAATGCTATTTAGTTATTTTTTTTTCAGATTAACACTGAATACATTTTTAGTATAAACATGTCTCCTAAGACTATACTTTCAGGGATCATTTCTATAGTTCGTTATCATAAACATGTCTCATGCAATATTTGGTATATAGTTATACTAAAAATCATTTGTTGTTTATCTAAAATTCAAATTTTACAGTGTCTTGTATTTTATCAGACAACCCTATCCTAAGACTGATTCTCCCCCCCCCCTCTCTTTGATAGCTCGAATAGATGAGATAGTTTTTTTTCCAAGAGCCTCAAGCAAACACTTTCTTGTATCTTCTTGGCTTAAAATGCATATTTCCAAACCAATTTCTGTGGCTGGGGGTCAGATGAACTGATTGGCTTGGTAAGGAGACCAGAGGCCTGTTGAAAAAGAAGAGGAAGAGTGGATGTTTGGGGTGCATCCAGTAGATGTCTCCTACAGTGGGCTTTCCATTATCAGGCACAGAATCCAGCTCCTCATGGTTGGATGAGACCCTAAAGATTACTTAGTCTAGTTGCACTACGACCCTTAAATCATTATTGTGTTCATATCTCCCTGACAGGGAGCTCACTTTCTTGCACAGAGCTCATGCCATCGCTGGCCAGCCCTGTCTGTTGAAAAGTTGTATCTGAAGTCTTATTTTTCTTGCATCTTCCACTCATTGGTTCCATTGCTAACTAGAGGTATCTCTAGGGCAGTTTTCTAAACCAACTCCAGATGAATAAGCGCCTACTACACACCAGGACCCCGGCTATGCAATTTGCATTGTTCATTTCATTTCATCCCCTAACACCCTGTGAAATAAGTTGGTCCCTTTTGATAGATACAGAAACTTGGGAGTCACGCCACTTCTAATTACACAGCTAGTTAGTGGCCGAGCTGGATTTGAGCACACATCAGTCTTTGTCCCACCCACTTGCCCCTCCACCACGATGGGGAACCAACAGCTTTCAAATATCTGATGACAGTGTCCCAGATCCCTTGCTCCCTAGGGGCCTTGCTCTCAGAGACCTTCACTCCTTAAAGTTGGTGTCCCAGATGGAACCCACTGCACCGATGTGCACAAGGGTCGAAGAATTGTGCAGGAGGAGAAGCAGGCGATCCAGAGAGCTCCATATACAAATCATTCAAAGTTGACTTAATTCGCTTGTCAACTGAGGTCAAGCCCCTTGTTTGTGCAGACACTATGTGAGGCAGCGAGGATGAAGAGAAAGAGTGAGAGCAAGAGAGAGAGGCAGCAAGAGAAGCTATAGTCTGGAGCATGATGGAGCTCATGGCCCAGAAGGGGAAGCAGATGTGAAACCAATCATTACAATAAACGGTGATATATGTGAATATTTGAATACACCAACATGATTAGAATGCTGTGAGTCTGGTTACGGGGAAGTCAAGGGAGGAGGGACTCTGGGCAGGAGGAACAGTCAGGGCAAAGCACCGAGCGGAGCTCCTGCAAAGAGAGGGTTAAAGAGGCGCTTAGAAGCGAAGGCGCTGGTTGAAAGGCTGCCGTGCACATGTACCAGTGGGACTCTCTCGAGACCAAGGACCTTTGCTCCCCAAGGCACCCCTGCCTGGGCCTTCTCTCCTCCAACACGCTCCTCAAATACTGCTCTGCAGAAAACACTCTCTCCGTGCGTTTCAACAAATCCGTGATTCATTCCCACAGAGGAAACTGGTTTTGGCATTTGAAAACATCATAAATGGGCAAAGAACACAGCAGTCCACACAAAAGGAAATACGGTTAGTAAACAGATGTGAGGAAACACAGTCAACCTGGCCAGGAATCAAAGAAACGCAAAGTAAAACAACCAAGGTGCACATTTCCACCTATTAAATTAGCAGCCGTAACCCCAAGGTGTAGATGACTACAGCCAAGTTTGGAGAGGCCTGTGGGGGAAGGAATCGCTCTGACGTTGGCGAAGGCAGGACCAGCTCCAGGATCTGCAGGGCTCAGTGCAAACTGAAAGGGCGGGGCCTCTTGTTCAAAAATGATTAAGAATTTCAAGACAGCAACAGCAGAGCATTCAACCAAATTCTAAGCTTCTCTGAGTCCGCCGGCGAATTTGTAGAGCTGTGTTACAGGAGAGGAGGTGCTCCTTCCACCTAAAGCCAGCCCTTCGCTGGTGTTTCAGACTCACCCCCTCCCACCTGCTCAGAGACCTGGTTATCTACTGTCACTGTTCCCTTGACTTCCACCCGCGTGCTCTTGACCCAAGCTTTCCCATTAGCATTTAACACACACACAAGTCCTCCTTTCTGGAAAAAGAAAAAGTAAACAAAAACTCCTCCCTTAAGCCCTCAACCCATCTTCTCCAGCTACCCGTCCACTTCTCATCTTAGCCGCGCTCTGGAAAGGGCTGTACAGACACACCATCCTCGTGTCTTCATTTCTCATTCATTTCTTCTCCCTGTTTCTCTCTCCATCATTACAGGTCTTGCCAAAGCCACCACTGATCTAAATCCATGTGCTGGGACCTCCTGCAGCCTTCTCCACTGGTGACCACTCTCCCCTTCCTGGAACACTGCCCTGGGCTGCTATGACAGGGTTGTCCTCTGCATTTCTCTTAGCTCCTCGACCAGCTGTCTTTTCCCACCTGCAAGTGGGAGTTCCTCACTCACCTGGTCTAGACTATGTCCACTCGTCGCCTTTCCCCTCAGGCAAGCCCATCTATGCCTGTGGCTTTAGTTGTCATAACTCATCAGCTCATGGCTCATCAGTTCATGGCTCTGACCCAAACTCTGCTCTGAGTTTCAGACCCATAGTGTCACTGCCCCCCTGACAGCTCCCCTTGCCTATCTCAGGCACCTTGAACTCCTTATGAAAAACACCCCTCTCCCCCGATCCTGGTCTTCTATCATTGTCCCCTGTATCTGTGAATGGCACCACCATTTATCCTATTCCTTTATATTCCCTTCTCCTTTCTCTTCCCCCATACTTCTTAAATTAAATCCGTCTTGTCAATTTTACCTCTTTAATATTTCCCATATGTGTTCACATCTCTGTCTGTCCCTCCTCTTGTCATCTAAGTGGCTATCACCTTTCACTTTGCCCACTGGAGCAGCTGCCCACTGGTCTTCATGCCTTCAAACTCCCTGCTCCTATTGACCGCAGTCAGAGTGTGTTCAAAGCACACATCCAGCTCAGGAGGGTCTCATTGGTCTCTCCTGAAAGACACGCCCTTCCCATGGCCCACAGGCCCTGCCTGGTTTTGCCCCAGGCTTCCCCAGCTCTTTGAGCTTCAGTACCGGAGTCTTCTTAACTCTGCCAAAGGCATTTGTACACGCTGCTCCCTCTGTGTAGAATGTTGTTCTTTCGTCCTCCTTGGTCTAATTAGCTCTGGGTTATCCTGTGGTCCCCAGCTCAATCACTTTTTCCTTAGGAAAGCCTTCCATTAACCACCAGGCAAAGTTCCACCATGACACACTTTCATAGTTCCATGTCTCTCATTCCTTAGCAATGCTTAGCATGGTTGCAATTTTATCCATTTGTGTGATGACCTGATTGAGTCTGTCTCCCTGACCAGACGGTGGGGCCTATGAAAGTAGACTGTATGTTCTTCCTCAGCATTGTAACCCCAGCACTTAATCAGTGTCTGGCAGGAAGAAAGGGCTCAATAAATACGTGGTGAATGAATAGATGGAAATCCATTTAACAATGTATTTTGAGAGCTATAGACATGCTCGTATATTTTGACCCAATAATTCCACTCCAAGGAAATAATCCAAAAGAAAGAAAATGGTTTATACACGAACATATTAACAAAAACATTTTTTAAATTAAAATTTTAGAAAAATCTATAGATGTCTAGCAATAGGGAAAATGTTAGAGTGGTAGATCCACAAAGTAAAGAACATGGTAATTAAAAACAATTGTGAGGTTCTGGCCAGTGTAGCACAGTGGGTTGGAGCACTGTCCTGTCCATTGGAAGGTTGTGGGTTGATTCCTGGTCAGGGCACATACCCTGTTTTCAGGTTGGATCCTCAATCGATGTTTCTCTCACATTGATGTTTCTCTCTCTCTCCCCTTTCTCTCAAAAGTAAAAAAAAATTGTGAAAACTAAGTAGCAATATGGAAAACCGTTTACCACATTACAATTGTTTTTCAAAGCTGAATGCAAAATTGGAATTTTACAACTATGTGAAAATGTTTTATGCATGCAGACAAGTACCAGATGGGAACGAGGAAAAATAAATGAGTTGATTTGTCAAAAAAAAGTGGATCATGATTGAATTTTCCATTTCATTTTTATTTCTCTTAGAGCAGTTTTATTGATTTTACTAAAATAATACTTTAGTGTAATCTGTGAGTTTCATCTAACAGTCTTAGATTGAATAGCACAGTCACGTTAAGCTAAAGCTAAGGGTCCATTAAAGCACAGCTAGTTACATTTGATTCACTGCACAGTGAGTTCACAAATACCTGGTAAATAATGTTATTTTAGAATGACCTTCTTAACCACTTACAAAGTAGTTTCCATGACAATTATACCCTATGTTGATAATATTTTATGGACATTCATGTACATGTCTTTGTGTGGATATAAGCTTTTGTTTCCCTTGGGCAAATACCTGGCTAGACTATATGGTAGGTGGGTGTTCAACTTTTTTTCTACTTCACTATGAGCAGTTTTTTTTATTTAAAATCATTTTAAAAAACAATTGTGTATATTTAAGGTGTACAACATAATGATTTGATGTACATAGTGAAATGATTAGTAGCCAAGATAGTCAACATATCATCTCACATAGTTCCCATTTTCTGGTGTGTGGTGAGAGACCTGAAATCTACTCTTCAAGCAAATTTCCAGTATTCACTATGGTATATTAGCTAGAGGCATCATGCTCTTCATTAGGCCTCTAGACTGACTCATCCTGCATAACTGCAACTGTGTGCACTTTGACGAATATCTCATTTCCCCCACCTCCTTATCCCTGATAACCACCATTCTGCTCTCTGCTTCTATGAGTTAGACTTTTTTAGATTCCATATGTAAATGAAATTATGCAGTACTTGTCTTTTCTGTGCCTAGCTCATTTCACTTAACATAATGTCCTTCAGTTTCATCCATGTTGTTGAAAATGACAAGCCTTCCTTCTTTCCTTGAATAATTTTGCATTGTTATATATCATAACTCCTTTATCCATTCATCCATCAACATACACTTGGGTTGAGTCCATATGTTGGCTATTGTGAATAATGCTACATTGAACATGGGAGTGCAGACATCTTTTCCACATACTGATTTCATTTTTTAAAATATTTACCCAGAACTAAAACTGCTGGATCATATGGCAGCTCTATTTTTAATTTTTTGAGGAACAGCCAGACTGTTTCCATAATGGCTGTACTAATTTACAATTCCACTAACAGTGTACAAGGATTCCCTTTTCTCCAGATCCTTGACAACATTTGTTATCTTTTATTTATTTATTTATATATCTATTTATTTTGTTGATCATAGCCATCCTAATAGGTGTGAAGTGATACCTCATTAGTGTTTTGGTTTGCATTTACCTCATGAGTAGTGATGTTGAGTATCTTTTCTTACAAGATTGTTGGCCATTTGTATGTCTTCTTTTGAGAAATGTATATTCAGGTCCTTTGCCCATTTGTTAACCTGGTTATTTATTTTCTTGCTATTGAGTTGTTTCAGTTCCTTATATATTTTGTATATTAACCTATTATCAGATGTATGGTTTATATCCTATAACTGCAACTACCGTGTACACTTTGGTTAATATTTTCTCCCATTCTCTTAGTTGTCTCTCTTTTTTTATTATTATTATTGTTTCCTTGGCTGTTCCAAAATTCTTTAGTTTGATGCAATCCCATTTGTCTATTTTTGTTTTTGTTGCCTGTGCTTTTGGGGTAATATTTTTAAAAAGTCATTGCCCATACCAGTATCAAGAAGCTTATTTCCTATGTTTTCTTCTAGTAGTTTTACAGTTCCAGGCCTTACATTTAAGTCGTTGATCTATTTTAGGTTGGTTTTTTCATGTGGAGTAAGATAAGGCTCCAATTTCATTCTTCTGCTCAGGGATAACTAGTTTCCCAACACTATTTATTAAAGAGACTGTCTTTTCCCTATTGTGTGTCTTGGAACATTTGTCAAAGATCAATTGGCCATGAAGCATGGATTTATTTCTGTGTTTTCTACTTATTTCATCGGTCATTACATCTGTTTTTATGTCATTACCATACTCTTTTGATTACTATAGCTTTGTACTATATTTTGAAATCAGGTAGTGGTCTACTTTGAAATCAGCTTTAGTTTCTTTGCTCAACATTGCTTTGGCTATTCATGGTCTTTTGTGGATCCATATGAATTTTAGGGTTTTGTAAAAATTATTTCTGTGAAAAATACCAGTGGAATTTTTATAGGGATTACATTGAATCTGTAGAGTGCTTTGGGTGCTATGGACATTTTAACAACATTAAATTTTCCAATCTATAAACATGGGATAGCTTTCCATTTATTTTTATCTTCTTCAATTTCTTTCATCAATGTTCTATTGTCTTTAGTGTACAGATCTTTTACCTCCATGGTTAAACTTATTTCTAGACATTTTATTTTTTGACATTATTATAAATGGGATTGTTTTGTTAATTTCTCTTTTTTTGAATTGTTTGTTGTTAGTGTATAGAAACAGAACTGACTTTTATATGTTGATTTTGTACCTGCAACTTTACTGAATTTGTTTTTAGTTCTAATAGTTTTTGGTGGAGTCTGTAGAGTTTTCTATATATAAGATCATGTTATATGCATACAAATTTTACCTCTTGCTTTCCAATTTGGATGCCTTTTATTTCTCTTTCTTGCCTAACTATTCTGGATAGGATGTCCGATAATATTATGTTGGTAGAAGTGGTGAGAGTGGGCACCCTTGTCTTGTTCCTGATCTTAGAGGAAAAGCTTTCAGTGTTTCACCATTGAGTATGGTGTTAGCTGTGGGCTCGTCATATATGGCCTTTACTATTTGGAAGTACATTCCTTCTATACCTGATTTGTTGACAGTTTTTATCATGAAAGAATGTTGAATTTTGTCACATGCTTTTTCTGTAACCATGGAGATAATTTTTTAAAAATATATTTTTATTGATTTCAGAGAGGAAGGAAAAGGAGAGAGAGAAACATCAATGATGAGAGAGAATCATTGACTGGCTGCCTCTTGCACACCCCCTACTAGCAACCCGGGCATGTGCCCTTGACCGGAATCGAACCTGGGACCCTTCAGTCCACAGGACAACGCTCTCCACTGAGCCAAACCAGCTAGGGCTAACTTTTATCTTTTATTCTGTTAATGCAGTTTCACATTTATTAATTTGCATATGCTGAGCCTTCCTTGCATCCCAGGGATAATCCCACTTGATTACGGTGTATGATCTTTTTATTGTGTTGTTAAGTTCAGTTTGCTAATACTTCGTTAAGAATTTTTACACCTGTGTTAATGAGGAATATTGGCCTAGAATTTTTTTCCTTGCAGTGGCTTTATCTGATTTTGGTATGAGGGTAATGCTGACCTCACAAAATGAGTTTTGGAGTGTTCCTTCATTTTTTATTTTATTTTATTTTTTTAAATATATTTTATTGATTTTTTACCGAGAGGAAAGGAGAGGGATAGAGAGTTAGATACATCGATGAGAGAGAAACATCGATCAGCTGCCTCCTGCACACCTCCTACTGGGAATGTGCCCACAACCAAGATACATGGCCTTGACTGGAATCGAACCTGGGACCTTTCAGTCCGCAGACCGACGCTCTATCTACTGAGCCAAACCAGTCAGGGACCATTTTTTATTTTTTAGAAGAGTTTGAGGATTGGCATGGATTCTTTTTTAAATGTTTGATACAATTCACCAGTGGAGCCATCTGGCCCTAGGCTTTTCTTTGCTGTGTGGAACAGGTAAGAATTTCCAGGGACTACCAGCAGAGTAGAGTTTGTAGCGGAGAACATGGACTCTGGTTTAAATCCCAGTGCTTCCCATATTGGCTATGAGGCCTTGGGCAGCGTGCTTTCCCTCAGTTTCTTCATGGTAACATGGGGATCATAGGACATGCTTTACCAAGTTGTAAGGGTTAAGTGATTTAACACTTTAAGCCCTCAGAACAATGCCCGATATACACACTGTGATAAATAAATGGCGTTGTTATCAATATTACTTGGTAAGGTAAAGTGAAAAATCCTGCATTTCTTATGGTAAAGCTGGCTGTGGCCTAGGCAAGAATTTGGGCAACAAGAGGAACGACAGCCCTATTTTGTTGCCACAAGCTATTAAGGTAACCCAGAAGTAAAAAGGAGAGATTGCCTTGGTCTGAGAACCCTTAGAATTAGATCATCAAAGCTAGAAGAGGTTTTTATGAGTTTGTCCAAATCATGACTTTTGCCAGAGTGAGAAGCTTGGAGGCGAAGCATCACAGCTGATAGCGGCAGATCTAGACCAAGCCTTAGGGACCCCGAAGTCTCCTGGTGCCGGTAGCGCAGGAGTGGACATCAGCACCCCATACCCTTTCCACCAGTCTGGGCAGGGACTGGTCAAAAACAGCTGTACTCCCTGTCAGAAAGGGGCTGAAATAATAATAATAAATGTTAATATAATGTTAATAGTTGGCATCTATTAAGCACTTACTATGTGCTAGTCACAAGTGTATTAGGATAAACTACTTTTTTGCCAATAAAAGTGACAGTTTTATATAGGTCAAACTAATCCATTCCTCTAATCATGAAAGAGACTCTATGAGGCATATACAATTATTATCCTTATTTTACAAATGAGGAGACTGAGGCACAGAGAGCTTAAGTGACTTACCCAAGGACACACAGCTGGTAAGTGGTGGAGCCAGTTTACAAATCCAGGAGGTCTGAGTCTAGGGCCCACGCACATGAACCTCTTCTTTACACAGTGGCATGGCTGTGCCCATAGGCTGTGTTCTGACCTTGGCACCCATGCAGGGAACCAACTTCCCTCAGGAAATCAGACGGGCCCCAAACCTGCTGGGGCCTCATAGGAAAGAGCGGGTGCTGGACCAGCTCTGTGATCTCATGCTGGCGGGGCCTCCAGACAATGCAACAACTGGTGAGCACCGGGCATCGTGGCAGAGACAATGTGCTTCTCCAAACACCAGCCGTCAGAATAACAAACATCGCTGACTCCCACAGCTCCGAAGTCTAAATACTGAAGTGGAGCATCCGTGCCTCTCTCCGTGTGGCGACACTTCAGTGGAAAAAAGTCGGCCGTTGCTATTGTCTCGCGTTCCCAGAGGGAAGATCTGAGGCTGCGTCTCTAGTCCTGCAGGACTTCTGCCGCCTCTCTCAAGCCCCCAGTCTCAAAGAGGGCTTGTTTGATGTGAGCCAGGCTGGGGAGCCCCCAAATCCCGCTGTGATCTTTACTGGTCTATAGCAAAACAAGAAAACAAGGACCAAATGGAGAGTTTTTCCTTAAAGATAAATGGCTTCCATTTAAAGAATCCTCGTTATGACGCACAGCTTCCTATCCACGGCTACTGGGCCCTGTTTGCTCCATCCTCCTCTCTGTACTTGCCAGCTCCCTCTTCTGCATACTCTGCAGGGCACCAGACCCCGATAAGTGGCTTCTCCAGCCCCAGCTCTGCACCATGACTTTTCAGTCTCAAGTTTCATTGCTAACTCCCTCATCCTCAGTATTTCTGTGCCCACGTTCTCTCAGGAGACTCTGCTTGACCTAACATGCTCTTTCACATCAAACCCGTCACGTGTGGCTGACTAGTCAGTCAGCCATTTGTCTTTGGGCCAGGTGGCCACCACTGGTCATAGTGGGGCCAGCTTTCCTTAGTAGGGACCTAAAAGTCCAGTTTGGAGGTTTTGCACCAAAAATGGATTTGCATAGCCCTAGCTGGTTTGGCTCAATAGATAGAGCTTTGGCCTAAGAACTGAAGGGACTCAGGTTCAATTCCAGTCAGGGGCACATGCCTTGGTTGTAGGCTTGATCCCCGGCCTCCACTGGGGCATGTGCAGGAGGTAGCCAATCGATGTAAGGGCACATGCCTTGGTTGTAGGCTTGATCCCTGGCCTCCATTGGGGCATGTGCAGGAGGCAGCCAATCGATGTGTCATTGATGTTTCTCTCTCTCTCTCTCTCCCCCTCCCTTCCACACTCTCTAAAAATCAATGGAAAAATATTCTTGGGTGAGGAGTAACAACAACAAAAAAATGGATTTGCATTTTTCAGCCTAGGAAGGTGTCAAGAGTCGCGGTCCAGGAAGGCCCACCTGAGATACACAAGGGATGCCAGAGCAAAGTCAGGCCCCGAGGAATGCAGCCAAGGAGCAGACTCAGGGAATGGGCAGGATTCAGCCCCAGGGGGTGGGTATCGAGGCCGAGAGGAAGACACAGATTCACTGTGTTTCAGAAGAAAATCAGTAAGCCTTGGTGAAAAATTGGGAGGAATGAACCAGAGGGAGGCTAGATGTGGGCATCATTCAATGATAAAAAACATAACAGGTTTGGGAAATGAAGGAGAAACGGCCTGTTCCATTCTGACATGTTGAGACAGGAGACATCCTGCTCAATTTACCAACAGGAAGTTGGCTGTTCAAGTGGGAAGTTTAAGAAAAAAACCCAACTTTTCTTAGGAAAGAATCTTGCCACCCAGCTGGCTTGGCTCAGTGGTTGACATCGATCTATGAACCAGGAGGTCCCAGGTTCAATTTCCATTTAGGACTCATGCCCGGGTTGTGAGCTTGATCCCATTGTGGGGCCTGCAGGAGGCAGCAGATCAATGATTCTCTCTCATCATTGATGTTTCTATCTCTCCTTCTCCCTTCCTCTCTGATATCAATACAAAAATATTTAAAAAACAATCCTGCCTTCTTGGCTGGAAGGGTTGATGTGAGAATCTTCAGCGTGTTGGTGGCTGAAACCTTGGAGTGGAGGATTTCACCCTGGGAGAAGTGGAATGCACACCTGACACCTGACAAATGCTTGTTGGACAAATAAGTGAATGAATGAGAAAGTGGGTGGATGACCTGGCCAAGTCTCGGGGTTCATTCATGTCTCACTCCTTCCCAAAGCCACTCATTGAGATCCCGCACTATGAAAAAGTATAGTAGCGAATGGGAAGAATATGGGCTTTGAAGGCAACAGAGTTCAACTGAAAGATCTAAAACTTACTAGTTCTTTGTGCTTCATCTTTAATCTTTTGCAGTCTTAGTTTCCTCATCTCAGAATGAGTGCAGTGATATTTACCTCATCAGGCTGTAGTGAGGATTAAACAGGATAGCAAGAATAGAGCTCCAAGCACAGGGTGTGGTATGTACAGTAGGCATTCAACAGAAGTGGCAGACTCCTGCCTCCTCCTACAGCAGGCTTTCAGATACTGGAGAGGATTTGGGGTAGGAGCATACCAGGGATTCTGAGGGTGTCATACCCTTAGCCAATGGCTTCGCAAAAGAACCCACGGACTGTTTAAATAATCTCATTTGGAACTAATGTCAAGAGTCTAAATGTAAGGCTTGAACCAAACAGCCCTCCTCCTCACCCCCCACTGCCCCCCCACTCTCTGCGTGAACCTTCTGTGCAGGCCATGCCCACTCATGTGGTCTCACCCCCACTGGGTGCCTCCCTCTTGCAGGCCCCAAGGATCTGCCCACCCGAAGCCTCATCCCCCCCAGGGGCCTTTCCTCCCACTGCCTGCAGCTATCAAGGAACCTGACCCCTCCAAGGTGAATGCCCAGTTGTCAAGTCATTGAGATCTCCTCATGACCAAGAGCTCCCATTCTGACACACATACCCTGGCTACATAGATAGAAAATACACAGGAAAGTCTGTTACCTTCATTTAAACACCAACCATTCAAGACTTGGACATTACTTAACTTAAAGACATAAGATTTCCTCAAAGAAAGTTATAGAACCCTCCTGGGAGAAATAAAGGAAGGTGAAAATAAATAGAGGGCCCACTCCCTTCAGACTAGACGATTAGAAATAGCAAAGGCAACAGTGTTCTTTGAGTTTCTGTATAGATTGAATGGACTCCCTATTAAGGTTCCCAAGGAATACTTTATAAGAGCTTGAAAAGTGAATTAAATGGTTAAAAAGACTAAACTTCTTTTTAAAGGGTGTGATGGTAAATTTAACCGACCAGATTTCATAACATATTACAAAGTGACAATTATCCAAACCATATGGTAGCAATGGGGGAAAAAGGATCTGTAGAAGAGACTACACGATCTCAAATTAATTCAATAAAAAGTAAAACTAGAAATAATCTCACAATGAGGAAAGTCATTACAACACCATAAATGTCTTGGAGTGAACTATGAGTAATACAGAGAAGAGTTGCTCTTATATCATCTTATGCAATAAATTGCAGATGAGACTTTTATGCATGTCGGAAAAAAACCATTAAAAAAAGACAAGAAAGTACAATCCCACATTTATCACATGGGAAAAGAATCCTTCACCAGAGACAACAAAGATTAGATTTTCAAAGTAAAGAACACGAACCTTTGGTTTGAATAAAATATAGGACAATCACAAGAGGAAAATAACAGCCTGGAAAACATAAGCCACCGATACATCTAAAATATATTAAATTTTGCTTTTTCACAAAAAGCTAAAATCAGTGCCCAGATCCCACTCTGTAAGCAGCAAGAGAGATGAACAGACAGTTTACACAGGAAGTACAGGTGGTAAATCAAAACACAGAAAGGTGCATAACGCCACCAGAAATGAGAGACATGCAGAGGAGGAATGAGGAATCAAAGGTGCATTAGGACTTCTAATGCCAGGACCCCTCCTTGGTATTTTATGGTGCAGGAGCTCTTTATACCTCAAACCAGACTAAGCAGCAGATTTCCTTATTCCATTTTACAGGATGGAGGAAACAGATTCCATATTGCTAAGCGAGAGACCTCCCCCCCACCCCCCCGGTTCTGAGGGGTCAGCACATGCCTGTCCAAGGCTCAGCATCGAGTGGCAGACCCTGTGCTGGGACCGGGAGGATGGACAGAGAGGTTCAAAGCGGGGTCTCTCCAGCCAGCCTGCTGATTGAACACTGGCTCTACCAGGGGCCACTTCAGGAAGTGACAGTCTCTCTGTGCCGCGGTTTCCACATCCGTCAAAGGAAATTCTAATGAGTCAAGATATATAAAGTGCTTGGAACAGTGCTTAGCACACAGTCAGTCCTATGTAAGTGTTAACTCTTATTATTTGGGTGAGGGGTGACATTCACATCATTTTCTCTCGATTGTAGTATAAAGGACATGGACTTTGGAGCCAGAAAGATCATTCGTTCAACCTATATTGACCAAATGCCACACGAAGGTGCAAATCCCAGTTCCATTAATGATTAGTGATCTCCCTTTGTGAAAATTGCTTAGCAATATGGAATCTGTTTCCTCCATCCTGTAAAATGGAATTAAGAAAATCTGCTGCTTAGTCTGGTTTGAGGTATAAAGAGCTCCTGCACCATAAAGTACCAAGGAGGGGCCCTGGCATCGGAAGTCCTAATGCACCTTGGATTCCTCCTTCCTCCTCCAAGAACTGCAGCCCTGCCCATATCCATGGTCGTGGAATTTGCTCTCAGCTGCCTGCCAGCGCCACCAGATTAAGATCTTTAGGGGCCCCAAGCCCCAAAGCTGAGGATGCCCCCTATATCTGAGGTAGTGGGAGCAAGAGCTCCTGGGGACTGGAAGCCTGGCCCAGAAGGGCGCCCAGTACACATGGGCAGAATGAATGGATGAATGGATGCATGAACCATTGCTAAGCAGTGGCATTTCAGCTGCACTGGGAGGCTTTCTTTAATGGGGAGACCAAGTGACCAGACTCCTCAGATCACATGAGGTAGGTGCAGGGCTGATATTCGAAGCATGTCACAGGCAGAACAGCACCAGTTCTGACCATGGGCCTTGTGGGTAATGGGAGGCTCAGGGTCTTCAAGAGAGGGGCTGAGGGAGAGAGGGGGCTCTGGGGGCTCCCGGCAGCTACTGTTCTCCACCAGGTTTAGAAGTACTACAGCATTCCAGTGACCAGTGCACTCTCTCTCTCTCTTTCTCTCTCTCTCTACACACACACACACACACACACACACGATGACTAACTGGGTTAGGAGTTGCATGGGCATCAAGAAATTTCTGCCACTTCCCCTCCAGGCCCCCGTTTCCCATAGATAGATAGATGATAGATAGATAGATAGATAGATAGATAGATAGATAGATAGATGATAGATAGATAAGGGTGAGTCAGACTTCCTCATCTTTTAGATCCACTCCAGCTCCGACTGCCTTCGATTTTAATATAATAATGACAATAGGTAAAGGTATAGTAGGAAAAGCACATGCTCTGACTCTGGAAGACTCAGTTCAAATCCCAGCTGTTAGTGCGGGATGAAGCCATATCAGCTAACTTCTCTGAACCTCTACTTTTCATTAAAAAAACAACAAATAGTTACAGAGGACTTTTACATGCCAAGTCCCAGGGACACTCTGGTGAGTGAGATTTGTCCTTGCTGTCATGAAACTGTCTGCCTAAGACTCCCTGAATGAGAGCGACAGACATGGACTGAAGCCAGCACAGGCAAAAGCAGAACAATCTAAAGATGCAGGCACCCGGCGTGGAACGCAGCCAGACTGGAACACCGGCAGCCCCCCTGCTGCCCTCAGCATACTTGCCGGATTATTCACTCTCCATGGATTTTGTAAAACAACATGTAACAACAAGGCTGAATCATACGGCTTGAAATGAAAGGAGCCAGACACACCCACTCAGAAAATTCATATTGTATGATGCTATTTATATAAAGTCCCAAATTCTTCTTCTTCTTCTTCTTCTTCTTCTTCTTCAACTGATCCCTGTGAGCCTCCGTTGATATGACATCCCAATTCCAAATTCTCAAAAACAATCTGATTGACCCAGCTTGGGTCATGTGCCCACTCCTAACTCAATCACACATGACACGAGGGCAGGGCCACTCAGACACTGGCTCACGTGAATGGGGGAGGGGTCCAGGTCCCAAAGGAAGGTGGGGGGGTGTGGATCCTGGTGTCCACTCCACGGCCTCTTAGGGTGCTTGTGACGATTAAACACAATTCCGTGGGAAGTGGCTGGGCCGGAGCCTGGGCTGTGGATGGAGCGTGTACCACCTGGCCATGTTTGTGGCTGGTGCTTGACTCTGAGGGAACACTGTTGTTCAATTGCTCCCCTGTCTCCAGCTGCTTGCTGTCCATTTCCTTCCTTACTTCCTCCCTTTGCCTTGATCGTGGGACCCACCTTGCGGAGTTGACTTAAGTAAGTTAGCTGGGTGCACGTGGTGCCCAGGCTGGCCAGCACCCCAGCTCACACCCGGCCCACACACCTGGTGGGCGCCTCAGGTGCTGAGTGAGTGAATAAGTGAATGTCCTCCCACTCAGCCCTCAGAGCTCCACTGGGGGCAGGATGGCAAAAGGGAGGTGGTGTCTTTGCAATTTGGCTCCTTTCCACCCAGGACTTTGTTGGAGGACCTTTCTTTCCCCCTTTGCTTAGTGTCCAAAGGACCAGGAGATCAACTTCTAAGAATTTGAGGGGGAGCTCAAGGACAGGGTCCTGGTCTCCCACCTCAAGTCTAATTTACTGACTATCACTGAGCCACCGACGTCCCCTCTCTGGACCTCAGCTGCACCACTGGCAAATGGCTATGGACACAGTCACGGTAGGAAGACTGGCTGAGGTCAGAGGTGAGAAAGGGCTCAGACAAGGGCCGGCTGCAGCCCTTCTCCGCTACCAGCAGGGAATCTCCAAGCTGCTGGCAGGCCCCTGCCTGGAGGGAGAGCTCACATACCAGGCCTTCCGCCCAGCTGCTCCTGCCCGCGGAGCCCCTCTGCCACGGCCGGGCCTGATGACTTCACCGGCTGTGTGGTGGAAATCTGAGCCCTCTCGCTAGAGCTCCAGCCAGGCAGGAAGTTTTTCCCTGCGGTGGGAGCTTTTGTTCTGCATGCCTGGATCGCTGGCAGAGGAATTTCCAGCAGGCTTACGTCAGCGTCAGCTCCGACTGGGGCCAAGCCCATTGGAGTTGCAGGGGGGCTGAGGGAGGGCTGCCAGGAGGTCAGAAGGTGCAGGGTTCCGGGCACCAGGGGGCGGTCCCCTCCTTCCTCTTCTTCCCGCACTAGCCCCGGGGTCAGCTCCCAGCCTGTGCACTCAGGCCGGAAGGCCTGGGAAAACTCATTCACCCTAAAAGTGGCTTGAAAGGTGGGTGGAAAGTGCTGTCTAATTTTGGTCCAGCTATTTACTGTTAGTTGAGTGCCTGGGACTATGCACTTGGCATTGCTAGGACTTAATTTCCTTATCTGTAAAATGGAATAATAGTGCCTCGGAATTCCTGGTAAGGGTGATTGAATGTAAAGTCTTAAAAACTGCCCAGTACGCAGTAAGTGCTGGATAAATGTGAGCAGCTATTTGTGTTATTATTATTTCTCCAGTGAGGAGGAAGTCACTGCCATGTATGAGGCAGGCACCCAGCAAAGGGTCCCGCTCAAAAACAGAAGCGCCTTTGCTAAGGGATCATGCTTTTCCGCTGCAGGAATTCAATTGCTTTTCTTCCAGAACTAGAAGCCTCTGCAGTGATGACTGTATTCGTTTCCTAGTGGCTAACCAGTGGACACACATCATCTCACAGCTCTGCAGGCGAGAAGCCCGAGATCAAGGTGTCTGCAGAGGTGGTTCCCACTGGGGGCTGTGAGGAAGGCTCTGTTCCAGGCCATCCTCCGAGGCTTCTAGGTGGCCAGCTTTCCCCTGTGTCTCTTCACATCGTCTCCCCCCCGCGCTTATCTCTGTGTCCTCGTCTCCTTCTCGTAGCAGGAGAGCATTCATGCTGTGTGACGGCCCAGCACAGAGACCTCATTTTAACTGACGTGCTGGGGACACAATTCAGTCCCTAACAATAATCTATGAGGAGAGGGCGATGCTTAACTGGAAGGTGTATTCCAAGTCTTTATATATATAATATATTATTGATTTATATGTATTATTTTATATATATACTAGAGGCCTGTTATATGAAGAGATTCATGCAATAGGCCTTCCTTTCTCCTGGCTGCCAGCATAGGTTTTCCTCTGGCACCCGGGACCCAGGCCTTCGCTCCAGCTGGAGCCGCCTTCCGTCTTCCGTCTTTGCTGCTCCAGCCAGAGCCGCCTTCGAAGTGTTCGA
>NW_006295825.1:165836-178314 GCF_000327345.1 Myotis davidii | reverse complement strand
TGGAAGGGAAAGGAAAAGAGAGAGACATCAATGATGAGAGAGAAGCATTGATTGGCTGCCTCCTGCATGACCCCTACTAGGGATCAAGCCTGCAACCTAGGCAAACGCCCTGACTGGGAATCGAACCATGACCTCCTGGTTCATAGGTTAACACTCAACCACGCCAGCCAGGCCCCAAGTCTTTTAACACGAGAATAGAAGAGATCACTTGGAAGAGAAAGTCCTTCTTGAAGATTTTCCAAACTTTCCTGGAGTGTGGTGGTTAATTCTAACAATAGTGTCGAGTCTTAAAAGTATCAGAATCTAGTTGTGGAGCCCAAATAATGAAATTACTTATTTTCCACTATAAATCTGCTCCCCATTTCTAATTTCACCTGCCAAAATCGAAGGTGAAATTCGAGACCCCCCATGAGGCTACGCCATCCTTGCTTCTCTTGGCAGTAGGTGGGTAGAAGGAGCACTGGACAGGCAGTCTATGGGCCTAGAGTTCAGTTTTTGCACTTGCTGTGTGACCTTGGGCATGACCTCCCCTCTCTGATGTTTTGGATTAGGTGTCAGCAAAGATATCCCAGCTCTGAGCCTCAATCTCCTCACTTGTAAAAAGTGTGTGTGTGTGTGTGTGTGTGTGCACGCGCGCACGCGCGCGCATGTATGAACACACATGTGCACGCAGATGTGGGGGGTGAAGTCACACGTCAGACTCCATCACTCTACCTGGAGCACCAACAGACAAACCAGCACACCTTCCTTGGGTGTCAGTTTCACATGAAGATAAGCCATTTAGAATGTAATTTTAAAACTCCCAAACACACAAGTACATCACAGAGTAGAAGGTAAAAGGGCAGGAATTTTTAAGCTAAAACACGAGGCTTTATAGAAACACTGGGCTTGCAATGGCTGCTCCATACTCCACTTTGCCCTGATCCTGGGTATCAGCTCTTTCCCATGTGTTGTCAGGGATCTGCATTGGAAAGATCTGAGGTTACTCTGGACCCGGTGTTGGCAAATACATTCCAGCTCAGAACCCATCGCTCTTTGTTGTCGAACTCCCTCTAGGACACCGAGAACCCCAGGGGTCTTTCCTTCCTCACCTGGTGCGGGCCCTTCTTCACTATGTGTGCCACGGCCACACAAGGTGCCAGGTCTGCACAAAATCAGAACCGGTGCGGCTGGCAGAGAGGCGTGCACACGGTGGTTGGGCGGCGGAGGAAGTGGAATTAACCACTGGAGAGGCGGTCTCTGCAGCTTTGTGGGGAAATAGCTTGGGGCTTCCCCATCTTCCAGTTCCTCTGATGGTCAAATGGCAGGAATTTGAAAGTGAGAGTCTGCATTTCTCTCCAGCTCCCGTCCCTCTCCTCTTCTTCACAGCCATGCTTCTTGAAGGTGGGGTCTGTACTCACCTCCCCCCGCCCCTGCCAGCTGCATTCTAGCTGCTGCCCCAGCACCCATCTCAGCTTGTTCTCTGTCAGGTCCTGGGCACCTCCTTGTTGCTAATGATGGTCGGTCTTCTGTCCTCATCTCACCGGCCCTCCTGGCAGGGCACTCTGGCTTGGGGGTCGCTGCCCACCTTGGCTTTCCTCCTTGCTCTCCAGTTACCCCTTCAGTCACCACGGCAGCTCCTTCTGCATACCCTCCTGTGTCACTGCACCTGCCCCCGCAGCTCAATCTCTCCTGTACAACAGTGGCCTCCAGTCTCCACCCCTGGCCCAGGGCCCTGCAGGAGCTTCTGGCCTGGCTACCTGGCCTTACCCTGGACATCCCATAGGCCTTTTTTTAAAATATATATATATATTTTTTTATTGTTTTCAGAGAGGAAGGGAGAGGGAGAAAGAGATAGAAACATCAATGATGAGAGAGAATCATCAATCAGCTGCTTCCTCCATGCCCCCCACTAGGGATCGAGCCAGCACCTGGGCATGTGCCCTGACTGGGAATCGAACCGTGACCCTCTTGGTTCATAGGTTGGTGCTCAACCACTGGACCACACCGGCCGGGCCCCAAAGGCCTTTCGAATCATTGTGGTTCAAAGAGAGACATCACTTTCTCCTGGATCCCGTATCTCCACCTGTGTCCCCAAGTGCCGAAACCAACTGGGAAGCTCCCTGTGGCATCTCGCAGTCCTTCCTCCTCTCATATTACTTGTAGATGAATGCTTAGCATCTGTCTCATCTCTTAGCTACACTGTCATTTCCACGAGGTTAGGGTTTGCGAATTGCACCCCTTGGCATCCTCATAGGACCTGGCACAGTGGGTGCACAGTGGGTGCACAGTGGGTGCACAGTGGGTGCACAGTAGGACCTCGATAAATAACTGTGACTTGGTCCTTAAGGGAGGTTAGGCTCAGGTCCCGCAGACCCCATTCCTCAACCTTCTGAGAAGTACTGTCCTTGTTCTAGCGCTAGTTACCTGTGTGACTCTGAGAAAACCACGGGTTACCTGTCCGTCTGTTTGCAAACAGTAAGATGGAGGTCGGGGAGTAGATTCCTGTGCAGGGAGGGGAGGCCTACAGGGAGCACAGGTTCCTCACAGGGTAGCATGTGGTGGGAAGAGCATCCTGGAAGTATAAGTCCTGCTCCGTCTCGGGCTCAACTGACCACCAGACTCACCTACTTCCCTCCCCTGCCTGCCTTCCAAGGCAGGAAAAGGCATGGCCTGGGGTAGATTTCACAGAGAAAAACGAGTAAGTAGCCCAGGGCTCGGGACCAGAACGCAGCAAGGAAACGGAGCCCCTCATCCACATTCTCTCGCTGCTCTAGACTTTGGTCACCTGCCCAAGGGAATGTCCTGTGTGGTCAGCCAGCCGGACCATCCACCTCCGTCCCTGCCCTGTGATATGTGAGCCAGAGCTGGTGTGCGAGCTCTCTAGAAGGAGCTTGTTTTCCTGGGTCTGGTTGCTTCTTGATGAGCTGAAAAATGGGGTTTGGAACCTGAAAGCCAAGGACTCTGGTGGGATCCCTCTGGGAGACCCGGCACGAGCAGCCACCTCGAGTCTCCCTCCTCGATGTGTCGCAAGTACCAGCCCCGGTGCTGCCCAGTCCAGCTGCCCGGCAGGGCTTCACAGTGGCCGGTCCTGGCTGGAGCACCGTGCTTCTCAGCAAGGAGGGGGATCGTTGGCAAAGTCTGAAGACACCTTTGGTTGTCGCCTCTTAGGTGGGGCTGAGGGTTCCGTTGATACCTAGTGGGTAGAGGCCAGGGATACTGCTCACCTGCCTACAGTGGGCGGGACAGCCCCACCACAAAGAGATACCTGACCCAACACGCCCCGTGCCAAGGCCGAGGAACCGCATATAAAGTTAGACTTCATAGCTCAGCTCTGCCTAGAGCAACTCAACCAGCCGCCTGCCTTGGTGTCTGCAGCTTGAAAATGAGCATTCGTATCTCCGTACATCCATAGGGTTGTACAGAATAAATGACCCAAGGAAACAAAGCACTTGGGCCCTGGCTGGTGTGGCTCAGGTGGTTGGGCAGTGTTCCCTGCACCAAGAGCTTGCTGGTTCGATTTCCGGTGAGGGCACATTCCTGGGTTGTGGGCTCAATCCCCAGTAGGGGGCGTGCAGGAGGCAGCCGATGGATGTTTCTCTCTCCCTCTCCCTTCCTCTCTCTCAAATCAATAAAAACATATTTAAAACACACATAATAATAATAATAATAAATAAAGCACTTGACACCATGTTTCTTCCCCAATAAAGGACTCAAGGAAGTGTTATTATTCCTGTTGCTATTTGTGGGGTGATATGGGCCTTTGCTGTGCCCCTTCATGGCAGCACAGGTGCCACTCCATTCAGATCTGCAGTAGCATCTGCATCCTGTCACCGCGTGTGGCAGAACGAGGACATCCCATGTCACCGTTGGGGCTTGGCCCCTGACAGACGCCCGGTGCCTCCCTGAGTCCTGCTGCTGATTCTCGGGCTGCTGGGCGGGGCCTCCCAGACCTCCAGGGGCGAGGTCCTGGGCCTCCCACCTGGATTCAGTGGCCCCCCTACCTGGCCTTGCCCCTTATCAGCCTCTCCAGACGTGGATCCTGAAGCTGCCAGGCCTTCCCCCACCCTGGCTGCGTCCCAGGCCGCTCAGACTCAGCTTTTGCTGGACACCAGGTCTGGGCTCTCTGCCCGCTCCCTGCCTGGCCTCAGCTCACCCCAGGATTGAAGCTGCCGCCTGGGGGCCCCGGCTGGTTTCTGTGCAGCGAAGGCACTAGCTAACCCTGGGGAGTGGTGCCTAGCTATGTTTTTAGTTTTCAGGTAGACCTGACCTATATCCGGAATCTCCAAAACTCCCTCCAACAAAGGCAGCAGTCGCGGAAGGTTGTGAGAATGAAAAGAGAGATGAGAGAAGCATTTTAAAATGTATGAATTATAAATATGTCCAGCTTCCTGTATATATACACATGTGTGTTTGTGTGTGTGTGTGTGTATGTATGTAAAAGCATTGTGGGGAAGTGTATGGATAACCAACATGTAATCATCTCCCCTCTCCCAATGTGCTTTAATTATTCAGAACGAAGGGTTGGTAGGGGAGGCAGGGAGGGAAAAGAAAAACATTTAAAAATCTAGAATTTCGGTGGAAGGAAAACCTTCCCTTGCGTGAGAGAATTAGCTAGCCTTTCCTTTTAAGGAAGATCTGTCTTCAAAGGGGAGAGATTAGAATGCACTATCACTTAGGGAACAGTCAGCTTTCAAAAGGATCCCGGAGAAACTCACTCCTGGGACTTGAGGTTGGAGGAGTCAGCCGGCCTTCTCCCAGCGGCAGCTCTGAGCTGTTGGCTGTCAAGTTTAAGAAGCAAGACGTGGTCCTGCTCCAAATCTGCTCCTCCCTTTGACAGACAGGCAGGAGCGGGGCTGGGCTCCTCATAAAAGATCAGGCCTGTTCCTTGCAGACAGATTGTTCCTCTCTTGAGGAAATTGGGCATTTGAAGACGTTTCTCTCACCCCATTTGATTCTGATGACAGGCCAAGTGCCCATTTTCTCACGAGCAGGCCATTAGCATGATGTTCAAGATGCAGTCGTCCGCTTCATGGTGCACCGAGGCTCTGTTTCATCAAACGGGGCTTCGGAGTGGCTGTGTGAGAGAAGAGGCTGCAGCTTTTCCGTGAGGCCGCGGCTTCAGAGAGCCTCAGACCTCGGCCGTGGTGGGGTCAGGATGCTGGGACTGGGGCTGGCTCTCTGACTCTATCACAGTCATGGCGAACCTTTTGAGCTCGGCGTGTCAGCATTTTGAAAAACCCTAACTTAACTCTGGTGCTGTGTCACATATAGAAATTTTTTGATATTTGCAACCATAGTAAGACAAAGACTTATATTTTTGATATTTATTTTATATATTTAAATGCCATTTAACAAAGAAAAATCAACCAAAAAAATGAGTTCCCGTGTCACCTCTGACACGCGTGTCGTAGGTTCGCCATCGCTGCTCTAGGATAACGGTACTAAAGGCCTCTTGGTGCATTTTATACTTCATTCATTCAGAAAATAGTTACTAAGCATCATCTACTGTGTGCCCCCCGACATTATTCTGAGCATGGGTTGCAGCAGAGAACAACAATAAAAAGGTCTTGTGTCCATGGAGTTAATATTTTAGTGCATGCGGAGGCTGAATATGTGGGGAAGAGGTGATGCCATTTTAGGGGGTTTGGAAGGCCTCGCTGAGATACTAATGTTAGAGCAAAGACCTGAGAGGTGAGGAGGTACTGCACAGACGCCTGGTGAAAGAGTGCTCCAGGCAAAGCACAGCCAGTGCAAAGGCCCTGAGGTGAGTGAGGATGAGCCTGATGTGTTTGGAAAACCGGGGCTGGACCAGGGTAGGGGTGGGAGACCAGGCCAGAGGAGTAGTAGGGGACAGGGTGGTCATGCAGGGAGTCCTGGGCCTTTGGATTTTCCTCCCAGTGGACTGGGAAGCCACTGGAGAGTGTGAAGCAGAAGAATGGCACTGTCCTGTTAGCTCATTTCTCAACTGTATTATTGCCCCCATCTTAAAGGTGAGGACACTGAGGTTCAGAACGGTTAAGAGAGTTGCCCACCTGTACACAGCCTGAGCTGCCAGGACTCTAAACCCGACTTCTCTCCCTTCTAATCCAGAGCTATTTCCAGGCTCATTGTGGTTTCCAAATATGCTGACCTCGGCACCTGCCTCTGAGAACTGGGAGTGGGGAAGGCAGAGCTGGCTCTTCTCGAACCCAGATTGCTGGGCACCTCTGTATGGCACCATTTGAGGCCATGCATGGACAGTGCTCCGGAAAGGATCCGGTGCTGCACATATGGCAAGCGTGATGGGAGCTGAAGACGCTCCCAAGGAGTCCTCTTGACCCAGGTCCTCAGTGCCTGCCGAGTTGAGTTGAGTCTCAGCTCCTGTTCCCACCAGTCACCTGCGGGGCTGCTGGCTTCACCTACAGGCCCACCTTGCCCTGGTCCAGGGAGCCATCAGCCCGTGTAAGGATGCACTCTGATAGCCGGACATCGGGCCATTCTTTCTATTGGGCTGTACGTCGCACAAAGGAGGTGGCATGCCTGTTAGTCGCCTTGAGCCCTGGGCTTTGCCCTCCTGTGTAGCCCACAGCTGCTGGCCCCTGCAGTCGGCTCAGCCTTGCTCAGCCTGGGAGGGCTGGGGCTGGCCCCACAGCCGCCCTGACTCAAGGTCCTGCTGGAAGTGAACAGCGGCTCAGCAAATCCCGGAAACAGGCCCATGTAAGGAGCGAGAAGGGCACGGCCGTAGTTTGGGGTGCTGATGCCCGTTCTGCCTGTTTCCCAGCAGGCTGGCGGGGGAGGGAGTGGTGGCAGCAGCTGGCCCGGTGGAGAGAAACCCCCATCCGCCCTGAAGTTATCGTCCACCTTCCTTTGCGGGCCAGCTGCTCATAATATCATCACGAGAAGGGTTTTCTTCCCGCACGGGTTTCACGTAGGTAGATGAATGTGCGCTTGCAGGCACAGAAAGGCTGGCGTTTGAGGTCCTACAGGACCCAAAGCCCATCCCCTCAAAGAAAAAGACAAAGACAGGGAGAAACAAAATTAGAAGGAAAGAAAGAAAACTGTAAACGTTAAACAAAACCACCCACAACCAGTGGAAAAGAAAAGGACTGTACCATATCACAGCAATTGTGGACAGTTTGGCCGCTGAGCTGCCGATGACTCATTCCAGGCTCTGGTTGCATAACCCTCCCCAGCCCAGGCAGGGAATGAAACTAGGAAACTAATGCAGTGACATTTAGTAGCAAAAAGGAAGCCCACACAAAATTTGTGCAAGGCCATCCAAAAATAGCGGGCTTCTCCAAGCTTGGGTTGGAAACTATGCATCTCACTCGAAATGCCTGAGTCGTGGCACATTTTTCTTGGACCACCCACACCCGGATTCAGTTAACTTCTCTCCAGCAAATATTTACTGCAGGCCTACTGTGTGTCCAGCTCTTTTGCTTCTAGCTGTGTGGCTCGAGCAAGGGATTTAACCACTCTGTGCCTTAGTTTCCTTTTCTCTAAAATGGGTGCAAATATCAACTTCCTGATAGGGTTGTTGTAAAAAATTAACTGAAATAACGATTGCAAAGCACTTGGCACAGTGCCTCGAGGCCAATAATGGGCATCTACCACCATCTTCATCACCTCTCCTAGCGCCATCATCACCATCACACATCATAGAACAGAGGGAGGCGCAGAGCCCTCCTGGAGCAGAGGAGAGCTTGAAGCATCAGGGAATGCCTAGAGCGGAGGTGAGTTTTGAAGGTTATGCCAGGAGGGTTCTGGAAGGAAGAAGTATTCCAGGCAGGGGGATGATAGGAGAAAAAAGCATGAATGTGCAGAAGATAAATGTCCAGGAAACAGGAAACGGCTTGGGCAGAAAGCCAGGCTGAGAGGATGACCTGCACAGGGAGAGAGAGGGCAAGCAGGAAGGGAGTGAAAATCTTTCCTTTCTCAGCGTTTTCCAAGTGCTCTCCCGGCGCATGGCAGGCAGTCCGGAAGCCACAGGCCTGGATGTGAGCACCCGGTCTCTCTTCGAGTCCTTTGCTTGTTCTTGGCTTATTTCCAGATGGCAGACACAGGCTTACTGAGAATGCAGCGATGGGTGCTGTCACTTTTTCATTGAGAATACTATCCCTCATGTTGCTCGCAGCTCTTTGCAGAAGGAAACCTCAAGATACATTTACCATAGAATCCAGCCAGGAGAAATGATTGATAAAAAACGATTCCTAACTTTTATTGGGAGTTCGCAGTGCGTTAGGCTCTGTCCTAAGTATTCGCTCATTTAATCCTCACAATATCCGCATGAAGCAGGCACCCCTGTCTGTGCTGTTTATAAGGAGGGAAACTGAGTCACAAACAGGTGAACTAATTTGTCAAAGCAACATCGCCGGCGGGGGCAGCGCCAGGACTCAAACCCTGGGAGCCAGGCCCCAGAGCGCGTGCTCTTCAATCTTTTGTAACAGAGAAGCTCTTTTCCTTTCTGTGGTTCTCCTTTGGCCTTGGCTACCGGGGGCCTCAGCTGAGCTTGGTGACAAAGGGTAGTAGTACCTCCCATTAGCTCATATTTTTTTTGGTCATAATTACTTTTTTTCCTTTAAGGCCCTCTAGTCTCCAGATCCAAACACCCAATCCGGGTTTTGTTCCCGCTGGACTCCTCTTTGTAATTTGTGCTCTGGTTATCCCAGACGCCTCGCTGTTTCCAGGCTTGCTGTGCACCGTCATCGTTCCAGGCCTGTGAGCACGCCAGTCCTCCCACCTGAGGTGACTTTGTTTTCCTGTATGACATGGAAGTGTTACAATTTAGTGAGTGGACAAAGTAAGTGACAAAATGACGTGTACAGAAATACACCGAGCTGCCATATTTAGTAAATAACAATCGAAACGTATTATGAAACCACCCCGGAGAGTTATGCATTAAAATAACGTTACTTACATCTGAATGGTGGAATAACAATCTATTTTATTCATTTTTCTCTCAATGAGCTGCATTTCCTGACTGTTCGCACACAAAAAAATGTACATCTCTATGGTAATTTGTCATCTTAAAGAAAACTGTAAGCTGCATTTTTACTTTTAATTTAAAATTTTTAAATTACTTGATTACCGTTTCAACTATTTTTAAGTGCACAGGTCTGTGGCATTAAGCACATACACATTGTTGTGCAGCCATCCGGGGGGACTTTCTCACCTCATTCTCAGTTGAGCCATGCGCACTATCTCCCCAGGACTAGAGTAACTTCACCTTCCGTTTACAGCTTTCCCCAGCGCTCCCCACTCCCCAGCAGAAGTGATGGCTCCTTTCTCTCTGCTTCCTTGTTAAGGGGCCTCTGTGTCACCATGTCATTGTGCAGTAGTGGTCAATGAGCAGGCGCCAGGGTCTCCGTATCCTGTATTGGAAGCCTGCTGGCTGTGTAATGTGGGGAGAGTCACTTAACCTATCTGTGCCTTCGTTTCCCCACCTTTCAAAATAGACATTACTCATTCCATTTCACAAATCAAGAAACCAAAACTTAGGAAGGTTAAAGGAGTTTGCCCAAGATCCCAAAATTAAGAAGTGGTGGAGCACATTTAAGTGCACATTCTGAGTCTCTGTCTCCCTAAATAATAACCATACCATTTATTTATTTTTTAAAATATATTTTATTGATTTTTTACAGAGAGGAAGGGAGAGGGATAGAGAGTCAGAAACATCGATGAGAGAGAAACATTGATCAGCTGCCTCCTGTACACTCCCTACTGGGGATGTGCCCACAACCCAGGTACATGCCCTTGACCGGAATCGAACCTGGGACCCTTCAGTTGGTAGGCTGACGCTCTATCCACTGAGCCAAACCAGTTAGGGCGACTCGGACCCTTTTCAAACAAAGCCCGGCCTTCCCGCTTGCTCGTCAGCACTCCCGGGTTCCCCAAGGAACTGCGATTTCTTTCCCAAAGGGAAGAAGGGTGATTGTGAATGGCAGAAGCTGCTTCTCCCATTTGTTGAGCCTTACTCTGTCCCAGGACTGGCCTCCACTAATCCTCACAACAACCCCAGGAAGTGGGCATGACTACTAACTTATTTACAGGAAGGGCAGCATGGGTCACACAGCTGAGAGCTGCCCGAGCTGGGGTTTGAGCCTAGGCCTGCCTGATTCCCAACCTGCTGCTCCAAAGTCCTCTCTGGGGGCTGGAAGAGGGGGACTTGCGGCCTCGTCTTTCCTGCTTTAAACCGAACACACCACCTCTTGTGATTGACCCGTCACTCGCTTTGTACTTTATGTCAGCCGAAAACTTTACCAAACCCGAGATGTAGAGAAGCTAAAAAGCAGGGAACGCAATGCCCCCTGGTGACAGGGTGCTATGTGGCCTCTGAGGGGGCGCCTGTCTGGCCTGGAGGGCTGTAGAGAAGATATCTTGAAGGATGGAGCATCTACTGAAGTAAAGGATGAGTAAGAGTTGACCAAGTAAATAAAATGGAAAGGCATTTAGGCAGAGATGAGAGTCTGTGTAGAGGTCTAGGGTGTGGGGTGTGAGGGCGTTTTCAGGCACACA
Source organism: Myotis davidii (assembly GCF_000327345.1). NCBI lineage: Eukaryota > Metazoa > Chordata > Mammalia > Chiroptera > Vespertilionidae > Myotis > Myotis davidii. Next base: position 167,838 of record NW_006295825.1, on the reverse strand, counting down.
CTGGCGATTTGGTGGTGGAGCCTGAAAGTGGTAGGAGACACAGCTGGTGGAGGTAGCAGGGACTCACTCACCTGTCGTCCTAAGGCAGTTTGACTTCACGGTGATGAAGCAATCAGGAACCCCTGAAGAACAGGAGGGCTATGAGGTCAGACTCTGAGTTGTCACTGCTCTCCCTACTTTCAGAAAGGCAGATGTGATATGGTGGACAACACACGGAGCCTTGCTTAATCCTGAATGTGACCTTACGCAGGTCACTTCCTCTTTTGGGACTCAGTTTTCTCATCTATAACAACTGAAGAGATTGACCAGATGGCCACTGGGATCTTTTCCAGCTCACATTCTATCTAAGAAAATCAGTGACCCCTCCAAAGGGAGACAGCGAGGTTACCAGATCTCGTTCTGGCCTCTGGTTCCTCTAGTGAGCTCTGCAGAACCCAAAAGGCAGTTCGATAGAAGAGAGTGAAGTTCAGGAGAGAGATCTGGTCGAAGAGAAACGTTTGGGAGCCCTTGGTATCGCTGGTGTTTGAGGTCACAGAACTGGATGAGATGACCTAGGGAGGGAGTGGTGTCGCTTTACCCATCCTTCTGAAGAGGGTGACAGGAGAACCTGCCAATAGGATTGTTGGGGGATAGAATGGGACAGTGCAGGCATGGAAGACATCAGGTCGGTGGCCAGGTCCAATGGGAGCATGCCAGGCAGGGAGATGGAAAGCCCCAGCAGTCAGAGGCCAGGAGCCAGACTATAACAAGTGAGGAAAGGCTGAGGCCCGGAGTCTGTCTTGATAGGGCTGGGATGGCCAGACATCCCTCTAGCTGGCTGCGTGGAGCATAGGACAGCCTGGACTAAAGGGTCAGGGTCCAGAGAGCACCTGGGAATCTGACCTCTGCAGAGAGGGTGACCCCACCCTACGAAGGGGTGGGGTTAGGTTCTACCGTTAATAATCTATTTTCAATTGCCCCTTCCCAAGGTCTGCCACTGCCCCTCCTTCCTGAGCCTCCCTGTACCGTCTGCAGTAGCCACATAGCAGGTGCCAGGCAGCTAAAACCTGTCACACTAAGCACCCAACATACATCACTGCGTTTCGACCCATGAGGAAGGTTCTCTGGTTACCACACTTCGGAGAAGGTGGGTGTAGTACAACACTCCCTCCCCAGGCCATCTCATCCAGTCCCAGGACTTCACGTATCATTCATTCTGAGGGCTTCCAAGTTTCCCCCACAAATCCGACCCAAAGTTCATACATCCAATGGCCTTCTGAGAATTCCCACATGGATGTTCAACAGGGACCACAAATAACATTTGTCCCAAATGGAACTCCTGACCTGCACTGCCCCAGCCTGTGCCCACATCTTCCCCATCTCAGTTCACAGCAATGCCGTCCTCCTGGCTGTTAGATTAAAAAAAAAATGCATGGCATCATCTTGATTCCTCCCTGTGCTCAGCCCATATGCACACCAGCCTTGCTCTGTGGCTGTGGGGTGAGCGGCCTGAGGTCACAGAGGGTGGAGGACAGCCTTCCGGGAGGACAGGAAAGGATGCTTCTCATCCCGCAGGGCCTCAGAAACCGCTCATTCCCCCATGGAGAGGAAAGGCAAGGTGGGACAGGGGCTCCACACCTTCGCCCTGTCCCCTCCCCAGGGCAAGTCCACTCGGGAACCCAAAGCAGCAGGACCCTAATGGATGGGGAGGACAGAACAGACTGAGAAAAGACAGCTGTTTTCGGGGAGGAAGCTTCGACTTAGGGGAGAGCCCCCGTGGGGTGGGCAGGCTGCAGGACCAGCTGCCCCGCACGGGGCTCCCCAGTGTCCCACCTGTGCTGCCCTTCCGACAGGCCCTGTGCTCCGTGGGGTGTGTGACCCCCGACCTGGCTGGCCAAGGAGCTCTGCTGGCAGATGCCATGCTTCGGCGTCTCCCCTGCAGCACCAGGTGGCCTTGCTGCAGGTGATCCAAGGCCACCTCCTGGACGGGGGCCCCGCATCCCTGACCTCTTGGCAGGAGAGG
>NW_006295825.1:160133-165808 GCF_000327345.1 Myotis davidii | reverse complement strand
TTCCTGCAGGCAGAGGGGGAAAGGTTTAGCACGGAAGCGGGCCTCCGGATTCTGGATTCCGGTCCCACCGCTGTCTCTCATTTGCTGTGTGACCTCCGATAGTTAGTCTCCCTCTCAGATTTCCTACCTTTAAGGCGAGCATGTAGATGAGATAACCCCTGGTCCCTCCAGGGCAGGATTGTGACCTATTTATTGTTTCCCGTGGTCCCTGAATTGAGAGGCAGGAGAGTCACTGAGTGATTGTCTCCATTGTAATGTATTCCTGTCCCGGGGTGTGTGTGTGTGTGTGTGTGTGTGTGTGTGTGTGTTATTTGAACCAGATGTTCTCATTCCATGTGCAAAGTTATAAACGGCCCCCATTGTCCTGCAGCTGGGGACACAGAGCAGAGATTACACACAGATGCCAAATGTGTCTTAAGGCTCAGTTAAACCTCGAGCCTGAGGGGCCAAAATACAACCCTCTTGGCCAAAGTGAAGCTCATTCCAAGTTCTGCTTCCTGAAAACGTCCCTGCACCTTCGAGGAGGGATGGTGTCCCCGACTTGTGAGTCTGTTCCAACCCCCTCATGAGAACAGATGAGCCTCAGGGTCAAAGCTGGGGGGGGCGTGAGGAGAAGCTGTGTGGGAGTCAGGCGGGGCTCCAGCGAGGCCCTGGTTCTGCAGACAGGGTCCAGGTGGCCAGAAGGTGGGCGGGGCTAGGTTTTCAGAGCTTTCCACGAAGCTGCCTGAAACCCAGTGCACTTCCCATCCTCTGCTGCATCTGGCATCTGCGAGTGCCTCCCCAGGGCCAGGCTTGCCCAGTATAAGGGGTACTATTGAGCTCACAGCTGCAGGTAGAAAGGGGCTCAACTTACCTGAAAGCTCCTGAGAAGCATGCAGACGGCCTCCAGATTGGTCTGCAAGTGAGGTACAGAGCAGCGAAGTGCTTGCCCAAGGCCACACAGCCGTACGAGAGCGGGCCCAGCAGGAAGGAGAGCCCTCTGATCCCAGAGCCAGGCTGTGCCCACAATACAATGGACCCAGGTCTAGTTAGGCTCTGACTTGCCGGGGAACTTGAGCCCATCCCCAAACTCTCTCTGGAGGTGGCTCCGTTGCTCATTTGGGCGGGGGCAGGAGAAAGGTGTCTGCCTGCTTCCTGCCAGCCATGTCCCAAGGACCCTGGCAGAAGACTCATAGGAGCAGCGGAGGTGCTCACAGCACCACAGGACAGGGCAGCACAAAGCGGGGCGGGGGTGTGTGTGTGTCCTGCTGGGTACAGAGACTGAGGGTGGAATGGGGAGTCTGTCCGAAGGGACACTCTTAGAGGCCAGGCTGCCCACAGACTTCCTGTCCCCACCCCCCCAGGCCTGGGGTCTCCCTGGCCCTCTTCCCTCACCGACACCTGGTTTGCATCGAGAAGCCTGAGCAAGGAGGGCAGCCTCTCCCGCAGACTCCCCTCTCCCAATTAGGAGGCTTTGCAGCTTCCCCAGTCTCCCACCAGCTTTATTCCCATCTCCTCACACCCGCTTGAGGCGAGCAGGAAAGGCATTGTTAATCCCACCTCCGCGGGCACCGGGAAGGGACCTGCAGACCACGGCCATGCAGGCGGATAATGAGGCCCGGACAGGACTAGAAGCTCCTGGCTCCGGGCCACGCAGGTAACGACTAGCAGAGCCAGGGCACCAAGTGAACGTGCTAACACCTATTTGACCCAGGGTGTGCAAACCCTCAGGCCTCCCCCTGGAAGCTGCCATTTAAAACAAATCCCCTTAAGATTTTTATTTCCCCCAACATCTGTCTCTTCCTCCTGAAAGTCAAGTGAAGATTAGTTAAAAGAAAGAAAGAAAAAAAGACTGTGCCTGGATTCTGACCTGCTTCCTCCTCCGGGGTATGTGGGGGCGGAGGCTGGGGAGGGGAGTGAGGGATGTGACCGCAGCTGGCCTTCGGTTCCCGCTGTGTCTCTCGGCCACATGGTCGGGGGTGGTGACCCCTGTCCTTCTCCTTTTCCTTCTCCCTCTCTAGCCCCGGCCTGTGGTTATTGATGACCACACTCCTCCTCCGTGACCCAGAAGAACCCGCTTCAGCAAGGATCTATTTAATCACTATTGGAGGGCAGAGAAAGCCGACTGACATTTTTTTAATAACTAGCAGCCACAAGGAAGACCGAAACAAATTGAGTTTTACCAGCAGATCTCTCCATTACCCAGAAAATTGTGTTACCCCGCCTCCCCTACTCCCTGAGCTTTCGGCGTAATAAAGTACTGACTGCAACATACATTCCCAACGTCTGGTCTCAGAGGAATGGAAGGGGAAAAACCCAAATAATTCAGACATGCAAGAGAGCTTGTGAAGTTTTATTTCCTCAGACAGGTTTTGGAGGACTGCTCGGGGGAAAAAGCAACCAAATTAATTAAGCGAGTAACAGGCTGAGGTCCAACCTACAGCAACAGTTTTGCACCTGAGCCATATGAATGTGAGGTGTGTAAAGCTTTATCATGGAAAACCCAGCAGCACTAGCAGTTCAGACAGGTGCTGCTATCACCCCATGGTGTGCGCCAGACCTGGGTAGCAGCTGGGTCTTGGTTCCCAGCAAGGAGAGTGTGTCCTTGTTGTCTGATCCAATTGAGAAATTCCTCTTCCACTTTGTAACTTAAAATCTCCAATAGCTCACTCCCTTCGGTCCTCTCTCCCCATCCCTGCCCCAAAAGTTAACCATATGTGTGAATGGACTTCATAACAGACTCCTCATATCAACACCATCTCAGGGATATTAATGACTGCCTTTTGTACTAAGCATCTTGAGTTCAGTTTTCCTCCCCATATGATCTTGAACATTCCATGGCTCCCTATTGCCTGCAGGGGAAAGCTTAGACTTCTTTGTATAACACTTTAGTCCTCTGAATTGAGACCCAAATTATCTTCCCATCTTCCTCTCCAGCAACTCTACATCATATACCATCTACTCCAGCCTGGCTACCTTGGCTTTAACCTTGGCTAGCTTCCCACCTATTTATTCAAATTCTCCCCAAAACATATGAGAACCAGAGAAAAAGAGATTTAAGCTCAGTGAAATCTTCTCTTTCCTTCCCCTGGGCCATAGTGATATGTCCTTGTCCTGCCTGCAGCACTCTGGGGCCCTTTCTCTCTCTCTCTCTTTCTCTCTCTCTCTCTCTCTTTCTTCCTGTTTTTGTTTTGTTTGTTTGTTTTTAGAGAGAGTGGAAGAGAGAGGGAAAGACAGAGAGAAATTTCCCGAATGAATGAATTTGCAATTAGCCCTCCACAAATACTCCCTGGCAAGGCAGGAACAAAGTGATTTGCTCAAGGGGCCTGCAGTTTAAGGTCCCATATGCAGAAAGGCAAACTGTCATAACAACCTATTAGAAGCCTAAAGGTTTGCTCATTTAAGCGACCAGCTTCATTAGGGGCTGTTAGCACATCAAAGCAGTGTTTATTGAACCTGGAAAAGTGTCAGATTGTGCCTCAGTTCCTCAAACTTCTCCAGAGCTAGGTGATAACATCTGCTTTCTTTTCGAGAGAAAAATAGTTTCCTTTCCCTGAACACACAATATCTTTGTTCCTTCTGTTGACTAAGATGTCAAACTGCCCTGAGTTATTTAAAGAGACAGAACGGGTCTTTGTTCCTCAGTGATATTCCCCTTGGATTCCTTCCGCTGACAATAACCAGCTTCACCATTTTAAGATGTATTTGCTTGCTTTTCAGAGGACACCACTCTATCCATCTACACTCCGTTTTCTGGCTGCTATCTTTACATGATACCACACTTCTTCAATGTTGACATGGAAAGACCCCAAGCTTCATGTCCCTTTCCTGGAGAAACACACACACACAAACACCACCTTCCCCCTCTCTCTCCTTTTTTAAGGGCTTATGACTCCATTTTGCAAATATGCCATTTAGGCCCCAGCAGTTGGATCCAAAGGATGTGGCCACTTTGCTGAAATCAGATAAATGGGGCGGCTGCCCTGGTTACCGCGGAGACAGAAGCGTACTTTCCAGGATAATGGGGGCCACATCTGGGAGCCTCAGACTCGGCCTGTCCCCCCTTCCTGAGGCCTCTTGCTTTCTGTTCAAATAGGAGTGGAAGAAGAACAGTTTCCAGTGCTGACTCCTGACTTTGGGGGCCTCGCGGGGGAGCAGAGGGGAGGGAGCACTAACCTAAGCCAGGGCTGGCCTGGTGGGTGGGACACTGGGCTGGGGCTGCAGGCCCAGGCTCAGGCCCTGACTCAGTCAGCTGTTCCGTGACCCTGAGAAAACCACTTTTTCCTCCTGGCCCTCAGTTTCCCGAGCTACAGGATGAGTTTCATTAATTGTCTTGGTTTGGGTTTCCCCCAAAGCTGACCTTGAGTCAAGGATTCAAATGTGAGTGCAGCCATCCCTCCGTGCCCTTGGGGGATTGGCTCCAGGACCCACGGATACCAACATCTGCGGGTGCTCAAGCTCCTTATGTCAAAGGCATAATATCTGCATCTCAACAAACCCCCGGCTCCTTCCCCCGATGCCAGACCTCTAGGCCAGTGATGGCGGACCTCTGACACGCGAACTCATTTTTTGGGTTGATTTTTCTTTGTTAAATGGCATTTAACTATATAAAATAAATATCAAAAATATACGTCTTTGTTTTACTATGGTTGCCAATATCAAAAAATTTCTATATGTGACACGGCACCAGAGTTAAGTTAGGGTTTTTCAAAAATGCTGACACGCCGAGCTCAGAAGGTTCGCCATCACTGCTCTAGGCTGCCCCCAGAGCCTGATACCAGTGTCCATCTCTACTCACAATGACAAGTTTACTCACCGGCCAGAGGAGAAGATGTTGTTCTCATAGGCTCTGTCCCGCCTTCCTCTCCCACTGCACCCAGGACATTGATACCACCCTTCCCACCCAGCTTCCAAAGCTTCTCATCGTCTGGTTCCAAGACACCTAGTCTGTGCTTTCTAACGCAACCCTCACTGCTGCCAGGCTTTCTCCCTCCCCTGCAGAGGCCCCTCCCACAGACACCTCTAGAGCAGGGGTGGGGAACCTTTTTTCTGCCGAAGGCCATTTGGATATTTATAACATCATTCTTGGGTCATACAAAATTACCAACTTAAAAATTAGCCTGCTGTATTTGGTCACACATTTCATTAACTCACCCCTAATGCCTTGGCAGGGCCAGACTGAATGATTTTGAGGTCCTTATATGGCCCGTATTCTAGAGTATCTTCATCTAATTGAATTCAAAGCCCAAACCAAATCTCACCTCCTCCGGAAAGTGCTCATGATCATCCTAGGGTTAGAAATAGCCTTCTTCTCTGATACCTATGGCACTCATTTACCCTATCACACAGGGCAGGGGCACTTCTCAGGCATAGCCCAGACTCCCTCAAGTGAAGGGCATTATTATTTGTTTAAATATGTTTTTATTGACTTTAGAGAGAGAGGAAGCGAGATGGAGAGAGAGAAACATCACCATGAGAGAGGAACATTGATCAGTTGCCTCCTGCACACACCCCAACCAGAGATCAAACCTGCAACCTGAGCGTGTACCCTGACCGGGAATCGAACTGGCGACCTTTCAGACGATGCCCAACCAACTGAGCCACACCTACCAGGACAAGGACATTATTCTTTATACCACTTTGCTATGTATCTTCCAGTGCCTGGCAAGTGTCCTAGAGAAACCAAGTTGATAGGG
>NW_006295825.1:141337-160122 GCF_000327345.1 Myotis davidii | reverse complement strand
ATTAATTTGGTTCAGAAGGTACTAATGGAGCAACTCAGCATGCAGACACTATACAAGGAGCCATGAGGTGGCTCAAAGATAAATCAGATCCCCATTGTGGCTGTGTAGGACTTAAGGGTCAAAGTTGTCCTAGGTATAAAAAGCTAAAATTTGTAAGGATGGCTCTTGGAGATCTCCAAGTTCAAATCTCTTCCTTCGCAGATGGGGAACCACAGATGAAAACTGCCTTGCCTAAGGTCACGCAACCAACAAGGAGTTTTACATGTATTTGTTCACAATGGAGGGCTCTAGACTTTCTTGTCATTTGTGCGAGTTCAGAGACAATCTTTTTTCCTCCCTTTGTCTTTTGTTCCACTTTGAAGAAAAAGGAAATTTAACAGCTTCTCTTTCTGACAAGAGGGGCACAGGATAAAAATACCAGTTACATAACAGTCATTTGCCTTAGTCACGCAGCCTGCGGAGTGCCGTTGGAACAGAACGATGGTTGAGTTAAACACTGCATGCTTGTTCCTCTGCGGTCACCCTCATTGGTTCTGCCACTGTAATTGATTTGACAGGTTATTTTTACTCAGAATGAGCTGGGCTCCTCCGCTGGCTTGTAGATTCGCTATTGTTCCCAGAGTCCAGGCCGGCAGCGGTCCAGATGCCCAGCTGTGCGGACTCGAGGATGAGAGGGAGGGCCCCAGCCGAACCTGGGAGAACGGAGCTTGTGCTGGGCAGTGTGAGTGTGTTTAGGGGGTGGCCAGGGAGAAAAGGACAGCGATATTCACTAGAATGCTTCAAGAGGTTGAATTGGGAAGAAGCTAGAGAAAATGTAACATGATGTGTAACTGTGTTAAGGACTTTCTCCCGAGGGCAGACGGAGCCTGGCAGGGCTTGGAGCAGAGGAGTCAGGGAGAACTTGCTGCCTACAGAGTCTTCTGTACTTTTTGTCCGTTCCAAGCACACAAGTCTTCCCACCCCTGCAAACTGCTCCCCAGAGTAGACTAGTAGAGCCACATTCCCTGGGAGCCTACAGCACCGGCCACCTACACACCCTTCCCCGTCTTTGCGTGTGGCTCAGTGCCTCCCCTGTGCTCCGGCCGTGAGGGAAGAGTGTGTTGGCAAATGCCCCGAAACCCATGGGAGGTCTCCAGAGGTGAGAGGCGACCCTTGTGGGGGCTGGCATCCTGCCAAGCAAGACTCGGGCTGTGGATGGGGCCATTTCGGTGATCACGTGAGATCTTGGATATCATCTAACCTTTGAACCTCAGAGTCCTAATCATCTGTCAACATGAGGTCACCTCGTCTATCCCATCCCTCACTAGGCTGCGATAAGAGTCATTCCAAGAAATGATTACTGAGCACACACAACACGCCGAGTGGGGACTAAGGGCTTCTGTGCATGATCGCCTGTCGCCTTCACAATACAACGGAGAGATGCCATTCGTGGCATTGTTCCTTACAGATCATGCACTGAGGTTCAGAGATGTTCAATAACTCCTCTGTGGGCACATAGCTCATGAGCGGTGGAGCTCAGGCAGGCCGACCCTGCCCTCAGCGCTTCATTTCACACTGCTATTCTCCATTCCATACTATATGCCAGGAAAAAGATTCGAAGCCCCTGAAAGTACACGTGCTGAGGAGCGCAGTCATGAGAGAACGCACCATAGCCAGAGGAGTGCGGTGCTGAGGAAAATGCAGCCCCACCATCTGCTAGTTTTCTCATGTCTGGGGCATCCCTCCATCCCATCTTGGAAATGGGAATAATAATATCCGTCTCACAGTGTTTTTTGGGGTTTTTTTCAGGAGTTTAGGACAGCCCAGGTAAAGCCCCTGGCATGGGGCCTGGCATACCGTAAGCACTTGATAATGGCAGCTCCTCTCCTCCTACTTATCCAGGAAGCAGAGCTCATCGGACATCCACTTCCCCCAGCTCGGACATCCACTTCCCCCAGCTCTCCCGGCACGGAGCTGGGTACTTCCTCTGCAATGCACTTTGAACAAGGGCCCAGGTGTGGGACTCCACAGTGGCCTAACCAAGTCCTGCTCAGCATCCCGCAACCAGGACGAGGAGGCCCACCTGGGAGCGGGCTGGGGAAGTGAGGTCACGGCCTCTGACAGCAATTCGGAAGCTGGGGAGGCCTGCCAGCCCCTGCCAGCCCCTGCCAGCCCCTGCCAGTCAGGAGCAGTTGTTTCATGGTGAGGCTGGAGTCTCAGGCAGGAAGGCTCAGCGGACGACAGTGAGGCGGGTGCACAGCCCAGAGGCTTAGGCAACGCTGTGCAGCTCTAGCCTTGAGCAAGGCCTTCCGGGGAGTGGGAGGCACTTCTTGGGCTTGGAGCAGGGCCAGGATGACCCGGAAGCAGCTCCTCCCAGGGTCCAGGGGAAATAGTGGGTGATCTGGTATGTACCAAGCGCTTTCACACAGATGTAACCATTTTATGGTTCCAGCTGGATCCAACATGCAAACAGAAGTCAGCTTCACTTTTTTTCCTGTCTCTTGTAGACAGCGCTTTCTTCCCATCCCTAAATGAAACCGCAGGCAGGCCTGTAGCTCTCCTGGGTCTTTTCCATCTTCAAGACAGTCTCACTTCACTAAATAGAAAATCTAATCTAGTTTCATATCAAAACTCCAGGCTTTGATCGAATGAAGCCCTATCACATGGGCCTGCTCTAGGGTTCAAGGCTACTACTCACCTTTCTTCACTCCCCCCCACCGCCGCCCCCTTGCTGCTTTAGCCCCTGCAGAGCAGGCACAGGGTGGAGGAGAGGTGAGGGGCAAGATAGGTCACCCTTCCTGGGGTGGTGGTGCTCTGGGGTCCACTGTCTTTTGTGCCCCCTGCGTGGACCATGCCTCTCTCCCCTCTGCTCCTCACACCCCCCTCGGCCTGGGCTGTCAGCTGATTACTGCTCTGTTAGAGTCCCTCCCTCTGCCAGGCGTCATCTGCAGTGGGAGCCAGTCCAGGAGACCCCAATGAGGCTGCTTTTGACGGACAAACCGCGGGGTGCTTCCCACCCTCTGAACAGCACCCCACTCCTTGCTCCAACCTATGCACCTAGTCCCTCACCTTTCATGACCCAGGCACAGTCAGACACCAGTCCCTGTGTCCTCCACACCCTGGGGTTCCTACCAATTGAGCTCCCCACGGGCCCTCTGGATGCACCTCTTCCCTTCCCATGCACATCAGGGAGCATAGGACACCCCGCGGCTGTCTTCTAAGACCTTCTCACCAGTGTCCTCTTTCAAGTCCATTCTGTCGTCCTGCAGGTGCTGGCAGCATGTTCCGCCATCTCTTGGCTTGTCCCAGGCACACAGCCCAGGCCCTTTACGACGTGGGGATCCTTGGCACCCACTGTATTATTTCAGGTGTTTGGGGTGTCCGCTGAGCTAAGTCAGCTAGCACCCCGTTGTCGTGTCTTCTTAGGAGAGTGTTTAATGCAAGGGTCGTGATGGGCACTCCTGTTACGGGAGTACATTGTTTCAGCCACTACACGAGGCAGCTTAGCTACATGGTCTCACAGAAATGCCCATTGGCAAAAGGAGGAACTAAGACTCGGCGAGGTGAAGGGACCACCCCAGGGTCACAGAGCTCGACGGTAGTGAAGTTAGGATTTGACCTCCCAGCCACCGGCACCCACCACGCTGGGCTGTTTCTCTCCCCACTGCCCGGCCTGAACTGAACCCCTGCTCTGGCCACAACCTCTTTCTCTCTGACCCCCAAGCACCTCTGTGCGTCCTCCCTGTCCAGCCTGTGCTCCTGGAAGGACCCCCACCCCAGCTCTGTTCTTTAAGCTCCAATGAAAAGCCCGTCTTCTCCATGAAGCTGTTGAAGGTGATCTCTCCCTCCCTACATAAGAAGCACTTCTGAATGGAGCCCTTATCCCAAACTTGGTAATTTTCATTTCCGTCCACAACTTTTTCTTTTGTAAGTTTTTGATCAATGTGTCACGTGTATTACGTGCACAAATCTTAAGCCTACAGCTTAATGAATCTTACAAATGAATATGCCCGTGTAACTACCACTTGGATCAAGATACGGGACATTCCTAGAACTCCAGAAGGTCCCTTCACGCCCCTCACAGTTAGTAACGCCCCACAGAACCACTACTCTGACCTCCATCACATGGCTTTGGGCCTCCACATGAATGATATACAGTCTATCCTCTTTTGTATCTGGTTTATTTCCTCTATACAATTAACATATACGGTTGCTGTATGTAGCACTTCATTTGAAAAAAATGAGTAATATTCCATTGTGTCTATGCCATAATTTATCGACTCTGTTGATGATGGACATTTGGGGTTATTTCCAGTTTGGGAATATTATGAATATATAAGCATTCTTGTACATGTCTTTGGATGGACTTAATAGTCATCTCTGTTGGGTATATAATATAACCAGGAATAGAATTTCTGGGGGACGTTTACATACATTCTGTATTGATGCTGTCAACCACTTTGTAAAAACGGTTGCACCAACTTCCATTCCCACTCGCAATGTACGGGAACTCTGACTGACCCCGTCCTTGCCAATACTTGGTGTTGTCACTCTTTAGAATTTTAGCCATCCTAAGGGATGTATAATGGTGTGGCGTTACATTTGAACTTGCATTTTCCTGATAATTAATGAGTTAAACACCTTTTTACAGACTTAGTAGACTTTGGATATCCTCTTTTATAAAGTGTCTAATCAAATTCAATTTTTAAAAATTAAATCATCTTTTTCTTATTGATTTGCAGAAGCTTGTTATATGTTTTGCATAAGGTCCTTAGGTATTTATATCGCAAAGAAACTTTTCTGACTCTCTGTTACTTTTAAATATCTCTTCTTTGTCTTTTTCACGGACAGTTCTTAATCCTAATGAAGTCCAATTTATCAGTTTTTAAATGTTATCAAATTTTTATGGTTAGGTTTTTTGTACTGTTTAACAAATCGTTTCCTGCCCCCAAGTCATGAAGCTATTCTATGTTCTCCCCTAGAAGTTTTATCATTTCCCACATACATCTTAATCCTCTAACTACATGCATATGTATCATGAAGCATACACAATATTGTTTTGTATATCTTTAGATTTAATACAAATAATATATATTAATAACACAGAAATATAAGACCATTCTGCAACTTGCTTTTTGTGCTCCGTAGTACATTTCTGAGACTAATCTTTGTTGATATGTGCAGCTCTGGTCCATTCACTTTCATGGGACCGAAGTGAATCACACCACATCCATAGCTACCACCTGTCCGCCCTTTCTCCTTTTGACGGACATTTAGGTTGTTTCCAGTGTTCGTCATCACAAGCTGCTTCAATGAACATATGCACAGGGGCCTCCCGGTATGAGATTGTCTGTGTGCATCCACCTGCCTGCGGTTTTGGAGCTGGAGAGACTCAGCACTTCAAGGAGGTGCCTCCGGGCTGCTGAGGAGCAGGACTGGGGAGAGAGTTGGGTGGGTGGATGGGATAAGGGTCCTGGGTAGTCTTGGCTCTGGGCCCTCACCCATTTTATTTCATTTTATTTTAAAACTAGAGGTCCGGTGCACGAAATCCATGTACTCAAGTGGTGGGGGTGTGGGGGGGTCCTGGAGAGGGCCTAAGCCGGCAGTCGGACATCCTTATCTCTGTGCTCACTAGCCATGAGCCCGGTTTCTGGCTGAGTGACACTGCCCCTGTGGGAGCTCACTGACCACCCGGGGCAGCTCCTGAGTTGAGCATCTCATCTGCCCCCTGGTGGTCAGTGCACATCATAGTGACCGGTCATTCTGCCGTTCAGTCGATTTGCATATTAGCCTTTTATTATATAGGATATGTTTTATTGATTTTTAGAGAGAGAGGGATAGAGAGACAGAAACATTGATGAGGGAGAAACATCATTGATCGGCTGCCTACTGCACCCTCCTTACTGGGGATCCAGCCTGTGCCCTGACCAAATCCACCTGTGACCTCTTAGTTCCTGGGTCAATGCTCAACCACTGAGCCACACTGGCTGGGCTGGGCCCTCACCCATTGTCGCCAGAGCAGATTTGCTTTCATGCTGTTGACCTGGCATTCTGTTTAACTCTTTGTTTAAAAAATAGAATCTGCTTTAAAAATAACATGTTTGAAAATGAGGCATTGAGGTGAGGCATGTTCACGAAGTGTTGTAGGTAAGACAGGACTGTGTCTGATGGGAGCGCTGAGTGACCCCTGCAGCCCGAGCCAGCTGCTGTGCACTGTTTGTTAACTCTTCCCCTGCAGCCCTCCTTTCTCTCCAGGTCAACTCTTGATTTCTGCTCCTCTGTGTCTGGCTCCCTAAGCATGTGTTGATGGGTTGGTTGATGGGAAACATTTTAAATAACTTGGCACCATAGTCATCTCACATTTGTACGCATTGCAATTTGCAAACCACGCTCATAGCTTGCTTTCCTTCAAGCCAGGCCAGTCAGAGGAGGATTGTGGAGGACTGACTGCTCCCACTCCGCAGAGGAGAACACCAAGGCGCAGGGAGGTGAAGAGACTGCAGGTCACGTGACTAGTAGGACCCGGGGCCTCGAGTTCTGCCAGTGTGCCCATTCCATGGTGTGGTGGGGCCTGAAAACACCACCTTCATCCAGACGTTAATGAATAACCAACCTGTGCACTGCCCTCTGCAGCCTACACGGTGCTCTCCCTCACATGGTCTCCTTCACTCTCCACAGCCCTCTGTGGGGTGGATGCTATTATTTTTATCCCTAAACCCACCACTTTTCAAAGAGAGGAAACTGGTGCTCAGAGGGTGGGGGTGTCTCACTCAAGGCCACAGTGCTCTGGGCGACAGAGCCATTCTCGGTATCCAACTCCCAGCTTCCCCTCACCCCCACCCCCCACTCCTCTGCCCCTTCTCTCCCCTTCACTCCCAGCAGCAGGGCCCAGGGAGGTCTGGGGGCAGGTGGGCTTTTCAGCAGCCCAAGGGCCTGGCCCTCCCAGGCAGGCCCAGGAAATGGGGTTGGCCCTGCCCTGCTGAGCAGCCCCTCCCACGAGGCCCGGGGTTGTTTTTCTTATCTAAATAAACTCTGCACAAACATGGCCGCATTACTCATGAGTAAGTTATTTGCCATAGCATAGCCCAGAGATGGGAAATTAGTTCACACTGGAGCTGCCTTAACCTGGGACCACGAAGGGGAAAGTGCCGTTTGAGACCCACATCAGCAAAATCTGAAACCTGCTTTCCTAGGCCCCCATCCTCCATCTCAAGCCTGGGAACACAGCTGCCCCTAGCCCAGGAGTCCCGCTGGGGGACAGGCAGAGCCCACCCTGCTGGGGAGGCGGGGAGCTCCAGGGCAGGGCTGTCTCCTGGCCTCTGTCTCATCCCACAGGCTCTCTGGAGGAAAGAGGCAGACACCCCAGAGGAGGGGGCTCTGCTCTATCCTCAGGCCTTTTGTACCAGGGGCGCCTGGTGCCCGTTCCCCACACGGAACTCAATTCCTTCAGCCCTGGACCCGGGGAGGGCTCTCGGGAGCTGTTATGTAAATGAGGATGCCCATCACTTAGCCCAGTGCCTGGCAAGGGGCACCGTCGCTATTATTACTGTGAGGGGGCAGGGAGTTAGGTGGGCGGTGGGGAAGGCAGATGATGCTAAAAGCAGTTGATCTTGCCCACTGCCATGCTTTTCAAAAGCTTTCGCATCTCCCTGGGCTGCGTTTATTACATCATTTAACAGGAGAGGGCCTGGCTCTCAAGGAAGCTCTGTGTTGCCCTTGAGGTAGCAACAGGAGTGGATCATAAATCACCACCGAACGTGGGGGCTGCGATGGCAAAGGATTCCCAGGCATCAGGTCTCAGCGGGAGTCCTGGCTGAGCTGAGGGAAGAACCATAATCCTTGACTCCCGGGTCAGCAGATTCTGGTTACACAGAATGTTCCTCGGATGCCACCTGGAGTCCCCGGATGTGACTGTGTTTGTCCCCAGAACCGAACACGACCTGTGGCTTCCATCCAGGGCTCCGGCACTGTGGTGCGGGGCTGTGTGGTCACAGGGATCCCTTGCTCCTCGTGGCCAGCGTCAGACTGATGGGCTCGAGCTTGGAAAGCTGCGGTCATTTCTCTGTGTGGGCCACGGCCTGGAGACGGTCTGATTGACCGCCTCGCTCCCACCGGGGGCTGCTATGGGACTGAGCTGGCGGGAGACCCTGAGATGCCCTGAGGGATCTGGCCCCTCAGAGGAAATTCAAACAAAAACAGTCCAAAACCTGAAAAAGTACCACCCATGCATGCGTGCTAAACTCAAAATAGCTTCCTTCTAGAGATTCGGATTGCAAAATCCTGGATGAATGGGAGGAAGCTGTGTGGGGGGAGGAATTTGTTGTTGGCCTAGGTGCCTACTTGCTCTGCCTCCTGAGTCACCCAGCCTGCCAAGGGGCCTTGCACACAGAGAGTGCGCTGCCCACGTCTTCTGAGTTGCATGAGGTGTGCCCACTTCCCAGGGGAGGACTAAGTCCAAACGGCTCTGTGTTGGGGTGTGGCCAGCCCAGCATGCACACATGCACATGCATGCACACACATCCCCGCACATGCGGGAGGGGGAAGGAAGGATGTGTGTAAGCTCAGCAACTTTCATTAGTTCCATTTTGAAGAAACAACAAAATGAAAACATGTTTTTCTCTCATAATTAATATTCATGTTTGGAGTTTCCACATCTGGCCAGGTGCAGACTGACCCCTGGTGCTGACTGACCCTTGTGGACAAGTTTCCCACAGAAAGATCAGTTGCTCACCCTGACCCAAATGGGATGCTGGGCCTGGGACCCCCAACTTCACAGAAGATACAATTCTATGAAGGGATTTCAGTTTCCTAAGGCAGCCCCAAGCAGATGCATTGCATGGGTACCACGTTCTGCTAAAACCAGCCTGGGTGTGCTTAAAAAAATACCAATGATGGCAAAAATGCATTTAATGAAGGTCACACACCACAAAACCACTGAAAGTGGGGCTTGAATTTGAGGGGGAGTGCATAATTGTGTGTGTTTTAGACATTAGGTTAAGGTAACATGGCCTCACTTGGAAAAATCTGAGGGGAGGAGGGGAAAAACGATGGAAGTCTGAGTCCATGCTACCCAGCTAAGCTTCAAGGATAGATTGAGTGTTCCTTTCTTGGTGCATATATGTTAATTTTTCATTCATTCATTCATTCATTCATTCATTCATTCATCCATTCAAATATGTATTGATGGCTCTGTGCCAGGTGCTGTGCTGGGCCCTGGTGACACATCCACTAATTAGACAGGTAGGCTCCTGCTCTGTTTTATTCAAGTCGGTGCGGACAGAACTGTCATTTCTGATTCCCAGCTTAAACTGGGTGCTCCCCAAGGGCAGGAGGCCAGGCCCTCCTCCTGTGGCCTCTCTTCTACGAAGGGCTCCACACAAGCGCGCCCACAATGGCTGCTCGGCAGTGGGCCCACCCGGCTCACAAATGAAAGCGCGATCGTGTGTCCTGATGCTCCAGTGGGCACTTGGCCTTCCCTTCCTCCTGCCACCTCCTCCCCGAGCTGCTCTCCCACCTCCTGGGTGGCCTTGGCAGGATCAGGCTCTGAGTTGAGCTGTTGATTAAAGCTGACAGGAACTCGAGGTGTTACTCTCCCACAGTCATTGGCAACGAGTGAGGGGATTCCCGAAGACCGAGGAATGCGTCTCCAGGATGGAATTAGGAGGGCAGAGCTAGAAGAGGCACAACGGCGAGCAGGCGTCAGCCGGAAGCGTGACAGCTCCATGGCAGAGTTTGAAGAATTTCAAGGCAGGCAAGGACTCAGTCACCCCTTGACGTGTCTGCCCCGGCAACGCACAGGTGGGGATGCTTGAGTCATGTATTTACAGTCCCCAAACCAGTCTAAGCCCTTCGTTTTACAGGTGAAGAAGCCGAGACTGGAAGTGCAAGTTACACCAAGACGGGAGCAGGTCCATCGATGGAACCCAAACCCTCCAGGCCCCTGGCACTCGGTTCTCCCGCCACTTAACCAGGCGCCCAGCACCTCGGACGCTTTGCAGGGAAGTCACAGTCACCCTCTTCATCTGCGAGGGAGGCCAGCCCGGATGGAGACCTGGGGGCCACCCAGCACCAGGCCCCTAAGGGTCTTTGGGTCCCTGTCTTCTCCTAGTAAGTATTTGAGGACAGTAAAGACAGCACAGCCGATGTGGAATCCACATGAGAAACAGCAGGATTGGGGTCCAGGTTGCATGGACTTTAGCAGCTGGCCCTCAGACCAATCCTCACGTAAATCCTTCGGTGCGGACACTACAGCGGAGCGAGCACTGGGTCGAGAGCCGTCATGCAAGAGAGGATGCCACGTTTTAGTTATGAGACCTCGGGCACAGCACTTGGTCTGTCTGGGTCTCTGTTTCCTGATGATTAAGTCATTCATTGGAACACATTTATTAAGCACCTCCGATGGACTTGGGCACGTGTGTTGGGGATAGAATGGAGCTCTGGAGAGGAGTTTGGCTGGACACTTAGATGTGGGAGACACTTTATAAAAATTAGTTGAGGCTCAAGAGTGAGTAAGATCGCCCAGGGAGAGGATGTGAACGAAAAGAGGCAAGTACCTGGCTCTGGGGAACCCTAACATCTGGGGGGAGGAGAGGTCTGAAATGTATGAGTTACGTCTAGTACCCACGACAGTAATGCCCTGTGATTCCTCACCTTAGGGCAGGCAGCTAGCTCTGCTCCAGGCCCAGAGGTCTTCCTGCAGAAACCCTTGGCTTGAAGCACTCTGGCCCCCTTGAAGGGAGCTATGGATGACTAAGTGAGACAATAAGGAAAGATTCTGTCCCAGGTGCCGGCTCACTTTATGCAGCTGGTGTGGTGAGGGTAAGCTGCTACAATAGCTTTTCAAGGGACTATTTGGTAATGGCATCCAAAATAGCAATTCTTCTAAGGACTTATTCTAAGAAAAAAACCAGTAATGTACACAAATGCTTATGTACAAAAAATGTTTAAAAACAGCATTTATGGTGCGGCTGGCGTGGCCCCGTGGTGGAGTGTTGATCTATGAAGCAGGCGGTCAGGGTTCAATTCCTGGTCAGGGCACATGCCCGGGTTGTGGGCTCAATCCCTGTGTGGGGTGTGCAGGAGGCGGCCAATCAATAATTCTCTCTCATCATAGATGTTTCTCTCTCCCTTCCTCTCTGAAACCAATAAAGATACATTGTTTTTTTTAAAAAAACAGCACTTATGATACCAAATAAGAGTGTGAGCAACTGACATGTCCAACCATGGGCAACTGGTTGAGTAAATTCTAATAGATCCATGTGGCAGAATGCTCTGCAGTTTTTCAAAATAAGGTAGTAAATGCATATTTATTGACACAGAAAGATGTTCACAATATATTTAATGAAAAAGCAGTTGGCTGCAGTCTGATTATTTCTAGTTACTGGTTGTTGTTTGTCTTCATCGTGGTTTAGAGCAAGGACTGTCCAGCAAGGTCACCTGAGCAAGGCCACTCCTAGAGTCACCTTCCCAAGTCTCAGTGTCCTCTTCAGGGGGAGGGATGATCATAACACCCAACAAAGGCAGTTCTCAAAACTGAGTTAATCTAATCCATGTAAAGTGCTGAGAGCAGGGCCTAGCACTCCTAATACCTTAACATGTGTGAGTCATTATTATTTTAAAAAGCACCTTTATTGAGATAAAATTTGCATATCACACAATGCACCCATTTGAAAATGAAAAATTCAGTGGTGGTCAGTGTAGTTGGAGTTGTGCAAACATCACCACAGTCCATTTTAGAGCATTTTCATTACCCCAGAAACCAAACCCTTTCCCCTGCCTCTCCCCCAGCGCTTGGAAACCAGAAATCTACTTTCGATCTCTGTGATTAGCTTATTCTTGGCATTTCCTAGAAATGTCGTCATGCAACATGTGGTCTTTTGTGACTTGCTCTTGCACTTAGTATTATGTTTTCAAAGGTCGTCCATACCATTTTCATTGCAGATAGCCTTTTTTATTGACATTACTAAAGGCCAATGCATGAAATTCGTGCAAGGGGCTCGGCCCTCACAGCCCGGGCTTCGTCCGGAAGGTCGTCTGGCTGCCTAGTCTAATTAGCATATTACCCTTTTATTATTATAGATTATTTAAAATGTTTAATGTTTCTACAATGAAAACATGTTACTTTTGTAACAAAAACCACCACCACCACCAAACTCATCTCTCTTTAAGCTGGTTAGGTCAAAATGCCTGCGAGAGGGACAGCTTTCCCTCGTTTCTCTAACTTTTATTTCATCCCTTTGATGTTAGAGTCAACAGCAGGCTGTTCCCAGAGGCTGGATTGTATATAAAGTGCAGAGTGTTCTAGACGTGTGTGTGTCAGTCTGAGAGAGGGGAGAGTCCCGCTTCTCCTTTCACAGGTCTGGTGCCTGACTGCGCAGCCGCACTGACAGGGCCTCAGCAGCTCTCTCAGAGCCACTGCCTGGGCCTCCACCCCAGAGTCCACACTCCTCACCCTAGAGAGACCCCGCTCCGCTTTCACCTCACATGGTTTTCTTTCTGTCTTTATAATATTTTTTAAATCGAGGTGTCACTTTGATATAGTATACTGTATTCATTTTAAATGTAAAATTAAGCCTGCCAATATATTAAAAATGATGTAAAGGCAGCTAATCTCTCTGCATAGAACTAGATTTTCATTTTGGCGCACCACTCTTGTGTGGCTGTCCATACGCACGTGTGCTTTTAAACACAAGTGCAATTATAACAGACCAACAGTTTTCCAACTCCGGTACGATCGTTAGGTCAGTGGTCGGCAAACTGCGGCCAGCGAGCCACATGTGGCTCTTTGGCCCCTTCAGTGTGGCTCTTCCACAAAATACCGACTTCTGCGCATGGGCCACGAAGTTTCAATCGCACTGTACTTGCGCGCCCACACGTGGTATTTTGTGGAAGAGCCACACTCAAGGGGCCAAAGAGCCGCATGTGGCTCGTGAGCCGCAGTTTGCTGACCACTGTCCCAGACAATAGGAAAGGGAAAACAATGCCCTTTATGCAAACATCCTATATAATAAAAGCCTCATATGCTAAGTGTCCAGTTGTCTGGTCGGCTGTTCATCCAATCAAAGCATAACATGCTAATGATATGCTAAGGCCGTTCAACTGCTCGCTATGATGTGCACTGACCACCAGGGGGCAGATGCTCCGACTGGTAGGTTAGCTTGCTGCTGGGGTCCAGCTGATCAGGACTGAGTGAGACAGGCCGGACATGCCCTGGAACCCTCCTGCAGTCCCTCCCTGGCTGGCCAACCTCCCGTGTTCCTCCCTGGCCCCAATCGTGCACTGGTGGGGTCCCTCAGCCTGGCCTGCACCCTCTTATAATCCAGGCCCCCTCAGGGTATGTTGGAGAGCTGGTTTCATGAATTTGTGCACTGGGCCTTTAGTATACATATAAGATACAAAGACAAAAGCCTGGAACCCGGGGAGCAAATTCACATAACATGGACCCATTTTGCTTAAACAAACAGGGCTGGACTAGTGTGTTCTGAATAAGACAGATCTCAGAGGTGCAGGCAGATGGAGACCTCTAACTCAGCACACCTGCATTTCAACAACACCTCTACATACGGAGAGGGTGGCCAACACACCAAGACATACACAGATGGTAAAACCAAACACACACACACACACACACACACACACACAGCCATAACCAGGCACTAACCTGACCCCCAATTCCCAGACCTGCAATTTCTGAACTCTGGGAAGGAGCTCCTGCAGGAGCACCCAAAATAGCTCCGAGATCCCCACTCTGGGCTCCAGCTGCCTGCCCACAGGCCCAGCCTGCCTTCCCCGCTGGACCTGGGCCTTGGTCTGCACAGAGCCGTGGAGTCCCTCACCCCAAGTCAGTTCCCGGGCCCAAATCTCCCCAAGTCAGACCCGTTCCTTCTCAGTACCTTCCTTGGACAGCGCCCACACCAGCTCCTCTGTCACAGCCCACTGCTCCCAGGGACTGTCATCGACAACGGGAACCCTGCTGGGGGCTCTGGAGACAGAAAGGCCCAGGCTGGGCTGGCAAAAACCCAGTTTGGACAGCAGCCACCGAATTCCCTGCCTCTCTGGTCCCTAGTGTAGGTGCCGCCTATAAATGGGATATACAGTATCTGTTTTGTCGTTGTTGTTTTGTAACTGGCTTATTTCACTTAGTACAGTGTCTTCAGGATTCATCCATGGTGTAGCATGTTGTTGTTGTGAAGCAGCAACCATTGTGGGGTGATGAGAACTTCAAACACGACCCTGACCCTGAAGCCCCGGCCCAGAGCCTGGGCCGAGCAGACCCACAAATGGCATGCGTTCTCAGGCCCTCAGTTCCATGAGCTAGTGAGGTGGGGCACGTGCTCCTAGGGGTTGCCCTGAGGCAGGCGTTGCCAATAAATCTGACTGGGTTCTCCACATGTGGGATAGCATGGTGCCTGGGTTGGAAGGTGCTGGAAACCAAGGGCTCTGTCTTTTGAGCAAACTAAGAGAACAATGAGTGCATTGACTACCGTGTGTTGAACACTTTGGACTATTGCAGCTCTGGAGCGGAGGGCGAAGTTAATCATACCCCTCAGCGTGCAGACTTCATCACAAAGCCAGGAATTCACCATTTCCCCCTTCCCTCATCCTCATTCCCATTCTCCCACCCTCAAACGCCTACTCTATTGCGTTCAATATGGTGTTTCTATGTATTTTTATTGTGGTAAAATATAACATAAAGCTTACCATTTTAACCATTTTTAAATGTACACTTTTGTGGCATCAAGCAGATTCATGTTGTTGTACAATTATCACCACCATCCATCTCCAGAACGTATTCATCTTTCCATCAGAAACTCCGTACCCACTAAACACCAACTCCCCATTCCTCCCTCCCCAGCCCCTGGCAGCCATCATTCCATGTTCTGTCTCTATGAATTTGAGGGTTCTAGGTGCCTCCTATGAACGGCACACACAGTATTTGTTTCGTTGTTGTTGTTTTGTAACTGGCATATTTCACTTAGCACAATGTCTCCAAGATCCACCCATGGTGTGGCATGTGACAGGACTTCCTTCTTTCTCAGGCTGAATGAAATCCCATTGGCTGTATGTACCGCATTTTGTTGATCCATTCATCCATCAGCAGACACGTGGTTTGCTTCCACCTTTTGGCTATCATGAATAATGCTGCGATGAACATAGATGTGCAGACCTGTGTTTGAGCCCTTGCTTTTGCTTCTCTTAGGTATAGATCCAGAAGCAGAATTGCTGGTAATTCGATGTTTAATTTTCTGATGAACCACCATACCATTTTCCACAGTGGCTGCATCATTTTACAGTCCCACCAGCAAACAATGCACAAGGGTTCTAATTTCTCCACATACTCACCAACACTTTTTCTTTCTTTCTTTCCTTTTCTTTCTTTCTTTCTTCCTTCCTTCCTTCCTTTCTTTCTTTCTTTTTTCCTTTCTTTCTTTCTTTCATTAATCCTCACCCAAGGATATTTTTTCCATCGATTTTTTTTTTTTTAGAGTGAGTGGGAGGGAGGGAGAAAGGGAAGGGGAGAGACAGGTTGCCTTCTGCACACAACCCCATTCAGGGCCAGGGATCAAACCTGCAACTCAGGCACATTTCCTTGACCGGGAAGCACACCTGAGACCCTACGGTCTGCAGGCTGACGCTCCAACCACTGAGCACACCAGGGCTATTTTCTGTTATTTTGTTGTTTAATCCCCAGATCTCTCTTAGGCTCCTTACTTCCAGAGGGTAAATCGCATCTCCATACTGCAAGTCACCTCCCTTTACCAGATGTCACTTTATGTCTGTGTCATATGCAGACAGAAGAATTTTAATGCCCTTTCTAGATTTACCACCTGTTGATGAAACACCTTTAGCTAAAGGAAAAATAACTGGAATTGAAATCAGGTGTTTCCTTTCTTCCAGTGTTCCACCTGGGAGTCACTCCAAACACATGCAAACCCTTTGGCAAGTCCACTTGCATGGTTCCTTCCTGGTAGGACTAACCCCAGGGAAACGGAGTCGCTGCCTCTGGTCCCAGCCCACCTCTCTTGAACTTTGCACTTACCAGGATGAAAAATTAACAGGGCTAACGTTTTCCTTCCAAGGACAACCCCTGCAAAAGCTGGCCTGGCTGGGCCCCAGGAGACCAAGCACCAGAACAGAGTTCCTACCCCTCTGGAGCTGCCCACCTGCTCATCGCCATGTCAAGGGAGCATGCAGGGTCCTCCTGGCACCCGGAGGAATCCACTCCTCGCCCCCCTCACTGCTTTGTGAGACTGGGCTTATTCCCTCAAGTCCTCCCGTGGAGAAACTGAGGCCAAAGGAGAAAGAACTAGCCCCGAAATGCACGCATTAGACTCACACGTGGGCCCAGCACTGTTTTTCTGCAGGCACAGCTGTCCCTTTCACAGGGATGCCAGCATTGGAAGGAAGTTCAGGAAAGCATGGCTAGTCACATAACTGGCTGCTGACTAGTTACTTCCTCCTCTCAGGAAAAGGAGAGGGCAAAAGGAGAGGCCCTTCCGATGGCATGACTGCAGAGGGTTAGGTATATGCCAGGCCCTTCCACGACATTTAATCCCCAGATCTCTCTTAGGCTCCTTCCCTCCACAGTGCAAATCGCATCCCTTGACCGGACATAGCTTCCGCCTGTGAAATGAGGGGCTTGCACTGGAGAACAATTTTAATGCTCTTTCTAGACCCACCACTCTGTACAATAAGAACCTTTCACCCCGTTCTTACAGCTGAGAGAACAGACGCTTAGTAGGGTGAAGGGAGAGAGAGCCAGGATTGAAAGTCACGTCAGTCACTGATGGAGCTTGAGGTCCGTTCACTCAGACCACCTCTCAACAGCTGGACCTGCCTGATTTGATTCAGGTGAAAATTAATGTGTTACTGGGAGATGATGACTGCAAGGGCCCCTTTCTCCCAGGCACACACCTCCCACCCCTTTGAACTTCTCTCGGCTGTGAGCTCCTGGAGTTTAGGGACCTTCATTTTTCATGTCAGTGGTCCCAGAAACCAGTGTGTGTCTAAGAGAACTGCGCTCCCTCATCCGAACCACTCTTCACGGCCTTCCCCTGGGCCCCAAGGCACGGTTCTCTTGCTTCACATTTGACTGTTTGCAAACCTTTTCACATTAGATTCCCACAACCATTTCACAGGTGAGCAAACATTTCTTGGAGTGTCACAATAGCACTCCTGTGTAAGGAACTTTTGTTTTGCAAAGAGATCTATCAATGATGTCATCTTTACCTTCCGCAACTACCAGCTGGGTGCAGTGGCAAGAACGGGGACTGAGGCCTCACAAAGCGCTGGGTTCTGATCCCAGCTCTGCTGCTTGGGACCCTGAGTGAGTATCCTAATCTCTGTTACTGGGAGGCGCAGGGACATCTACCTCCAGGGCCATTGTGAAGATCACATCAGGGGGCAGCACTTGGGCTGCCTGGAGTGAAGAAAGCCATCCATCTGTTGACTGTTTTCCTTCCTTTGCTTTTGTGTTGAGGGCTGGGAAGAAGGGAGTGGAACCCAAGGCTACATTGGCTGCGGATTAGCCACAGGACAGCCAGGAATGGGAACCGGGTCTGTAAGGCCCAGTTCAGGGCTTCGCCTTTAAGGTTCATGCAGGCAGGGACTTAGAAGGAGGGGGGGGCGGGGGGGAGCCAGGGCTCTGCTGCAGCAGCGGACTGGCCTGCGGGAGGCCATTCACTCTGACAAGGCAGGGACCCCTGCAGTTTCTGGGCTGACTTTGTGGATTCAGCCCAACCTCACAGGGCTTTGTAACTCCCTTGCCTGAAGGTTTGCAGATAACTTCTTTCTCACAATGGGGGTTTCCCGCTGTTAAAAATAAACAAAGGCCTTAGACACCAGGCAACAGGCCTGGTAGGGGCGGGGCAGCAGGAGAAAGGCCCTGGGGGCGGGGGTAACTAACTCCCGAAGGCAGTTGAAGGCTTTGTGGGTAGATGACCCTGAATTCTGCTGGTGGAGAGGAAAGCTCCAGAGTCCCCCCAAACCCCAATGTTTCTTTGCTTCCCAAGGCCAACGTTTCAATACATAAGTTACCCTAGTCCTTCCCTTTGCCCCACTGTTTGCGAGGTCACAGCTTTGGAAACAAAACTCTCCTATTTATTGGGCTCGAATTGCGGATCTTTCTGTATCGTCAGATTCCAAACACCCTGTAATGCAATTTCCTCCCAAAGATAAATTCTAAAGCGCCCCCATTCATTCCTTCAAGGACTCAACAGATGTCTCTGAAGCCGGGTTTCTACCGGGCACTCGTTCCCAAGGCCAAAAGGACCCCTGCGGCAGCTACTGACTACCCAGGGAGTCACGGAGGTTCCCAAATGCCCACTTTTGAGAGCCCACTTCTCCCCGCTCCCAGCCCCCGCCTTCTCATACAGTCTCGGGGCTTTCAGCCGGTGTGATCTCAGCGAGGAGAGAGAAGAAAAACAGCTCCCGGGCCGCCGGTGCCCGCCGAGGCCCCGGACCGGGATCAGCGCGCGCACGCGTCCAAGTGCGCGTCCCCACTTCCTGGGCCTCAGCCTTCCGTGCGCTCCCTCTCGGACCCGGGTCCTCCCAGGGGCCGCCATCCTCTCCCCTAGGTGACCACACCATTTGTTCCTTATTTTGGGACAGACCAAGAGAGAATCTCTTTGAAATAAAGCACTATGTTGTGGGAGAAAAGGGGTTGTGGAGTCAAACATGGGAGACCCAAATCCCACTCCAATTGGTCCTTAGCTGTGTGACCTTGAGAAGTCCCCAGTTCCTCAAAGCAGCTTCATTTTCCTGGAAATAACAAACACCACCAAAATGCAAACAAACAAAGGCTGTGT
>NW_006295825.1:140059-140954 GCF_000327345.1 Myotis davidii | reverse complement strand
GGCGCCCCTCGGTGCCCGCGCGCCCTCCCCAGCCATGTCGTCCATCCTGCCCTTCACCCCCCCGATCGTGAAGCGCCTGCTGGGCTGGAAGAAGGGCGAGCAGAACGGGCAGGAGGAGAAGTGGTGCGAGAAGGCGGTCAAGAGTTTGGTCAAGAAGCTCAAGAAGACGGGGCAGCTGGACGAGCTGGAGAAGGCCATCACCACGCAGAACGTCAACACCAAGTGCATCACCATCCCCAGGTGGGGGCCCGAGCGACCCGGGGGCGCGCCGGCCCAGCCCCCTGGCGCGGTGGGGCGGCCGGGTGGGGCTGGATCGGGAGGGAGTGTGTGTGTGTGTGTGAGTAGGTGGGAGCGCGGGCGAAAAGGGGACCCCAAACAAAACCTCTCCGGGTTTGCAAAGATTCGAGCCTGGGCCTTCCACGCGGCACTCTCACTTTCAGACCTCACGTTCACTTTTCACCTCCCGGAAAGGGGGTGCTGCTCGAATGGGCCGCCCCCACTCCGGGGAGCTGCGTGCCGTGGAGGTGGAGGTGGTGTTTCTCCCTTTCTTTTCTTCAGTGCGGTCCCCCCACGTCTTTCCTCCTCAACAGGAATGCAGTCCGTACAGCTGGGGCCCGGTGATTGACAGATTCCTTCTCCGTTCTCTTTCTGCCGTCGGGATTA
This sequence comes from Myotis davidii, assembly GCF_000327345.1. Lineage (NCBI taxonomy): Eukaryota > Metazoa > Chordata > Mammalia > Chiroptera > Vespertilionidae > Myotis > Myotis davidii. The sequence goes on along the minus strand of NW_006295825.1, from coordinate 140,291 downwards.
GCATTTTTATCGAGTATTTTTAGACTCGGTTATGCCAGCTCCCGCCCCCCTCCGCACACGCTCACTTGGGGTGCAGTGCAGCGCTCCGACTTTCAAATGAGAGAAGTGGCCCAGAGTAGTGTTCCCCCATCGCCACCTCTCCCCTCCCCGCCCCCCATCGTTTCTTACTTGCCTTTCAGCCTGAGATTTCAGGCTGATGCAGAGCAGAGGGTGCTCAGGGCCAGCAGATAAC
>NW_006295825.1:124564-139977 GCF_000327345.1 Myotis davidii | reverse complement strand
TTCCTGCAGAGCCCTCCTCCCCGAAGCGCTCTGCCATCTGTCCGGACGCCTTTACAATGCACGTTGCGCTAGCGGTCAGGGGGGAGCTCACAGATGGCTGATAGAAGGGGTCAGTGACTTCTCTCCCATCGACAGGACTCCTCTTAGCTGAGCTGTGCCTCACTGGAAATTGGGGTGGAGGGGGGAGCACCTTGGCCTCCTGTCTCTCCCTCTCAGCTCCTCTAAAGTCTGACTGTGTACCAAGGGAGTGTGTGCACGTGTGTATGTGTGTGCGCGCACAAGCGTTCTTGGGGTCCCAGGCTGCAGAGGAATAAGTAGAGGGTCCCCAGGGCTTGAGCCTCAAAGAGATGGTCATCCTTGCTTTTGGGCTAGGAGTGGACTCCATCCTTGGCCACCTGCTTGGAGCAGCTGTAGGAGAGCTGCCAGCCGTGTCAGGCAGGCACAAAGCAACATCTGTCCCGGCAGCCCAGGGCAGGCCTCCTCTGGAAATAAATGCCACATATGGTGGGAGCACTGACTTAAAAAATAATAATTTTTTTTTAACTGGGTGGATCCAGTCAATAAAGGGGGAGGGAAGGCGGTGTGCTGTCTGGGAAGGGCGCTCTGGGTGTGTGATCTGGAGCCAGAACTGACTTCAGAGGAGGTGGTGTGCTGTGATGGTCAGCGAGCCCTGGGTTCTGGTCCCAGCTCTGTTTCTTAATTCTTCGTTCTTCCTTTGGTGAGGGTGGGGCGGGTGGGAGGATGAATGCGAGTCCCAGTGCTCCCGCCAGGGGAGGGGGTTGTTGGAAACCGGCCTTCTTAGCTGTCCAGGTGCATTGAGGACAAGGGCTTTATGCCTTGAAGCAGAAAACAAAAATGATATCAGTTATAAAACGAGCAGCTGTGCAAAGTGTCTTACAGTTCACCGAGCACTTTCACATGGTTTTACGAAATTAAAAAGAGAAAGTAACTCGTGGAAACCAGATAAGGTGGTTGGGCTTAAGATTTATCTCAGAGTTAATGTTGAGAAAACGTCCGAGGGGAGAGGTGGAAAGGCAGGTTGGAGTAGCTGTGGGACTCTGACCCACTGTGCTCTTGTTTCCTGCCTCCTGCTGCTGTTTACTTTGAAGGTTCTCAATACATTTTTTTGTTGAATGCTCAAATACTGCTAACTTGGCGGGGGTGGGGTGGGGGGGGGCATGGAGGGCTGGGCAGTGTGGATCTTTGTTGGGAGGGTTGCCAGTGTTCAGTCTTGGGCTGGTGACAGCTTGGAGGAGCGGCCTTGCGCTCCCCTGCCTCAGTAGAAGTTTGCCCTCTGGGGGGAACACAGCCCTGGCCCCCTCTTTCCTCTTCCAGAGTTCTCTGTGGCCTGAGGTATATGAAGCTTTGGGTGTTTCTGAGAGTTCAAGTTAAGTTGCTCCCTGGTCTGTCGCCACTTTCTCAGGACTGGGACATCTACCTGCCTGGCAAGGACCTACTAATAAGACAGAGTTTTTTTGTTGTGGTTGTTTTGGTTTTTTTCTCCATCTTTTCTCAGTGAGGGAAATCCCGTTGCTTGGGTGGATCCAGACAAGACGGATTTCCATCCCTGGATTCTGTGCCCACGCCTCTGGGTCACCTTGTCTCCCTTGGCAATAGCTGCTGCCGTTTTGGTCGTGGGCAGACAACTAAAGGCCACGTCTCGGGGAGGTGGTTAGCTCGCCTCACGCTAGTGATACCGGTGTGTCTGCTGAGCCCCGTAGATTGTTGTGTTGGTTGTCAAATTGTCTGCTCTCTCCACACTGCCTTCTATAAGTTACCCTCCTGTGTGTGAGAGGTGGGGCGCTGGGCACCCCCAAGTGCTCTGTGAGAGCTGGACCTTAGGGGTTTAAGAAGCCCTCTGTCCCAGGAGGTTTTAACAAGCGTGTTTTGGCTAATATGTAACTATGAGCGGCAACAGTAACATTTGGCAATTATAGCTGTATGTTAGGGCCTTCCAGACCACATGCCTGCTTCTTTGTTACACCAGCTCTAACCTGCCTCTGTGATCAGAAGAGCTGGAGTGATACAGGCGTATTGATATCAAGAATGTAAGAGAGCCCAGTGCCAAGGAAGTGGTGAGAGCGAGATTGAGGTACACCGACGTGGGCCATCAGGATACGCTGAGGTCTGGCAGGATGGGCAGAACATAGACAAGTAGTATAACAGCATCTCACTCCTCACCTGCTTGAGTACCCGAGGAAAGCTTCAGGTACCTACCTGGGCAGTTTGTAAGAATGGAGCCATACCATTTGCCGCTGAGGGATAGAGGAGGGGTGTGCACGTTATGTCAGCAATCAGGAAGGAGACAGGCACACTTAGCACGCCTGTTCTGATGCATTCCAATAACTTGTGCCTCCCCCGATAGGATCCATGCCTTGGCACGGGTTTGGGGAGCTGGACCAAGCTTATTGGCTGGGTCTGTTTGGAAGGGAATTTGGGCTTTCTCCTATCAAAGCACCAAGTCCAGAGGAACATGGGGGGACTTTCTGACACACACCGACTCCTGCTTTTTTGTGCTTCTCTTTTAGCACAGCTCCTCCTGTTACCTACCTGGACTTTCCCAGGCTACCGTCACCCTAGGGGAAGATCCTCGTTGTTAAAACTCCTCTCTCCGACTTCTGGGGACAGACCTATGGCCATGGCTGCTTGTTAACCTTGATTGGGAGAGTGACACACCAGGCTGGGAAGGGAAGGGGCCCACAGGACGAGTAGCTGACTGGGGCTGGCTCAGAGCCCTGGTTGAACCCAGGATCAACTTGATGCTCCCTTGACATTTGGAGCCTGGAACTTCTGGTGCATTCAGGAGGTGAATGTTTGGGCTCATGCAGACAGCCCCTTGCTCACCGTTGCTAATTAAATGTTAGAGTTGGAGTTTGTTGATTCATGGTTATCTGTTGGCCCTCTCATGTCTGAGTCAGTATTCCAGGCAATGGGGGAGGATGCAGAGATAAATTTGAGATGGCCCCTGCCTGCGAGGGGCTTACACTTCAGTAAGGAAACACCTATAGGGCGTTACTGGAGTGCCTAGCTGCTATTTCTTTCTTAGTCCCAGCCAAAGAAGAAATAGGTGTGGAGTGGATTTTTTTGTGGGGGGCGGGTAACCTATACTGAGTCTTTTAAATACTGTAGAAGTCCCTCTGTTAGAAAACAAAATAATGACAGCCATCTCTTTTCTCTCGAAAGAAAGCCCAGAACTCAGGCCCTGGATCTTGCCATTTTTTAAAAAAATATATTTTATTGATTTTTTACAGAGAGGAAGGGAGAGAGATAGTTAGAAACATCGATGAGAGAGAAACATCGATCAGCCGCCTCCTGCACATCTCCTACTGGGGATGTGCCGGCAACCAAGGTACATGCCCTTGACCGGAATCGAACCTGGGACCTTTCAGTCCACAGGCCGACGCTCTATCCACTGAGCCAAACCGGTTTCGGCGATCTTGCCATTTTAATGCCTGGTTGGGACTTAAGAGTCCACTGGATGTCTCAGAGCCTTCATGTCTGCACCTGTAAAGTCAGGATGAGATAAGGATTGTGAAGTGTTTTGTAAACCAGAGAGTTTGACAAACGTAAGTGCTATCTATGCTTAGCCTCTTGTGGGTGTCATTCATTCATTACGAAATTATTTAATCATTTATTCAATATCTACCATGATGAGCAAGGTCGGGCACCTGTTCTCAAGAAGCTCCTTGTCTAGAGTGGGAGACAGACTTGCCCAAAGGTACAGGGCAAGAGCTGCACCCGAGGGGTGTACAAGCTGCGGAGACATGGGGGGCAGGCCATTCATTCTGTGAGGAGGTGGGGAGAGGGGGCAGGGGGCCGTGTGCGGTGAACACCCAAAGGAATACGGAAGTTATTCTCTGAAGGAAGTTTCTGGGCTGCGCTACGATCATGAGCACTTTACATGGTGATAGTTGCCTGCAAGAATGAGGCAGCGAATGACATCTTTACCTTCTGCTTTTGCTAAAGGGAGCTCTGCTATGAATATGTTACCATGTGGCTTGCACCAAAGGGCTGGTGACCCCTGAACAGTCTTTTACTTCATTGTTAAGTGTTCTCTCTTTGAAGTAAAAAGTAACTTAGTATTGCAAACCTGAAATTCAGGTTTCCGAGGTGGGAACAGCGACTTTAGATATATTAGCTCAGAATATAACAGAGAGTGTCAATAAAAAGTGGACAACTTGGAGATGATTGTGGGTGCTTAGCATTTCAGAGTTTTGGTGAGACCTCGCCTTTCATTTCTCTGCTTAACACTTGCTAAAAACAAATTATTTAAGCCTGAGTTTCTGTACGGAGGTGAGAACTTTTACTAACATATTTTAAAAGGTCTTTGTAAGGATGTGAGGTTTTAAATGATGATTCTACTAATAGAAAAAAGTCAGTGAATACAGTCATCACTTAGTTCTGATAAAGAATGCAAAAAGATGAACGCTCAAGAATTTGGCTCAAGCGTATCACATTCAAAAAGCCAATTAAAATGAGTTTTTTTGAAAAATAAATATTGATTTTAATAACATAAACTTTTAACTGCTGTATTATTACAATGGAAGTAAAATTAACGTGATTTAATGGACTGAGCGACCATCAAATTTCACGTGTTAATTTTTAGGAGATTTTAATGCCATTTGATACACAATACAGCCGTTACTCTGCATGCGCTCCTTTAAGACATAGATAGAACCAAGCAGTGCTTGCTTTGAAAATTGCAGTCGGCCCAGCCATTGTGGCTCAGTGGTTGAGCGTTGAACTGTGAACCAGGAGGTCATGGTTCAATTCCTGGTCAGGGCACGTGCCTGGGTTTCAGGCTTAATCCCCAGTAGGGGGCCTGCAGGAGGCAGCCGATCAATGATTCTCTCATCATTGATGTTTCTATCCCTCTCTGCCTCTCCCTTCCTTTCTAATATTAATTTAGAAATTTTAAAATATTTAAATCAGACATTATTCCCATTACCCACCTTATTCTCCCACCTTTTTGTCCTCCTCCCCCCAGCTTCCTGTAGTTATGCTCCCTAAGGTGGAATGCCCTTTCTCAATGAACCAGGCTCCTGAATAGTCCTGATTAACATTTGTCCTTATCGCCTTTGAAGTGTTGACCTATTTTTAAAAATCAACCTACCCCCTGCCCCAAATCCACACCTGGTAGTTTTGGTTGTCTGGGGAGAGAAGTGCTCATGAGGGCAGCCTGCTGGGCATGCAGGGGGCTGGGAGGGGGACCCGCCCTCTGCAGACACCATGGTTGGTGCACCCCTGGATGGGACTAGTAGCTCCTCCCCACCCAGGGCCGGGAACCATCTGTTGACCACGGACAGATTCCCGGCCAGAAGCCTTCCATCTCCAAGCACAATGGTTCCTGTAAACAGCTGGAAGCTGCCATTTTTAACCCCACCCTGCAGAAGTTTGGTTTCTAATTTTACTCTAGTCCAAGTTTTAGAACAAAGATTCCATGAGAGCCTGTCCACTTCATTTCCTCCAGGGCACCCAAACGCAGTGCTAGGCAGCAGAGACAGAACGGAGGAAGGCAGCCACATCCCTGCCCTCTTGTAGCTTCTAGTCCACTGGCAGCCAACGCAGGTTCTGTGGAGTGGAAATAACGGGGTGTGTGCTCACTGTAGTTAATGTGTAAGTACTGTTTTCTTGATGTCAGAGAGCCAAATCCCCCCAGCGCTGCCATTTATTGACTGCTGATGAGGGTAAGAGACTGTGTGCGTGTGTGCGTGTGTGTAACATTACCCTTTGTGAACAGCGGAGGAGGAAGGGGATAGAACAACTGTAGGCAAACTATTGGCTAAGGGCCGGATACGGCCCCGTATAAATGAATAAAACTATTGCAAAAAAAAGACCGTTCCCTTTTATGTAATGATGTTTACTTTGAATTTATATTAGTTCACACAAACACCCCATCCATGCTTTTGTTCCGGCCCTCCGGTCCAGTTTAAGAACCCATTGTGGCCCTCGAGTCAAAAAGTTTGCCCACCCCTGGTCTAGACTTAGTTCTCTTTCTCATGAGCTGTGTGGCCTGGGCAAGGCACCTACTATCTCTGGGCCTCGGATGTGCTCAGCTGGGAAATAGGCTGGATCAGTTCGGTCGGAGCCTCTGAGAAGCTTCCCTGGCACAAATCCAGTTGATCAGCGAACCACAAATCTTTCTTAATGGTTTATGTCCTAAGACCCCACCAGTCTGGTGCCAATCCATTTATATAAATACAAAGCAATAAAGCTATAACATAGATGCCAATCCATTTGTATAAATGAAAGTCATAAAACTGTAATTCAGTCTTTAATTTTGGTCATCCCCCTTCACCCCCCCCCTCCCCACCACACACACACACACCACCACTCTCCTCCACGCCTCTCCCTTACCTTGTGAGTCAGAATCAATGAAATTTAACTACAAAGGAATATAAAAATAGCCGAACCCTAGGATAAAGATGTGGAGGCTGTGTGTCTTTAGATGCAGTGAGCAATTTTTCTTCTTTGTTGCTATTTTTGGCTATTCTCAGAGCAGGAAGTTTACTTAAACTAATGACCACAAATGCCTAAAAATGTAAGAGGTAGGCATTATAGAGGATACCTGTGGAAAATGTTTGCTCATATGTCAGAGTTTACCCAGAAAGCTTCCCTTTTTTTTACTTTCTGGCATCTATATAAGGAACGGCCACACTTGATTGCGTAAGCATGTGCCTTTGGTTAGGCCGCGTGGAGGTGACAAGTTTAAACCCCAGCTAGGAAATGAAAAGTGCGCTTCTCCGGAAATAGTCCCTTTTCTGTGTCACATGGCTTTCCCCCACGTACATCGGGCGAGTTCTTCTCCCGCTGCTTTGCTTTGCGGGGGGCAGGGCGGGAGGGGGGGGGTGGTTGAGAAGGAGAGTGCTGTTTAAGAAACATGGGGACAGGGTTTGCCTTTGAGACCTTCAGAGGCCCCGACCTGCTCACCTCCGCTGGGTGTTGCATCACAAACGGCCAGGCCAAGTTGTAGCTCGGAGGTGTCACCCGTTTTCTCTCTTCAACGGGGCTTTTGAAAATAGTACTGCTTTTTGGGTGTGTGTTTTTTAAAGGTCTGTTTTTATGCTGTCACAGCTCAAAAATGCCAAAAGGCATTTTTTCCTTAAAAAATCACCTCTGGGCTAAGCCCAAATGTGGAGTAATGGATCCAGAAAGGACTTTTTGAGTAGTTACAAGTGGCTGAGAGCAGGCACGGAGGATGGAAATTGGGTTTTTCTCTCGGCTTCCTGTCGCCCCCATGCTAAACCTGCCCTTCGCCTCACTGCGCGCAGGCTCCCGGCAGCCTTACTTCTCGCTGTGTCTGGGAGGGCAGAGGAAGTTCGTTCTGCTGCCCTTTACGTGTTGTGTGTTGCCATCCATCTGTACCCAAACAGGCTCTTACAATAACCCCTGGGGAGCAGAGGTGGGGGGCCCGGGGGGACAGGAAGAGCTCAGTCATGAGGAAAGAGCAGAGGGCTCTGGAATCTGACAGACCTGGTTTTGAGTCTGCCCGTGGGCTGGCACTTGGGGTTCACGTGCTTCAATTTATTGAGCCCTAGTTTCTTCCTCTGTAAAATATGGGGATGGGAACACCTACTTCATGTCAATCAACCCAAATGAGATAAGATAGATCCAGCACTTAGGAGGTGCTCAGTAAACACTCACTTTTCCCTCTCAAGGGGGGAGTTTGACTGGTGGTGTCAATCAATTCCAATAGGGGACCGCCCTCCCTCCTCACCCCCCTAGCCCCTTGCTCTCAGAGCTCACCATTTGGAGAGCCTTGGTTATGTAGTAACAGAATCTGTCACCAACCCATGCGCACCAAGAGCGCACAACCATGCCACTTGCTCGTTTGGGGCTGGGCAGACTACTGACAGAGAAACAATTCCTATTCTTAGGTGGCTCTGCCCTTCCCTCTCCCTTTCTCTATCACCAGTTTTAAAATTGTTTGGCTGTCTAAAAATAATAGTATTGAAAACAAACTTTGATGAATCAGTGCTCCTGGGTGGGGGATGGGAAGATCCTGAAGAAGAAACGCGGTGACTCACGCCCTGGTCACCGATAGCCTGCCCGTCAGTGTGCGAGCGGATGATGTTTACTGTTGCTGCTGTGTTTGGTGGCCCGGCTTTCCCTGAAGCACCACCTTACCCGCTGGCTTGGCTGGCAAGTGAGAATGGGCAGTGCCAGAAACTCAGGGCTCTGCTATCACCGAGACGTGGACGATGGTCCCTTGTCTGCCCTTAGCGCCGGCAAGAGGGGACGCGGGCTGAGAGGCCCTGCCGTGGTCCTCCCCGGGCTGCGCTGCTTTTCAGGGGCAGAGCTGTGAGGCCAAGGGGTGGCCCTTCCAGAGCCTCGCTTCCTCCTCTCAGACCACACTGGGTCCTGACCCTTAGTTCCCTGCCCCAGAGGTCTCGCGCCTGCTTCCCAGTCCTGTGTGGCCTCTCCCCCAGGCCCATCTGCCTGAGGGAAGGTTGCCCTGACCGCGGACAGTGTGCGCACTGTGGGCTGACCAGGGCTACGAGGAGCGGAGGAATCAGATGGAACGTGGGCTTGTGGTGTCTGCGTGGGTGTGCAGGAAGCCCTTCTACGCGTGGGATGGCCCTGGGGGTGGGCGGGCACTCGGGGTCCGCTGTCCCTGAGCGTCCACGTTCTATTGTGCCACCCAGAGTCAGAGAATTCCAAACCTGGCCCCGCTATCTTTCAAGATGGGAGAATAGAACACATTCTATTGAACAGCTTGTTACCTGGCTTTCTACTATTTAAATGTGACATATGATGGGAGCCTTCACGTGTACTCTGGTGCGAGGACTCACCCACGGCCCCCTTCCCGCATGGTTCTCTCAGCGTGGCAGCAGCATGCGGACAGGATGGCGGGGACTCCCTGAGGAGTTGCTTTCCCTCTCCTTGAACCTGGCTCAGCATGAATGCAGATGAGGGAGAAGGTGACACAGGTTGCAGCGGCCCGTCTGAGGTGGAGCGGAGAGCGGGACAACATCATGTGTTTGCTCGTTGGATACAAGCGTTGGGCACTGGCCCTGTGCCAGGCTTCAGGAGGTGGAGATGCAGAACTGAAGGTCTGCCTCTCCACTGTGCAAAGGCAAAAAGGGACACAATGACCACAGTTACACTGGGCTCATGGGGAAAACCCACCTAAAGTTTGAACGCAGTGTTGTTTGGGAGCCCAGGGAAAGTGCGGATCTCTGGGCGAGTCAGAAGGATTCCCCCAGGAGGTAGGTTCAAGCAAGACCTTGAAGGATGGCTAGGAGTGCGAGTGGGGTGAAGGCTGCAGGGAGCGCTGGCCAGACAGAGCACGCAGGGCCTGTGTCTGGGGCAGGCCGGGCAGCTCAGGGTGGCCAGAACGTGGGAGAGGGAGTGGCCAGAGAGGAGTTGGAGAAGGATGTTGCCAAGGACTTTGGTTGGCCAAGCTTGGCATTTGGACCTGGCCTCTCTGTTAGCGCCAGGAGATTTTAAAGCGGGGAGTGGCGTGGCCGAAGCCACTATTCTGTTCGTGTTTCATTTTCTCCCCCCACCCATGGCCGGTAATGGCGGGTTTTTCTGCCTGAGTTATCCAGGTCAGAGTCATAATCCCTGACACCACCATGTGGACAGCTTTAGGCTATGTCTGGACCAGGGTGAAAATAGCGTTTTGTTTGCTGTCAGGAGAGAAGACGAGTTGTACAGCCAGGAGGACTCTGGGAGCCCCAGTGCTCAGGTAATTAGCTCGTGAGTCACGCCAGCCTCTCGACATGGATTCCTTGGGAAATTAAGCGGAGTGTTGCTGGGCTCCATGCGGATGCCTGGTGTCCCCAGGCTGGGGCTTCTCCGTCGGACCTCAGCCTCCCGGGCAGGGCTTGGCCTCTCTCTGGGTCTCCCCGGTGCCTGGCACAGTGCCTCTCTGTGGAATGTCTCTGGTCACTGTTTTTCATTTCTTTTTTGATGAATATCTAGGCCAGGCTTCCCACTTCCAGACCACACTGCCATCAGCAAAAAAGATCTAAATTCTCTCCTGCAGTCTCATCAAATACAATAAGTATATTAAAAATACATGATATTTCTTAATAAGAGAGAAAAATAGTTTAAGTTGGTGGCATTCATTCATTTTATCACTGGGAGTAAACAGAAAATATATTGATCATTTAGTGATTGGGTACCATTAACTTTACCTGGTATGAGTCAGGTTTTTTTGGTGTTGTTAATTTAAGTTTAGAGGTTTTCAGAAGATCAAGTTTTGTGTCCTAATTCTAGTTCATGGGCCATTTTTGAAAATATTGATAGAGACCTGCTGCGAAAGGGGCATCACTCTGCGGTAGAGAATGTTGGGTTTACATCCGGGAGGCCCAAGTTCAACCCCCTGTTCCCACACTTACTGCTTTGGTGACGATAGACAGGTCACCCAACTCCTTTGAGCCTCTCTTTCCCCACCCGTAAAGTGGGGAAAACAATACCTCCCTGGGTAGGATTATTGACGTTTTCACTTGGATAAGCTATGCATTACAAGCACTTTGCAGACTATGAAGCATTCTGTAGTGTCCCCTACTATTTCTTCACTAAGCATGACTCTAGGGTATTGCTAAAAACTGACAGAGAGGGAGTTAAGGCTTCCAAGAGCACACCCAGGTTTTTACAGAGAAAAAAGCATCAATTATGCACAAAATTCAACAGGAGGGGGAACTCAGGGCGTGCACGGTCTGGGCTTGGTACCAGAAGCTTGGGTGAGCTGATGCTCTCTGCTGGGTCCGAGCCAGGATTTGGGTCAGTTGTGGTGACCTGTAGCAGATCACCTGAGCCCTCTCACCTGGTGATCCTGGTACGTGTGACATGGACCAGGTGCCGACTGTATGCCGGACACCACGGTGGGCCAGCGACCAACTTCTTCAGTCATCACAGCGCTCTGGGATGAGGAGCCGCCCCGTTGATGGGGGGAGGAGATCAAGGCTTTGAGGCATCAACCCTGATTGTCTGCCCCCAGGTTTCCCAGGAAAGGACTTCCCTTCTCATCCTCGTGAGGTCTCAAGATAAGAGATGGAGCTGGGTTTGCCTCAGAAGCTCTTTCTAAAATCTAGGGTGACTGTGTAATTAACTGAACAAACCAGGACAATTGGAAGAGTGAAGTGGGCACTGCTGTTATTAATTATGGCCAGAAAATTGCCATCCACCTAGCTGCCCAGACAAACAGGGGTCAACAGTCACCCTAAGTCACCCCACTTTTGTGCCAGGGATCATGATACCTGACCAAGGTAACTGGCAGGATTAGACCAGCCAGTTCATATGCCACTGATAAAGTATAAGGGCCTGTCAGGATTATGTACTGCTACTCTCAGTGAAATTAATTGCCTAAGGTTCTTCAGCAAGTTGGCAGCATAGTATTTTAAAGCTGGAAGAGGCTTTAGAGATAATCTAACATAGTCCAGTTAGCACTAGCGCTTACTTAACTGGAGTACCAGTTAGGGAACATTTGGCTGTGCTGGCGGCTACCCTGAAGGGAAGTGGGCAGAGGTGAGAGGTGGAGGTGGCGTGTGTCCGGGGGTGTGGGGCTGCTGGTGAGGGCATGGTAGGCCTTTCGACTGCCTCTAGAATGTCTGCATCCTCACCGATCCATGTCCCTTCCAAACCCGGGAGGTGGCACTGGGCCCAGTGTAACTTAATGATATCTAGTGGCCGGGAGCGGGGACTTCTGTGAGCTGACCTCTCCTGCTCCCCTGCTCCAGTTTAGCTGAGGCCTCAGAGATCCCACTGGCTGGGAGCTGGTGGGAGTTAGCTGATCATCCTCTGCTGAAGAATTTTGGAAGGCGTTGAGGAAGGAATTAAAAATAACAGCAAGCTGCCTTTTCTCTCTCTTTGTGGTAAATGCATGGAATGTGCCAGGGCCTCCGTGGAGCACGTGGCCCCAAATAACCCCCTGCCAGCAGAGTTCTCTGTCAGAGACGTGGGGAGACTCGCTGTGGCACTCCTGCTTGATGCCTCAGGCTTTGTCCTGCCGTCCTCTCAGCCTCACCCTTCTTCTCTTGCCCCAAACGATTTGTTGGAGGCCGGAGAGGGACTCTAACTCTGCGCTCTCCAACCACACTGTTACCGTGGGTTAGGTCCCGTCTGATGAGCTGCAGGGAGAGCAGCTGGTGTGACGGAGTGGACCGGTTACCGGCTGAGAAAAGCGAAATGTAAATTTAAACCGAACTTGGCACTTGCTTGGAGAACTTCAGCTGATCCAGTGGCGCTCTGGTCAGCATCCTTTGGGGCTGTGCCGTGTTCTATAAATAGAACGAAATGCATTCTCCCCACCACCCCATCCCTTTTTCTCACCGCCCCCCGCCCCCGCCCCAAGGAGGCATGTGAGTGGGTGAGTGTGGGCAGGGAGTATTACTTATTTATGTTCCAGTTCACCAGATAGTCAGCATGGGAACTGGGCCCAGGGCTTCATGGCGATGATCAAGCCATCTTGTGGATGAGGCTGGAATCTGCTTTTGTGCCCAGAGTTCCCGTTCTTTCCACCACTGCCACCCTCTCCTCTGCACCGGAGGCCTAGGCCCCTCGTGCCCGGGTACCACAGTAAGCCAGTGGCCCCTTCCCTCTCTGATGCAGCGGATATTCTGTATCAGGGGCCGGACTTGCTGTCTTAGGATGCTTTCGGCTGCAAGTAACTTGAAATCCAACTAACAGCTTCCACAGTGTGGGGGCTTATTATCTCGCCTAAGAAGCCTGGGGACAGAAAGGTTTCAGGCATCAGCAAGGACGCGGGTGCCTCCTATCGTTCTGCTCCACCATCTTCTGCCTGATCTCTTTTTTTATTCAAGTGTGACCCCTTATGGTCCAAGGATAGAGGCAGCTGCTCCTGGCTATACCCTTTTTACTGAAATGCATGCAGAGGCAGAAAAGGCCCTGGGGAGGGGGGGCGGGGAGGGGGCTCTTCACCCAGGAAGAAAACCGTTCCCAGAAACTCTTTGTATCTCATTGGTCACTTCTATGTTGTATGCAGCTAATGGCTGAAAAAATGGATTGGAATAAGCCTCTTGAAGTCAAGGATGCAGGCTATTTCTTTGACACATTATGTACTTAGTACTTAACACAGTGCCAGACACTTAGGGAATTTTAATTAATATGTATTGATTGCTTGTTGATTTCCTTCTTCTCTGAGTAAACTGAACACTTATCTGATGTCCTGCTAATTTCTGGTGGTAAACCAGTCAGAGACCAGTTCTTGCCCTCATGGAGCTCATCGCTGAGATGGAGAAACAATTTGGAGCATCTAGCAGGGTGGAGGGGAGCAGTCTCCCAGGGCAGCTCTGGGAGAGGGGGAAATGGGGGCTCTAGGATACAAACGGAGATGCCTGAAGATGACACATTTGTGACCTACGCCAGGTCCTTTCAGGCAGGTCAGCCGTCCGCCTCTATCCTCCACCAGTCTTGTTTTCCTGTTGACAAAATGAGTAAAGACTTGCCTCTGAGTAGGGAGTGGGGGCACAGTGCAGATCCAAGAGCACCCTGCCCCCCGGGGGAGGATTTCTCAAGGTGCTTGTGGTAGTCTAGCTGCAATGCCATGTGCACTTCATTTGGATGTCTAGTGTCTTTCCGCATCTCTCTGGCTTTGGATCTACTGGAAACTCTCTCTGAAAGCTCATAGGTGAGGAAATAAAATTTCTATATATGTTTGGTCATTAAAACCAACGTGCTGGCTGATGTATATAGTTTGTTGTCATCTTCTGCTGGAACTTTCTGCAGACATGAAATACCTTGGGGTGTTCCTGCTGCCGTCAGCTACTAGCTGACTTCAGGTCTGCACCTGCTTGTTCATTCCAGCTCAGAGCAAACAGAGCCTGTCCCAAGGCCTCACGTTTCTTTTCCTATAGGAGCTGGGATCACTCAGGACCCCGGGGAAACATCTCAAAGCCAATTAAAGATGTTTGTTTGAGGTTTGCCTGTTTTCTTTGCTTGTTTGAGAGAGTTGCACTTTTTGCTTTCATTGTTGAAAAAAGAGAACCTATTACCACCGCTGATTCAGGAGGTGAGGTTGGGGGTGGGGAGTAGGTTTGCACAGTTCAGTAAACACGTGGCCGCGTCCTCCTGCCCTGTTAGTGTGGTCCCCTCGGAGAGGCACCTTTGAACATGGCCTGAAAACAAGGCAGCTACTTTCCTTGAAAATTCTTGAGTTTCCAGGAGTGGTGGCCGGGTGAGCCTGGGCGTGAAACCGAACTAAGTTGCCCCAGTGTGCGGCCGGTTCTGTGTGATCAGCTTCAGTTCTGAAGTTAATGGCCCAAGTTCACCACTCACAGAGGGCGAGTGCGCGTCGGGGGACAGGCAGGCCCCGCAGCCACTCCAGGGTGCCCCCCACCCTTTGTTTAACCACGGCTGTGGGCCAGTGGTCTCAGATGTTTGTAAGAGGGAAGTGTGGTCATATTTCTATCTCTTTTGTGGGCTGCACGGTTGCCTTACTGGGGCTCATGTGGGAAGTGGTTACCGTCAGGAGGAGGTGAAATAACAGTACTCGCCAAGGGGCTTTGATCCAAGAATCTCTCTGAATGTCATCTTTGGCCACACTGTGTTTTTTATTTTTGCGTTTTGCCTATCGGCCTTAAGTTCAGGGATGGGAAAACTGAACCACGTGCCGGACCTCGTTCTACCCAGCCGGGCTGAATCAAAATTGCAGTTCAAACTACGCCCTCTCTCCCTGGGTGTCATTGTGGGGATGACTTCCAGGCCTGTCGCCCTTCACAGCTGGAGACCCTCGGTTCCAGCTGCTCCCTGGGCATCAACACCGGCGCATCCCACCAACGCCTGGAACCGAACTTATACCACTTCTTCCGGTCCTCCTCCTCCGCTGGTCTTCATCTTCAGCATCATCGGAACTCCCGGGTTCAGTCAGGTGTAGAATCAGCGAGTGAACACACAGATGTTCCCACTGAGGCCAGGCCCCATGGCCACTCTGCTGGAGATTGGCCTTCTGACTTTGGGGGGAATCAGCTTGGTGTCTCCAGGTATCAGTCTTCGCCTCTACACAAGGACAAGCCCAAAGAGATTCTCAAAGGTCCACATGAGCTCGAAGGTTTCACGGCTCTTCCCTGCCCTCTCTTCCTCGGCTGCTTGCCTTTAGTTTTTGTCTTGATGCACGTACTTTCCTGGAGGGCAGATCTAAGTCGTTATCTGATGCCCTACTTTCAGAGGTGGCCCATTTCTTAATGACCTTATTCAGTGCTGTCATGGTTTAAATCACCAGATATTTACTAAGCATCCCTAGCTGCTGGTGGTAGTGAGGGGGCACCAGGCTCTGTGGGCCAGGAGCTGGACATGCGCTGCTGATTTGGACAGTCAGACATACTCCCGCCCGCCCAGAGCCTGTGTTGAAATGAGGCTCACCTGATGATCATCTGTCCCCTGTTCCCAGGCGTGGGGAAACTGGGCTGCAGGCAAAGAGGAATTCTCCTGTAGCCTGGCCCTGGCAG
>NW_006295825.1:111761-124541 GCF_000327345.1 Myotis davidii | reverse complement strand
AACCTGGTGCCATAAAAATTCAGGAAGGAAGGGAACCGTGTTCACAGGTTGGTTAGAGATTTTGAAACCAACAATCAACCCTCTTATCCGCGAGCAACTAAATCCACTGCTGGCTCCTGGTCTTTCAGGCCTGCAGCTCAACAGGCTGCCCTTTCAAAACTCGGGGAGACTCCCTCTGCTAAAGCTTCTCCCCTGAGCCTCAGCCAGCCAGCAGGTATCTTCTCTGGGGATTACCATTCAACCAGCTCAGGGACCGTGAGAGGGAAGAACCAACCATCTCCGCCTTCAGCTGGTTTAAGGCCAGTGAGGAGATGGTGTCTCCAGAGACGGAGCAGCTGGAGGGCGGCTGCTGCTTTTGTCGGGAGCCTGTCCCCATGGGGGCTCCTCTCTGGTGTGCAGGGGGGAGAACGAGAGGTAGGAGCCCTGGGTCCTGGGCCTGGCTCCCCATGAACCAGCTTTGTGACCCTGGGTGAGTCCCTTTGCCACCCGAGGCCCCTGGTTTCCTTTTCTAGAAACAAAAGGCATTGGCTTGGAAGGATTTTCAAGTTTCTTCCGCCTTAAACATTCTGATTCTCGAGTCTGCATTCAAAGAAATGACTGACTGTTACTCATTCAGGTAGTTTCAGGATCACTGTGCTGTCACTCTGGGGGCTGGCGAAGGGGGCCTGCAGTTGAAGGCAGGATGGAAAGAGGTTTGAGGTTCAAGGTTAACGGTGGCAGCTTGAATCCTGTTTCCTAATGATTCACATCGGATGGTTGGGCTCACCGTAGAAGGTTCTTCACCCCGGCTGCTTATGAAAATTCTGATGCCCAGACCACACCTCAGAGCAGTTAATTCAGAATTTCTGTGGGTGGGGCCTGGGAAATCTGTATTTTTAAAGTTCCCCAGGTGATTCTGGTGTAGCCAGGATTGAGAGTCACAGCCCCAAATCCTGTATAAAGCTGTGGTTCAGAGTTTGGGGCAACTGTTCTCGGGGTGAAAAGTGATAGTGGTTAGTTTTTTTAAAAAAAAGGAAGACAAAAAGTGCATACACACCGAAAGGAAAAAAAAAAAAGTTCTGGTTGTAGACGCGAGCGGACTTGGTCATCATCGCTGCCGTTGGGGAACGTTGCCCTGAGGTTTGGAGCCCCAGTTCGCTCCTATCTCTGGGGCAGTGGTTTCGCCACATCTCTGAAGTAGTGGAACCATCTGTAGCTGCTTATTTCTGCTTAGGAAACTCAGTACTGAGTCAGGGGTGGGGGTGGAGCGAAGGCAGGGGTAGAGTGGGAATGGATTAAACAGGCCATCACACTTTTTTTTTTTTTCATGAAACTAAGTCAGAGGCCTTGGCCAATGCTGGCACCCCTCCGTGTCAGATCCTTGGCAAGGCCGGTGGAATCGAGGGGCTGTGAGAGTCCATAGGCTGTAGCATCTAAACACACTGATTGTGCCCCATTATTTGGTGGTTCCCTGTGAGGAATCCATCCCCACAGCCCAAGAAACCTGATGGGGCACAGCTCTCCGGGTTAAACACTAAGGGGAAGGGCAGCAGAATTCGAAACTCTCTCAGGTGGAGGAGAAGGCATGGAGTGATGGTGGTAGGAATGCCACACTGTGACGTGAGCTACAGGTGGGAAGAAAACGAGTCAAGGCCCATCAACCCGGAAGTGTTTCCCAGGTTTGGGGTGGGGCTTGAGGAGCCTTTAAAAGGAGATGTAGACTTGAGATGCAGGGACAGACATGCTAGGGTAGGTTGCTGGGGGTTTTTTTCAGACGGGTGAGGAATCTGTCAGTTAACAAGTATTTGCAAAGCTGAGCGAGGCACTCAGAGAAATGGGAAATAGAGCCCCTGCCCTCCAGGAGCTGCTGGTCTCCCCGGGGGTTGCGTACACAAGTATGGGACAGTGGTAATGAAGATCTCTGTGCTGTGGTTGCGGGTGAGTACCTCGGGGTTCAGAAGGAGGGGCGGTGGGGGTGGGAGGGGACAAATGCATTGAGGGATGGAGGCCTGAGCTAGTGAGAGGGAGGCACACAGTCTGCAATGAAATGGGGTGCATTTTCCCGCTTCTGACACGATGAGGATTGTTTTGGGGGACCAGCCTCAGTGAGCGCCCCCTTGCTGGCGGGAATGACTTGATGTTCTTGCCCCCATCTAAACTCTCTGCACCCGGGAGGGAATTTTCCTCTAGCTTTTTTCTTTTTCCGGCAAGGGAGGAGTGGTCTTTGCCAGACCCCTGCTTTGATGGTTACCATCTGCCCACCTTAATTTCCTGCCTAGTTTCATTGAAAAGCCTTTCTGTCTGGACTGGGAATACCATGTAATGTGATTGTTCTGGAGCCCAGGAGCCCCCCGGCGTCCCCTGCGAGGTAGCTGCATTTCAGGTGTGCACGGGAAGGAGTATGTGCATCAGGAAACGCACGCTTGTCCTCTGAGCAAGTTGGGTGATCGTCGGTGAAGGCAGACGGGCTCCCTTCGGCCCTGGCTGTGGCCAAGGCTGTTATTTCTCTGGGGGTAATTATTCCAGGCTTCATGGTCACGAGCCGAGCATAATCAGGGGCAGATAAGAAGCCATTTATAGAGCAAAGTACATATTTCTTAAGGTGGGCGGCAGAGGCCGTGTGTGTGTGTGTGTGTGTGTGTGTGTGTGTGTGTGTGTGTGTGTTTAAAAAAAGACCTATATTTTCTGGGCAGCCGAACTTAAGTTTCCAGTAAACATCTCCTCCCTTTTAACTTCACCTTTTAATTTTGTGTTTATGGTCTCTGTGCTTTGAAATTGTTTTGCTGTGATGCCAGCCCTGACCGAAACGGGCGGAGCCAGCCAGGCCCTGTGGAAGCCACGGTTTAGATCAAGAGTTCTTAGAGTTCCTCCAGCCCAGCTGATGGACAGCTCGGATGGGATTGCTCCACCTCCTCTAGGAGAGCAAAAATAGGAACCTGGAGATGACGGGGAGGGGACACCCGGTCGTGTTAGCGTGTCCCCATTATCACCTTGCCTGCAGGAGCATCGTCTGTGTGTGATTCTGGTCTGGGTTTGTTTTCTGTTCCCGATTCGCCAAGGCTGAAGCCTCTGCCCTGGAAATGAGGCGCCCCGAGGCCCGGCCTGGAACTCCTTCTCGGACCGTGGTTGGGAGGCTGGGCACACGCTATGTTTCGCTGTTACCCAGTGGGACTGGCCTCTCCGGAGAGACTTGATGGGTCACACGGTGTTTCTTTCTGAGCTTTCCTAGTCAGGAGGGGCTGGGGAAGCCACCGGAGCCACACGGTGGTGGAGAGAAAGGCCCAGGCCAGGCGGGGGTGAACACACCTGGAGGAGGGAGGCGAGCAGGAAAAGCTGCGGGAGAAAATCCCACAAAAGCAGCAGAACTGTCCGTCCGTGCGGTGGGGCAGTGGCGAAGGAAACAGCAGTCTTTGCCCTTTTTCACGCCGCTTCAGTGCAGCGCTGCTAGGGAGGCTGTTCCAGGCGCCCCCCTGAACAGAAGGGGGTGCAGCTGCCTGTAGCACTTCACACCCGGGGCCATTGGTGTCAGGAGCGCGTGGCATGGTCAGGGCTGGTCAGGCACTTTCTTCAGACAGAGCCCATGGAACCCCGAGAAGGGAGGAGCCTTCCCCTGGGGGCCCTCAGTACCCTGACCCACAGAGTGCCTGGGAGACCCCCAAATGAAGCACTGCCATGGAACACAGTCCTGAGTGCGAGCCCAGCAGCGTTCTCTCACAAAGTCGGCTTTGGGGACTGCTTTTCCAGTTCTGAAGAAGCCAGCTAGGAGACGCCAGAGGAATGAGAGGGTGGCACCCCGAGGACCTGCCCTCACTCCCCAGCCCCTCGGCGCTCCCTGCCAGACAGCCATCGCCCCTGTGCTGTCCCCCCACCCCCCCCCTCCCACCCCCTGCTTTTTCTTCCCTTGGAGCCCCTTGATGACTTAGAATAGCAGGAACATCAGCCAAGTTTCCTTCTGTCTGTGACAGTCCATCTCCAGCCTCAGGGTGGGCTGATGTGCAGCACACTTGATGTTTGCAAAGCGATTTCCCATTGTTCTGCCTTCACAGCAGCCCTGGCTGGAGGCAGGGCAAGGGGCTTACCCCTTTTCTGTGTGTGACGGCGAGTGGAGGGGCAGGGACGGAGGCCGTTCCTCTGGTCTTCGACGGAGTAATTCCTTTACTAACTACACTGCTGCCTCACGAACAAACACACATGGTGTGTGTGTGTGCCCACGAGTATCGCCAGTATATTCCTCAGAAGATAACGGGCTCTTTTCAACTGCTGTCCCCTGGAAGGGGAAACACCACCACTGTGACCTTTCCCGTGTACAGTATTTTACAGTTTCCAGAGCACTTTCTTACTTGTGATTTCATTTTATCTCCGTGACAATCCCTGGAGGTAGATGAGCAAGGGAAGCCCTGTAGGTGTGGCGGGCCTTGGCCCTGGGCGCCCAGTGGGGTGGGGGTGGGGGGTGTCACTGCAGGATGCGGGCATGTGGGAGCGGGTCCAGGGGAGCAGTCGGTGGTGTAACCAGCAGTCGGGGGCTTTGGGTTTTGCGGTTCTTGCTTCTGAAGCCACACAGGATCCTGGTTCCTGAGCGTGATCCCCGCCCAGAGGGCCTGCCTGTGCATGTCCTGTCGGTGTGGAAGCCTGGACCAGGGTGCAAGGAGGGGGCACACCCAGGTCAGGTGAAGGGCCACTCCGAGGGAGTGGTGACAGGCTGCATGGAAGTGGCCAGAGTCAGGGTTCACCCTGCTCAGGGTGGGGCCCTCCTAGTTCACGCTCCTGAGAGGTGGACTCTGAAGGGCGTGTCCAGGAATGTGGAGTTTCCATCCTGGAACCTCTCCTGGTGCCGTCTGGGGTCTGACACTTGTCGGGAGTTCCGGCTCTGCTACCGAGAAGCTGTGGGACGTTCCCTTCCATACTTGACCTTCAACTTGGGTGTAGTCAACATGCCCTTCAGAAGCTTGGGGTCCCTGCCACAGTGTGGGTCATACAAGCGTTACTCTTCTGGTCAGAAGTGACTAGACAGGTCATCTCGTCCAACCCCCTTAACAGCTGGGGCAACTGAGGCCCTGAGGGGTATGGTGACTTGCCTGAGATCATAGTGAATTAGTGGCAGAGCCAGAGTGAAGACCAGGTCTGTTGAGCTCATGCTGGGCTGGTTTGTTTGTTTGTGTTTTGCGTGCATCTGGGTCAGTTTTTCTTGCTAGTTCACACCTTGGCTCCTCAGTGGAGCAGTCAGTCGTCTTAGGAGGGGACGTCAGCTCGCATCCAAGGATGAAAGTGTGCCGCCTCTGATGTCTGCTTCTTGGGGAGGGGAGAATGGCTGGCAGAACGGGGCAGGGTGGTAAACTCGCTTTGTGGCTTGTGTGATGTGAACCACTGTAAGTTGAATCCTAGTTTCCCAAGTATGTTTGGTGGTAAACATGGTTCAAATGCTGAGATGTTCCAGTCAAAGGTTTGGAAAGTAGACGTACATTTCTCTCAAAACCCTCAATGCTTCTCTTGACTGCATTCTCCACCCGCATTTCCCTGGGGCTTTAAATCATCTTTGGCTTGGGGCTGAAAGTACCCCTTACCGCGGTGCGCCTCTTGGTCTGTTCCGTGCCGCGCCGTCAGGCTGAAATACTATACACAGACCACCACACTGTGCTTGGTCTGCGGCCAAGGCCCTCCCTCCGCACTTGAGCATTTGATGATCTGCCAGTGTTCAGTTCAGCGCAAGAGACTGTGCGAGTTCCAGCCCAGGAATCCAGCGTCATTTCTTGTATTGTTACCATCTGGTTTCACAGAGTCTGTTTCTTTTTATTTTAATTGTGCCTCTTGGGAGAGCAAAGTCCTAAAATAGGTGGAGAAATTAGCCAGCCCCCTCTCCACCAAGCAACCGTATTGCTGCCATGATGCTTGGTGGGTGTGGCTAAGTAGAGACCTCTCAGTTTTCTGACATTCTCACCTCTTATTCCTGCTCCCCTTGCCGTGTCGGGGCCCCAGTCTCCTCTGAGGGGATTTCCCCAATGGGTTCCATCCAGAGGCTGAATTGACACAGGGCGAGGGCTGCAGGAGCCTGGGGTGCTCCAGTGACATGCTACGTGACCTCTTCAGCAGTGAATCACTCACCCCAGGTAACCACCAGGACTTTCAGGGGAGCTGCTGGTATCATTGTGGCTGTGGCCATGGTTTCTCCAAAATAAGGTGTTATTAGAAGTGAAAGTAGAGGGTTTGGTTTCCTTGGATGTGTTGTCATGGATTCATGGCTCCCCAACCTTTTCCTCATAAAGATTCACCTTGTTTTCTTTTAAATCATACACTTGGTACCAGTTTTATATATTAATTAATAATAAATAACTGACACACTTCTACCGTTTGTAAAAACAACCTTCACCCCAGTTGGTATGGCTCAGTGGTTGAGCATTGACCCAAGCACCAAGAGGTCACTGGTTCGATTCCCGGGTGAGGGCACATGCCCAGGTTGCAGGCTTGATCTCTAGCAGGGGGCGTGCAGGAGGCAGCTGATTGATGTTGATGTTTCTCTCTCATCAGTGTTCCTATCTCTCCATCCCTCTCCCTTCCTCTCTCTCTCTCTCAAATCAACATATTTAAAAACACCTTCATATTTTTACCTCTTTTAATGTTTCGATACTGCCTGCTAGAACTGTCCATGTGCATACGCATTTTTATGTGGCTGTAATCAGAGTGCATCAGCCAGTCTGAGCAAAAAAGCAGGAACTCCATCAAGTATTTACCATGAAGGGAACTTAATACAGGGCCTTGGTTACACAGGCAATAAAGGAGCTGAAAACCCAAACATGGGAAGGTGAGGCGACCCAGACTTAGAGGCAGGAAGCCACTGCCACCTTTGGGCTGGAGGGACAGAAGGAAGAGGTTGGGGTTCCCAGAGCCCAGGGTCAGGGCCCCGGTGGGCCTACCTAGAGTAGATGCAGCTGCTTCTAAGATGCCCACCCAAGACAGAAAGGGAGAGAGGAGAGAAAGGCCCTGGCTTCTCCCTCCTCCTGCCCTCCCCTCTCCCATGGGTTCCTGCTGTTGTCCAAACCCTGCCGGGTGTTCCCTGGCGTGGGGCCTGGAAAGTCAGGGGTCAGCCCTGGGAATACAGAGCAGGGCCCAGGAGGCCCAGAAATGGAGTGGAGGACAGCAGGACCTGGCCTAATTTGATATTATCATAAACATTTCCCCATTTCCACAGGCTCTTCATAACCATACGTGTTATCTCCAGTGGATGTGCCATAGTTAACCTAACCATTTCCCACCTGTTGAGCGAGTTCTTCAAGTGATGTGAACAGCAGTGCTCACCGTGTGGGCCCGGCCAGTAGCAACAGCATCACAGGGGGACTCGTGAGGAATGCGGAGTCCAGGCCCCACTTGGACCTCCTGAGTCAGAAACCCTGGATGGAGCCTGGCAGCCTGTGCTCTAAAAGCCCTCTGGGGGATGACGATGAGCATTCCAGTGTGAGCACCCCTGTTGCAGGTGATGCTGCCCCTTGTTGGGGGTGGGGACAGGCTGCGGAGGGTGCTGGTGGGAGGGGTCTGTAGCCAGAGCCCTGGGGTGTAGCGGAAAAGGCACAAGACTGCAGCGCTGAACACCTCCAGGGTCAGGCCTCACCCTGCCTTTACCCTGCCCGGGCGATTCTTTCCTTCATTAAACAGCTAAACATATTATCAAACCGTGGTAGCGGTGTGAGGATGAAAGGAAATCAAAGGCATGATGTTTTCTACGTGTCGCCTTCTCCTGGGGCGTTGGGGAAGGAAGTGTGGCAATAACAGTAGCTTCTGGGTCAGGCAGAACTGGCCTGGGTGCCAGGACCTGAGATACGTAGTTAGTGGAGAGTGCTTAGCAGGCTGGCGGGTGAGCCTTGAGTCCATAGGAATCTTGGACTGAGAGTTGATATCCATAGTCGAGCTTCTTCCCCACTCTGTTTTCATTAGTGTTCTAACCTAATGCTGTGATTGCTGCTATCCTGTTACTCTTTCTTGTTTGGCCTCTTGGTGGCGTGAAAAGAGCCTTGAGGCCAGGGCCCCTGGCTTCCTGTGTAGCCCTAGGCGAATCCTTGAACCTTTCTGAGCCGCTCTTTCCTTACCTGTCAAACCTCTACCTTCTTGCCTCTCTCTCTTTTTTTAAAAAAAATATATTTTATTGATTTTTTTACAGAGAGGAAGGGAGAGGGATAGAGAGTTAGAAACATCGATCAGCTGCCTCCTGCACACTCCCTACTAGGGATGTGCCCGCAACCAAGGTACATGCCCTTGACCAGAATCGAACCTGGGAACTTTCAGTCTGCAGGCTGACTCTCTATCCACTGAGCCAAACTGGTTAGGGCCCTTCTTGCCTCTCTTGCTGACCAGGGTGCAGATCGGGGGATGGATGAACGTCTTAGTGAGTGAGCCCCATGAATATACAGCCTTTAGGGCCCACACCTCCGCCAGCGAGCGTCGTCAGCCCAGCCACCTCTGTAAGCCTCTCTTTCTACTCCCAGCGCAGGAGGCGCTTAGTCCTTGTTTGTCAGTGGAGGCAGGCATCTGGGTGCATCGTCATCCACAGCGACCTGCAGGAGGGCACCAGGCCAGGGGGCTTCCACGCATCTTTCTCTTTTAATCCTCCCAGCCACCCTGTCCAGCAGGGAGTCATACAAGCAGTAACCAGGGCTCAGATAGCTTAAGAGGAAGGATGTGAGCAAACCCGGTCCTGCGGGGACAGACAGAGGCACCCTGTGCCTCAGAGCCATCCACAGAGCGGCTGCTGCTAAGAAGGGAAAGAGGAACCGGGTGAAGGCTGCCGCTGCTGACTTTGGCAGTATATTGGGTTCGCAGGTCTTGTGGGTGGAATAGAGGAGCCATTTGGAGCTGCTAGGGAGGCTAGTTACCTGAAAGAAACAAGGGCTCCAGTCATTCCCGTCTTCTGCCTCTGGCAGCACCTGAGAGAAACCTCTTAGACCAGTGGGAGCACCAGCCACCGTCCACGGCAGACTTCACTGCCTTCCCCATTTGATGGCTGAGGACACCAAGGCTCATAGAAGTCAGTGGTTTACCTGAGCTTACATAGGCAAGGGATTGGAGCCCAGATCATATTGCTTTTGGTCTAGGGCTCTCTGCATGACGCCAAGATGCTTCCCACACCCAGGCATGGCCAGCACTTTGCAGTTTTCCACACCCTTTCCACCCCTCCTGTAGGGGATGCTGCGGGGGGTGAGGGTGAGGGAGCATAGGTCTGCATGAGATGGTCTGCAGTGTGCCGAGTCCAGCAA
This sequence comes from Myotis davidii, assembly GCF_000327345.1. NCBI lineage: Eukaryota > Metazoa > Chordata > Mammalia > Chiroptera > Vespertilionidae > Myotis > Myotis davidii. Next base: position 115,323 of record NW_006295825.1, on the reverse strand, counting down.
AGTCGGAAGACATCCCCTCCAGCCAGTATGTGTTACTCTGCTGTTTGGGTTGGAACTAGAAGTGACATCGGGATAGGAGGTGGAGCCTTTGGGACAAGAGCACCAGTTACCCCCCTGCATTTGGGGGTCAGTGGGTGTCACCATCCTACCTGGCGGCTCCTACAGGGCAGGGCTGAAGCCGTTTACCTGGCTACCTACTAAGGTAGACTCAGCACAAAATCTTATTGTTCAAGCTCTCCTCGAAATTGCTGCCCTAAGGAGAAGGCTGTGGCAGGGCAGGGCGGGGCATGATAACATGCCACTCAGGGCCTGCTGGGGCAGCTCCCAGTGACTGTTAATCACCGTGCTGGAGGCAGGACCTGTGCTTTTGACTCAATAAATGCACATTACGTCTAATGCAGCCAGGGATGACCGAGATCATTACCTGAGGTCTGCATTAGAGGCGTTCGGGGAGACCCATGGCACTGCACTAACCCAGGTGAGGTTGTGGCCACGTCCACCTCACAGGTGTGTTACAGAGCCTTCGTGTTTGTTCTTCATGTAAACCCTGGCAGGTTGCAGCTGCCTTGATGTACCCGAACTTTCGGAGTCAAAGTGGCTCTCTTTTTTTCTCTGCTGTCCTGGACTTCAGTGCACTTCAGTTTTAACCCAGATCCCCACTATCCAGCCTCGCACACCGAAGGGCTGCGTGAGGAGTGTTTAAAAAGACTCCATGTGTCTCTTCTATTCTTAATCCTCACAGGATACTTTACTTCGGACACTTCTGGTCACCGAGCGTGTGCTTGGGATTTCCCCACACCGAGCCACTCTCAGATTGTCTGGGCACCAGCTGGTTGTCCTACAGCTCAACTCCTCTGATACTATCTACCTGGAGACAGTGTCAGATCTCACAGGTTAAGGGCTCAGTCCCTCCCACCAGACCGCCCTCGCTCCACTTCAGATGCCATTCGCAAGTCCAGGATGTCCCCTGTGCTTCTGACCCTCCCACCACCCCTTCCTAGGATTCAGTTAAGTTGCTCTATCGGCTCACAGAACTTGCGGAAACATTTTACTGGTTTATTATAAAAGGATGTGTAGTAGGGAGTCTCCAGACAGCCAGATGGAAGAGGTGCATAGGGCAAGGTATGTGGGAAGGCGCTTGGAACATCTCTGCTCGCTGGACACAGCTCTCCCCACGGCTCCAGGTGCTCATCGACCCGGAAGCTCTTTGAACCCTGTCCGTTTGTTGTTGTTTTCTGGAGGCTGCATTACTTAGGCACAATGGATTAAATCCTCGCCCACTGGTGAATGGTTCAATATCCAGCTCCTCCCCCCTTCTTGAAGGCGGGAGACTAAAAGTTCCAACCTTCTGATCAATGGTTGGTTTCCCTGGCAACAATCCCCCTCTCTTTAGGGATTTAACAAAACTCTCATTAACATACACGTAGGTGTGGTTGAAGGGAGCTTGTTATGAATAACAAAGATACCTGGTTCACCTTTATTGCTCTGGAGATATCTAAGTGGGAACAAAACTAAATGTGATAACAGAAATAAATGTTCCTATGATTCTTATATAGGATTTATAAGGATTTTAGGAGCTATGTACCAGGGACTGTGGACAGAGGCTGAATATGTATTTCTTATTATGAGTCACAATATTATAAGGGACCCCAGCAGGGTGGTAATAAGTTCAGAGACATCATTAAGTCACACCACTTCTCTGAGCCCTAGTTTTTCCAGCAGAAAGCGGGGGTAGTGAGAGCTGTCTGCTAGGGTTGTTGTAAGATTGAGTTAATGCAGGTGCAAAGCTTAGCGCAGTCTTTGTCACCTTGCTAAGAGCCTGTGCATGCTTGGTCCTTTCTGCCCTTCTTGGTGTTAACCAGATCAAAAGATGGCTGGTTGCTCACCTAACCTGCTTTACTGTGTTGACAAAGGAACTCCACACAGTATGGCAGCCTCAGAACGGTTAAAAAAATGCCAGTGAGCCTTTGAATGCAGATCTTTTTCATGTTTTAGTGTTGGAGCTTTTAGCCAACATATCTCGGCAGACCCAAGGCCTCTGAGTATGAGGACTTGAGCTGATTTGGCTTTAGAGCAGCCAGCCTGCAACGGAGAGGCCGGCCGTGGCGTGTGTCTTGAGCCTGTTCTTGACATGGGTGTGGTTGGCTTCGAGGCCAGCTGCGAGAGTTCAGTCACACACAGCCCCACGCTCAGGAGAGCCCTGTGTTTGGTTTAATGTCTGTGGTCAGCATCTTGAAATTCTTTAGTTCCCTCTGAGCCAGTGTTTTGTAAATGAAGCCTGATGGGACAATGGAGCATGCGCAGGTGTAGAAGAGATGCATTGTTCCCTTCTGCCCTCCCAGCCCCGCCACTTTCCATTTGAACCAGAACTTGTTTTGGATGCACAAAGAAGGCGGCGTCATTCTAAGAAGCTTCACTGACCAAGGAGCCCCATCACACGCTTTCTCACTAACGTTCCTTCCCCGTATCAGCACTCCGCTGACGCCGAAGATGACGACATGCATGGGAAGGAAAGCGAACACAACCAAAGAGCCTTTCCTGCCAGCCCTGTGTTACTCACGGTGGGCGGAAGGGTGAGAGTGTTAATAGATGGATTGTGCGTGGATCAAGAGGTAAAGTAGAAGCAGTGGAGTTAGATTTATATAGTGTTGCCCTTCTGGTAAGTCACACACATGAAGTATATGTGTGTCAAGCTACGAAATACGAATGTGTGATTTTGGGGGAGGAAATGAAAGTGTGATTTTGGTGATTTCACCTTCTAGGTACATGCTCTATGTTTGCATTTAAGACTGGCGTTGCACAATATAAACATGAATGGTAAAATTTATGCTGATCTAAATTTTCAGTTTTTCCTAGAACTGTATTATATAGTAAATAAAAACAGCATAAAGTCAAGCGACTGTGGAAGAAAGGGGAAAAGCCTTACATTTGAGTACCGTTACTGGTTCCTTTTCCCTCCCCTTTGCACCGGGCCCCACATGATGCAGCCAGCTCTGGCGGGCCCCTGGGGCTGGAGGTCTCAGGCCGGCCTTGCGGGCCCTTTGCTGGATGCCTGTTCTCCTCACACTCTCCTCTGGGCTGCAGAAGCAGGAAATAACATATGGGCAGGTGAGCACTGACATTTGTTGTGAAGATGCCAGGCTGTTCCAGGTGAGGGTAGCTCTGTTGATAGATCACAGTTGAGGAATCTTAGAGGCGACAAACATACCCTTGTTGGAGGTGTTTTGGGGCTGACAATGCATCACTCTTGTAGATTAAAAAAAATTAAAAAAAAACTTTTTAAATCTTCACCCCAGGAGTGAGGATATTTTTTTCATTGATTTTTTTAGAGAGTGGAAGGGAAGAGGGAGGGGAGAGAGAGAGAGAAAAAAAAAGACATTGACATGAGAGAGACACATTGATTGGCGGTCCCCACATGCACCCGTATTGAGGCTGGGGAATCTCCACTTGCACCCAATACTGAGGCTGGGGAATCTGCAACTGAAGTATGTGCCCTTGACTGGGAATCAAACTCATGACCTTTTGGTACGTAGGCTGATGCTCTAACTATTGAGCCAAACCA
>NW_006295825.1:92190-111564 GCF_000327345.1 Myotis davidii | reverse complement strand
GATGGTGGCAGAGCAATACTCTATCTAGAATAATTCTGACTGTTTTTGGTTGTTGTTATTAATTCTCACTTGAGGATATTTTCCCATTAATTTTTATAGAGAGTGGAAGGGAGAGGGAGAGATAGAGAAACATCGGTGTGAGAGAGACACATCGATTGGTTGCCTCCTGCTCCCACCCCAGCCACCCTGGGGGGATTGAGCCTACAACTGAGGTGTGTGCCCTTGACTGGGACTCGATCCTGAGAACCTTTGATCCTCGGGCCGATATTCTAACCACTGAGTCAAACCGGCCAGGGCCACTCTTGTGGGTTTTTGAGCAGCCCAGTGTAGAGGTATGAGCCAGCCGTGGACTGAGAGAGGCCCCGATTTGAATCCCAGCTCGGACCTGCTCTCCTTGATCAAGTCATTTCTTTCTGGACCAGTTTCCTTAAATAGTGATTCTCGGTCTCTCGGTTGTAATGTAGCTGTCAGGAGTGTGAGCTACTTGGAGGCTGATCTTGGGTCAAATCTCTTCTCTCTCCCTGAATTAGTTCTTAGACTTTGGGTTTTGTTAGTGATGGATCCTTGGTTTCTCTATCTGTGAAATGGGGATAATGGCAACCACTCCAGAGGGTGTAAAATGAGCACAGGGGAAGAGGTTAACGTTGTGCCTGGTACGTGGTATTGAATAAGTGGTCGGAACAGTCATGATGGTGAAGGGGAAAGAAACCACCTCGGGGTGCTAGGATTGCGGTAGCATTGCACTGGGACCCCGGCCTTCGAGGTCTGACTTCAGAGACTCTACGAATATGAATGCCAGGGAACCTTAGCCTCCGTCTTCTAAGTAGCTCTTCGGACTGTATTGTAGACGTTGCTGGGATGAGAGACAACCTGTAGGGCTTGGCGTGCAAAGATCTGGGTCCTTGTACCCACACCTCTGTCACTCTCAGTCGTGGGACCTTGGGCAGTCCCTTCCCCACCAGCCTCACTTTCTTCATCTGTGACATGGAGTGATGATGGGTCACGTGCCTTCCAGGATGAGGCCCTGCTGAGGTGACATTTGTAGAAATCATCCATGAACTTAAATTCAAGGGAGACGTCTCCGGTAAATCTTAGTATTTATTTCAATCTTGCTTACTGTTGTCGTGAGAGACTAAGACGCAGTCGCCTTGCTTGGGCCTCAGTTCTTCATCTGGGAGGTTCGAGGATGGGACTTGGATTGAGCATAAACTGCCCCCCTGAGCAGGTTCAAAAAGAAGGAAAGAAGGAGGGAGAGGGAAAGCGAGAAAGAAAACCAGCAGAACTTGGAGTCGTCCCCCAAGGGTAACCACAATGGCAGGTTTCAGGGACTCAGGAAGGGGTGCAGCCCAGCCTTGTGGTTGCGAAACGTCAGATGTTGGGAAGAGAAAGGCCGAGCTTAGTGCAGCGGGGGTTTCTCACCAGCCCTGCCTCCTGAGCCCCGGTAGCTTGTTACTCCCTGGCTAATAGCTTGGCAGCACAGAGGCAAACCACAGAGTACATTTGAGGCCCAGATCTGCTCATTTTAAGGGTGGGGCTGCGTTTTCCTCCTGCCACAGTGAGCTAATTAAAGAAAACAAGCTTGGAAGTTGGAGAGAACTGGCCACAGAGCACTTGGGGAGGATTGCTCTGGTGGTGGAGGCCTCCACAGCCCCCGGAAAGCAGGTGGAAGTGGGCGGCCGGGGTCCCACGCATCCCAGGGTTGCTCCGAGGACCTACTGCTCCTTAGCTGGGAGACCGGGGAGGGACACTGGGAGGGCCTAAGTGGGGTGGGAGAATGATCTCGGTTTGTGAGTCCTTCCAGCATAGAAGAAGTTCAAGCTACCCGTGAAGATAGGACAAACTGTGTTTTATAAAATGCTTCACAAATTTGGACTTTTGTCCCAAATTGTGGACAGAGCCTATGTCCCGGGAGGCAGTCTGTGTGTCACGATATCTCTGCGGCAGTTTTGATTCTCACACCAGCCATAGGGAAAGTGGGTGCAACTTCTGTATTCCCTAAGAGTACACTGACACTCAAAAGAGTGGCTGTTCAGGGCCAGAAAGTGGGCAAGGGACTTCTGTGTCCAGGTAGTGTCTGCTAATTACAGGAGAGGACAGCAAGCATTAACTCTCACTGCCTTGTAACCATCGCTGGCCTCCAGGGTCAGACCGACTCTGACAGCCGCATACTGTTTTATGGAGAAAGGTGGATTGCTGAACACTGGTTGTGCAAATTGAATTATGTTTTAAGTGTACCAGGAAAACCATTTAAAGGAATCCTGTTGTGAGTCATTTTGAAAAATGAAGAATTACACTATGTCCCCAACAATTTCCTATTTTGGTAAATTCCAGGTGGCAAGATTGCTCAAGAGGGGGGTGTTCCACTGTTTTGCTAGCTTAGGACCGTTACTGCATAAGGATGGTTCACTTCTTGGGGCTCAAGAGGGGCCTGCGTGTGCTGGGGAGCTAGTGCACATGTACAGAGAAGGTGGGACCCCAGAGGCACCCAGGCCAGTGGTGATTGGCAAGTGAGGTGTGTTATGAGGAATTTTTGTTAGTGATGATGATGATGATAATGATGAAGCTATTGCTGATTGACTCATGATGTGCCCAGGACCTTATATAGATTATCTCATTTAATTATAACTAACAAATAATAGTGCTGAAGTTTGTGAATGACTTACCAATGAATTCAAAGACATATTCCTCTATATAATGCAAGATTTTTTAGCCGAGATATACAGTACATGCTACAACATGGATGAGCCTTAAAAACATGCTGAGCAAAAGGAGCCAAACTCAAAGGGCCACATAATGTATGATTCCATCGACTCTCTGGGAGAGGCAAATCCGGAGAGTCAGAGAGCAGGTCAGTGTTGCCAGGGGGTCGAGATGGGAGGAATGGGGAGTGTCTGCTTAATTAATGGGTACAAGTTTTCCTTCAGGGGTGATAAATGTTCTGGAACTAAATAAACATGATGGTTGCACAATATTGTGCATGAACTAAATGCCATTTAATTATACACATTAAAGTGGTTAAAATGACAGATGGTTATGTGTATTTTATCACTATGTGTGTGTGTGTGTATGAAGAATTACACTATGTCCCCAACAATTTCCTATTTTGGTAAATTCCAGGTGGCAAGATACACACACACATACACACACATACACACACACACACACTTATTTATTTATTTATTTATTTATTTATTTAGTGTATTCCTTTCCTGACGCCCCTCTCCCCAACTTGGCTTCTGACATGCTTGTGTTGAGCGGGAGAGAAAGGGAAGAGGGCAGTTCCGTGTGCACTGAAGTTGAAGTAAGCTCAGTGCTGTTCTCTTCAGGCTCCACTTCTATGGGGAACCAGAGACCCGGAGAGGGCCAGGGACTTGCCCAGGGGCCCAGAGCCAGGTACCAAAGTTTGGATTTGGATTCTAGCTTTCTCACATTCTATTAGAAAACTCAGAGTGGAAAGTGCTTTTCTGTTTGTTTGTTTGTTTTTAGTTCTTTTTTTGTCTCTGGGTCAGTTCTGGGCTGCAAGGCTCAGTTCTGTTGAACCTGGGGTTGTGTGCCTGCCTTGGGTATCCGGGGAGCTGTTCCAGCTGGTGGACCAGGCCTTGGATTAACTCAACTGCCAGGAGGCCCTGGGCTGCTCCGTAGAAATAGCCAAAGCCCCACGCTGTGTCCCGTGCACAGTTCCAGGCGTGCAGCTCGGTGTTGGCATGTGGCAAAGGGGACCAGTTGTGTGTAAACACATACATTTTGTTTGCTGGGAGGCTCACCATGTGACACTGCTTCTCCTTTTCTTTTCTCTTTGACTGTGATCATCTGACACTACAGGAAATAAGAGCCTTTCCAGTACCTAATTTGCACTCACTCTACTTTCGAACCTGCTTGGCCCCCCGCACAGGGTAAATGAAACTGCAGTGTTTAGTGATATTTATGTAGGGGAGGCAGTGAGCTGTTTAAGTGCTTGGATGTCAGAAAAGGTTTCAGTTTTAGCAAGCCCCTTGGTCCCCTCCCCCCCTTCTGTGGAACTAGGCCCACCAGCCTACTGTCCTGGTTGGTAATAACATAGTGATGGTGATGATGATAGCAATGATGACATCTAGAGAGGCTGAGGTGTCATTGAATTGTATGTATGTTTACCCCTTAGGAGAAGACAAATCAAGTTCCAGTGTCTTGGCAGTTAATTATTATACTCTTGGGGAGATCCATGGACAAGGAATTATTAGCCAAGCAGCCCAAAGTTTCTAAGCTGCACTTCCCCATCTTGGAATGTGAATAGCATCCCAGCCTCTCTTATGTCGTGGAGTTGATGCGAGCCCCTGAGTGAGAGGATGGGCATTCAAGTACCTTGTCAGCTGTCCAGGCTCTTACTCGGGTGACTTATGAAACCAAAGGGGGCAGGGGCTGAAAGGAATATTGAGGAACTAACGCAAACTGGCTTGTGTTGGGAGTTGTGGAGCTGAATTCGCCTTTATTTTTATATTTGTTGTTAATCCTCACCCGAGGCTATTTTTCCATTGATTTTTAGGGAGAATGGAAGAGAGAGGGAAAGACAGAGAGAAACATAGATGTGAGAGAACACATCGATTGGTTGCCTCCTGCACACGCCCTGACCAGGGCCCGGGCTGGGGAGGAGCCTGCAACCAAGGTATGTGTCCTTGACTGGAATCAAACCCGGGACCCTTTGGTCCGTAGGTCGATGCTCTGTGCACTGAGCCAGACCAGCTAGGGCTGAATTCCCCTTTATGTTCAGGCATGTTGTGAGTCATGGGGAACAGGATTCAGAATGCATGGATATTTATTTCTGCCATCAAGTCAGCATGGTCTGAGGCACCTACTCTAAGGCAAGGCAAGTGAAACCCAATTCCTGCCCTCCAGGGGTTCACAGTGTAATTGTGTGTTTTTATTTTTATTTTTACCAGTGGCCTAGAAGTAAAGCACATTCAGAGTGAGTCAGCTGACCCCATGAGTCCTCTAGGCCCGCAGGCCTACTGTGCTATTCAAATCAGAGTCCTCGGGGAGATGCTGCAATAGTGTGTGTGTGTGTGTGTGTGTGTGTGTGGTGTAGAATGAGAAAAAAGCTGGGAGAATGAGGTGAGTCAGATTTACCCACTGTTTTTTCCTTTTTTAAACTTGTTATGCTCATCCACACAGAGCAATTGTGCACTTACTCAGAAATGTGTGAAAACCACTTAAAATGTGTGAAATGTGGCCTTTTTGAAAATATGCCTTACACCCACATTCTGTTGAACGGGAATTGATTTGTGAGTGTTCAGCTCTTGCCTCACCTGCAGGAATGTTGTGTCTGCCCAAGGGGCCAGCACAGGGCCAGCTGGGGGAAGTGTGGTGGATGGACGTGGCCACGTGTGGGAGCAAGGCCCCCGGGGGTTCTGTGAACAGGTGAAACCCCGAACTTCTTGGTAGTCCTGGTAGCCTGGTGCAGGCAGTGGTCTGGGCTGGGCAGAACCGGACATTCCGCATTTCTCTGGGCAAGGTACGCTGGCCCCTGCACTTGGTATTTAAAGCCCCCAGGAGCCAGCCACTTTGTGGGCTTACCTTCTGTGTAGGCTCCGCTCCTGCCAGATGAGGCTCGTCATAGCTCCTCCCCAACCTGTGTCCCCACCCCCTGCCTCACCTGGGCTCACCCTTGCATTTCCTGGGACACTTTTCTGGGTTCCTCTGCACTTTTCTGCCTTTAAACCCAGAGCGAGTCTCACCTCCTCGGTTGCGTTTTCCTGGCCTGGCCCAGCTCACTGCGACCTCCTCCCCTTTCTCCGAATGGCCTCCTGAATCACTTCCTGGGTCTGGCACATAGGGTAGTCAGTTGGCCCTTCTCCACGGTAGGTAACTTGTCTGTGTGTCATGAATCCACCCAGATGTGATCGCCCACTCCCCCTGCCTGAGAGTTGTGTCTTAGGCTGGCTTTGTGACTCCCCACCTCTCAGCACCCTGATGAAAGCAGTAGCCAAGCCCTTCTGAGGCCGAGACACTTCTCCCTGTTCTGTGACTCACATCATATCGCACCAAGCATGGACAGTGAGACCACCCTGCCCATAGCGAAGGCTACCATGATACTCAGGGGAGAGAGAGGGGTGGGAGGGAGTTTTGGGAAGCTGCAAAGCACGACACAGGCACGAGTTGGTAATGGTCTCGTGGCGAGGCTCCCCCCGACTGTGACCCGACATGCCTGCTGGGTCCAAGCCAGGGGCCTCGGGGTGGTGGCGGGCTGGTGTATGCAGGTGTCAGCCAGGACCCTGAGTCCTACTCACCCTCCCTGCGCCTCAGTTTCCTCAGCTCGCTTTCCCTTGCCACTGTGGTCGTGAGGTGTGTGGAGGAGGGGGCAGTGGACACGGTCCCCCCACTCCAGTGTGGCTGGAGGAGGGAGGGGCCTGTGGCTGAGAAAGTGTATATAACATGCCTCTACTTTCAAAAGTGCCTGCCTCCACCGGTTTGGTGGTGGTGGTGTTCAAAGGCAGGAAGATCTATAAGATCAGATTTCAGGATTTCTACCTTCCTCCCCCAGCGTAGATGACGGAAAGCTTTTCCAGGGCAGGGGCTGGGTGTTTTCCCCCCAACCTTTGAAACCCCTGTGTGTAGCACAATGTATGTCTAGTGACCGAATGAATGACTTCCCCGTTCTCATCCCTGAAGCGTGCCGCTGTGCACATACAGTCATGTGGTAGCAGATTGGATGGGTTTAGACATACTAACCATGTGTCTGGTTATAGACACTGTGGTCGTGAGGTGTGTGGAGGAGGGGGCAGTGGACACGGTCCCCCCACTCCAGTGTGGCTGGAACTCAGCTGAAACAATTCGGAAGGTTTCCCCTGGCCGTTAGTGCTCCTGGGTGGGCACTGCAGCTTCGAGGCCACCTGGAGTGGTTACCCCAGGGCTCTTTCTTTGCGCCTCGCTTATCGCTAGATGTTCATCAACACTCCCCTTGACCGTTTGCCCTATTGAAGGTGGCAGTTATTTTGCTCTTTCCAGAGGTGTTTGGAGGGAGGGGCCTGTGGCTGAGAAAGTGTATATAACATGCCTCTACTTTCAAAAGTGCCTGCCTCCACCGGTTTGGTGGTGGTGGTGTTCAAAGGCAGGAAGATCTATAAGATCAGATTTCAGGATTTCTACCTTCCTCCCCCAGCGTAGATGACGGAAAGCTTTTCCAGGGCAGGGGCTGGGTGTTTTCCCCCCAACCTTTGAAACCCCTGTGTGTAGCACAATGTATGTCTAGTGACCGAATGAATGACTTCCCCGTTCTCATCCCTGAAGCGTGCCGCTGTGCACATACAGTCATGTGGTAGCAGATTGGATGGGTTAAGACATACTAACCATGTGTCTGGTTATAGAAGATGGGGCTCCTGGGGGAGAGGGTTGCCCTTGGACGTGGCCCTCTGTGTCCCTGCCTTCGGCATTTTGTGGTCACCCTTCCATATTCCTGAATCCTGGAACAGAGTGAAGACCCTCTCTCCCTCAGTTCCCAGCAGTGACTTGTGTTCGGCACCCTCTAAGTGGTAAAAATTCAGAGTCCTTGTGGGCAGTGCCCTTTGTCCAGTAGATTTCCCACTTGTCTCCTCTGTTCTGCTCAGTGATTTAGGCAGACAGCCTTGCCAAATGGCCAAGTTTATAACACCGATCGCTGTGTTCTGTGCTATCCTGTTATCTCGTTTCCCTGATGGTTATTGTCACACAAAGTACTTCCTCTGTGGGCATCACTTCGTGGAAACCTTTGGGCCTAGATAAATTCATAAACTACGTTGCACGTATGAAACAATTTCTGTCAAGAGCTGGGGTCTTACTAAAAGCCTCCCCTGAGAAGCCCCCCATGTCCCCGGGACCTGTTTGTCAGCCTCCTGAGGTCCAGTTCTCCCCCACCTTTAGTATCGCTACCTGCTTCGCAGTTGAGAGCTGTTCAGGGAGGACAGACAGCGTGGCGTCCCACATACCAACTTCTTCAAGGGTTTGATCTCACGGGGTATCCCAGTGGCTGCTTTTCCGATCTGCTTCCTGTCTTCTCCTGCGAGTCTGAGTGTGAAGCTGCCCACAGTTCCTTCTCACTGACCTGGGCCCGGCCCCCTCTGATCCTATGGCTGGGACCCCAAAGAGCGAGCCCTGGCCTGGAGTTTTCATCTCAGCCCTGCTGTTTGACCTTGGGCAGGCTACTTGATTCCGCTAGTCCTCAGCTTGCTCCCCCAAAACAGAAAGGCTGGCTGGGGTGCTCTCCAAAGTCCCTGCCCCTGTGTCCATCCTCTGCTGTCTACAGGGAGGGAGGCCCGGCTTCGCTCCTGCACTGGGAACCCAGGCGGGCGGGGCAGGTTGGTGGAGGTCATGGTGCACCTCTGTGGCCAGAGCGGGGACTCTGAACCCTGACCTGGAGGCGGCCAGTCCGGGCCCCTGGGAGGGTGCTGGGGTGCAGGGGAAGCAGGCACCTATGGAAAGCAAGTGGTATTACTCAGGCCTGTGGAATGCTGAGGCCGGTGGGGCCTGGGCAGGGCTGCGGAGAGGCTTGCGGCTGTAACTGTGGGCAGCGTGTCAGGCTTTGAAGAATGCTACTGTATATACCAGCAATAAATATTAGTCACCCTGGCAGCGGAGGAGTTTCCTGTGCTGCGTTTTTGACACTTCCCGAAAAGGGAAAGCCTTCCTCCCTGACAGGGCCCAGGAGGGAAGCAGGAGTGGGCCTCTTGGGCCCAGGTGCCACGAAATGCTTCTACCCTGGCTGGAGAGCCCACGGGGTTTTCAACTACCAGTGACCCACCTCTGCCTGCGAAGGCCCCCTGTTGACTCCTCTGCCGGACACCTCTCTGGGCCTCCATCCAGTGGGTCCCAAATCTAAGCCTTGATCCGCCCTCCTGCTCCTCACCCTTTTCTCCATCGGCTCAGCCTCTTCCAGTTTTCACTCTCTCAGTGAAAGGACCGCCCCAGGTGCCTGAGCCAGACCTCAGGAAGTCACCTTGTCACCTTCTCTCCCCCTTTCCCATCATCCAGTCACCACCGGCAGAGCGTCTCCCTCCATCTGCTCCGCCCTCCTCTTGTGGCTTCCTCGTCTGAACCAGGGTCTCTCTGGCGTTGTCTTCCTCCCAGCTGGTCTCTCTGCCTGCACCCACCTCTCCACCAAACCCATTCTCCACCTGCAGCACAGGGTGATCTCTCAGAAAGCTCCTCCTATCACCTGGCTCATCTGTTGAAACCTTGTAGGAGCTTCTGCTGCTTTGAGGGAGAGGGTCCAAAGCCCGCCGAGGCCGTGGGATCTGGCCCTCGCCTGCCTCTCCAACCTCTGCTCCCGACTGGGCCCCCATCCCCACTCTGGCTTTCTTACGTCGCCTTCCTCAGGGCCTTTGCACAGGCTGTTCTTTCTGCCTGGGATGCTCTTGCCACAGTTTTTAGTTGGCTAATGTGATCTCAGCTTAACCACCATCTCCTAAGAGAGCCCTCCCTGACTCCTCCCTCCGTTCTAATCGTACCCGACACCCTCTCTCAGAGCGCCCCTTTCTTTTCCTCACCCAGCCTGTACTTATAAGCCTGTGAGGTTATGTGTTCGTTGTCCGTCTTCCCCTCACCGTCTCCTGTTCTCCACTCTGCCCAGGGCCCAGGACTGAGGCACTCAGGAAGCATTTGCAGGCGTGAATCATGTGTGTAGGTCACGCGGGCTTGTGCTGCCATCGCCTGGCACCCTAGTCCCTCGGGCCCTGCCCATTACTCTCTTGTCCCCACGGAGTGGCCACTGAGCACCTGGCTTCACTCCGCTGGCTTTAGAACTTATCAGCCCCACATCTCAGTCTTTTGCAAGGTGACACTTCATCTGATTACCTAATTCACACTAAGGTGTTAATAGTGTTAATGACAGAGTGTTTATTACCCCAGGGAATGCAAAATGATGGTATTAAAACATATCGTTCCTCCTGGGGTTTAAAACTTCAGTAACTTTCCAGTGAGTCCAAATAGAGTCTAGTCTCCTTAGCCAGGTTTACAAGGCCCTGTCTGCGCAATCTGGCTTTCCTCTGCTTTTGCCGCTTCATGCCCCCAGGCCTTCGTCATCTCCTCTCCCACCCGGGACCCAGCACAGTACCTGGCATGGTCAGGCCCTCAGTAAACGTTTTACTACGAGAATTGAGAGTTAGATTTTAATGACTCATGCTTTAACCAAAGCTTTTGGTGCAGTCAGTCTTTGGACCTTGGATGCCAGAGGAATGACAAAGGGTGGGAATTCCAGGCACAGTGACCATGGCCGTATCCGAAGCCAGGAGAGAGGTTGCTTTATCTGGGTAGATGGGGGTACCTTTCAGGGCCCCTGAATCCAGATCTCCCCCACCCACCACACCAGGCAAATCACTTACGCACTTGTCCCTCTGCCCAGGATGAGATTGATCAACTCTTTGCTTTCCAAGGTGCCAGAGGAGGGGCGAGGCTTAGCACCCCATCCCCCCCACATCGGATGCATTTTGTGGTCATGTGCAGGTTGAGGGCCATGAAGAGCAAAAGGGCTAGAGATATGCACTGAGAAAAGAGACGCTTCCCCGGCCCCCCTGGCCCCTGAGCCCTGCCAAGGTCATGTCGGTTTGTGCAACCCAATCACTGCCTGTCTGGCTGTGGTCCGCCCCCCATGTGGATGTGGCCTTGGGGAAGCAGGAAGAAAGGAGCCGTTCAGTTTTGTTCTAAGAAAACCCTCTCTTTTGATTTGTGTTAGCGTTGGGTGCAGAGTGGGGGCAACTGCTGTTTAAAGTGAGTGGGTGGTCTGGGCTCAGTTTAGGCTTTGGAAGGGAATGATCTGGGGTGTGAGACTGGGACACTGCCTCTGGTTTGGAAGGCTACCCCCTCCCTCCCCTGGTTACTGAGCCTCCTGGGATCCCCCACTCCCCCCATCCCACTTGCCCAGGGTAATCTTACTAAAGGTCAGTTTTGCCCTGGCACCTCCCTTGCGCAGATCCATCTCAGTCTGGGTTAACTCAGCTTGTCCTGGGGTCTGTGCAGTGTCTCCCATCTCCTCCAGCCCAGCCTCGCCCCCGGTGGCGCCGGCAGGAGCTCTGCGGCCTGGGAGGTTGCATATTCACTGCGGAGAGGCAGGGATTCCCCGGACACTCCCATTGTCTGTGGAGAGAATGAGTGCAAGTACAACTACCGCCCTCGAGAGTCTGTGGAAGTCAGAATTCACTCTTTGCCCAGAAAGGTGGAGTCCCCATCCTGAGGACACTGAGTTCTGCGTGCCTTGGTTATGCTGCCGCAGGCCATTTCTTGACTCCTGCTTTGCCTCATGCCCAGCCTGGAATGTCCCAGCCTATTCAAACCAGTTTCCTCCAAAATATTTCGCCTTGATCTTCTCCAGGAAGCAGCCTTTGGACGCCCCCCACCCCTCATCCAAGTCCCCCTCCTGTGCCCCCACAGCTGCTGAACACACACGTCCTTTTCAGTCAGTCCCAGGCAGTGAGGGCAGGGGTGAGAGGTGAGGCGGGCAGGGTGCTGGCCCAGGTCACTCGGTGCACGTCACTCACCTGGACCACAGGGCGGGCTTGCCCTGTGTGAGCTCTGTTCTCTGGGATGCACTGGTTCTCAGCTGAGCTCTTGGCCTTCTGGTCTATGACTTAATATATTGAAATAGGCTGTTGTGCTTCATTTTTATTTGTAAAGAAGGAAAAATAGTGGCGATGTAGATATTTTACTGAGCTGGAGGTTAAGATAAAACTATGAAGATCAAAGAAGATATTATTTATTATGAATGCTACATAAATCAAGGCTTGTTGGACATAGATTTATTTTCCATGGGTTGGTCTTTCTCTCCCAATTGAGTTCTCATTGAAGGTAGAAGGACCAGTTCTTAGTCACCTTCATGACAAGGCCTTCTTCCCTCCACCCCCACCCCACGGTCGTCTGAGCCTAGCACAGTGCCTGACAGAGAGTGGTCACTTACCAGTAATAAATACTTGTTGAATGAATGCATGGGAAGAATGTGCATTTGGGCTTTTTCAGTGCTTGGTGATTAGAAAATTCCCATGGCTTGTTAATTGTAAGACACCCTTTCCAGTGGAAAGCCTTTGTGTGTGGGAATGCTTTTTGTGCGGAATGGTTCCTAGACTGGAAAAGGCTTTGTGGTAGCCGTTTTGAAAAGCGGAGTCATTTTGCTTTGATTGAACCTGGGTGACTTGTGCAAGTCGCTGTAACCCTCTGGGACATGCGACCCTCGTCTGTAAAGTGGGCCGGAGGTGGGAGTAGACGACGTGGCTTCTAAGAGCCTTTTGCTCACACATACTGCGTGGAGTTCTCGCATGCTCCTCTTCGGCGATTGGACACGGGCCGTGTCCCGAAGGGTTCGTGCACAGAGCTGGAATCCTCCCTGGCCTCTCTGACTGCTTTCCAGTGGATGGAATGCCTCGTTTCTCAGTAGCAGAGAGAAATGTCCATGTGGGGTTAGGAAAGCAAGCCAAGAGCCATTGAATAATTAAAACACACACGCACACAAAGAAAGAAAAGGCGAGGGGGAGAGACACTCTTAATGGGCAGGGGATGAGTAAAACCCAATGGGCTGAGAAAGCCCCAGCACTGAACTTCACATGACCCCGCGTGCTGCCTGCTCACACTGCCTCTCAGTGATGTCAGCGGCCGCGGCCGCACAGGAAGCAGGGCTGCCATCAGCCTGGTGGAGCGTGCACAGCCTGCCCCCTCCGAGGCCCCGTTCCCACCCACCCGTGTCTCTGGGTAGCAAGAAGCCGTCACTCCCAGGCTACTCAGAGTGGGAAACCAACACAGGCTTCTCAAAAAACAAAACCCCAGCCCATGAGTGATGCCCATGAGAGGGCCAAAAAGAACTTTAGCTTTCCAGAGGTTCTCTGCCTGAAACCAGATTTCCTTAGGGGTGGTTTTACCCTGAGCTTTCTGAACTCTTCTGAGTCATCAGTTAGTGAATGATTGAATAGACTCACTCCTTGCTTGGGCATAGATCTCTAAGACCTGGGGGTAGGAATGAATAACACGCTATCTCTGCCCTTAGACTTCTATACTCATTTGGGGAGATAAGACTCATAAACAGGCGGAGATCTACAGGGCTCCCATCAGTGTATATACAAGGATCCACGGAACATCACCAGAGTCACCACCTCTGCGGGGGCAGGGAAGGCCAGGAAATGCCCAGCGAGGTTTCCCATGACCCCAGCCCACAGCAGGGTGCATCAGAAGATTGGGATTTAGAGGATGATGGGTTTGACAAAGCAGAAGTGTGTGTATATAAACAGAAATGGGAGTGCGATGATAGATTGCTGACAGTACCTTGGGCTGAGCCGTTCTCCCTGGGTGACAGTTCACTCAGCTGTGAGGCTTGAGGAGACAGCTAGAGGGAAAAGGACCATGGTTGTCATGGCTAGTTCAGCCCTTCTGCCTAGTTCATCGAGCGTAGACTGGGTGGGCTGTCCCTGCCTTTGAATAGCTGTGGTTCAGAGGGGAGGCACATTATTACATAATAGTTCCTCTATATGGTCGACTTGTTCTTGAAATAAATCTTTCATCCTATATAATAAAAGCCTAATATGCTTTGTGTCCAGTCTGGTCATCTGTTCAACCAATCAAAGTGTAATATGCTAATGATATGCTAAGGCTATTCAACCACTCACTATGACATGCACTGACCATCAGGGGGTAGACGCTCTGACTGGTAGGTTAGCTTGCTGCTGGGGTCCAGCCCATTGGGACTGAGAGAGACAGGCTGGATACGCCCTGGAGCCTTCCTGTGGCCCCTTCCCCCGGCTGGCCCCACCGCCAGCCAGCCCCACCCATGATGGGCCCCCATTCAGGTGGACTGGCCGGACCCCTCCATGCACAAATTTGTGCACTGGGCCTCAAGTTTTTTTTTTAATAATTATAGGTTTACAGAAAAATTAACAAAGATAACCCAGAGTTCCTGTGTACCCCTTACCCAGATTTTCCTGGTGTTACCATCTCACATTACTACAGTATATTTGTCAAAATTAAGAAACCAACACCAGGCCCTGGCCAGTGTGACTCAGTTGGTGGGAGCGTCACCCTGTACACCAAAAGGTTGTGGGTTCAGTTCCGGTCAGGGCATATATCTAGGTTTCGGGTTTGATTTCCCGGTTGGGCATGTTCAGGAGGCAACCAATCAATGTTTCTCTCTCACATCAATGCTTCTCTTCCCCTCTCTCTAAAATCAATAAATACATCTCGGTGAGGATTGAAAAACAAAAAAAAAAAGAAAGCAACATCAGTACATTACTGTTAATACAACTCCAGACTTGAGTTAATCAACCTCTTAAAAAATGTTTTATTGCCTTATAATTCATATACCATAAAATTCACTCTTTTAAGGTATACAAGTCATTGGCTTTTAGAGAGTTCTGCAACCCTCACTGCTACCTAATTTTAGAACATATTCACCACCCCAACAAAGAAACCTCATATTCGTTGGCAGCCACTCCCCATCCTCCAGCCCTGGAAACCTAATCTATTTACTGTCTCTATGGATTTGCTTCTTTTGGACAGTTCCCATAGATGGAGTCATATAATATGTGGTCATTTGTGACTGGCTTCTTTTTTTTAAATACTCACCTGAGGATGTGTTTTCCATTGATTTTTATTATTATTATTTTTTAGCGGGAGTGGAAGGGAGAGGAGAGGCAGAGAGAAACATCAAAGTAAGAGAGACACATTGATTGGTTGCCTCCCATATGCGCCCAACCAGGGCTGAAGATCGAGCCTGCAACCAAGGTACATGTCCGTAACTGGAATCCAACCCATGACCCTTCAGTTCAAGGGCCGATGCTCTCAACATTGAACCAAACTGGCTAGGGCATTGTGACTGGTTTCTTTCACTTAACATAATGCTTTCAAAGTTCATGGTGTCGCATGTATCAGTAGTTCATTTTTATGGCCCGATAATACTCCATTGCACTCATCAGTTATGGACAGTTGGGTTGTTTCCACTTTTTGGCTGTTATGAATGATGCCGCTAAGAACATCTGTGTACACGTTTTCGTGTGGTCAGGTTTTCCTTTCTCTTGGGGAGATATCTAAGTGTAGAATTACTGGGTCACTTGATGACTTATATTTAACTTTGGGAGAAACTGCCAAATCCTATTGCAAACTGGATGTACCAATATTACAATCTCGCCAGCAACACATGAGGATTCCAGTTTCTCCAACACTTGTTATTATCTGTCTCATATTAGATATCCTACTGGGTGTGAAGTAGTATCCCATTGTGGTTTTGATTTGCATTTTCCTAATGGCTAATGATATTGAGCATCTGTTCAGATCCTTTGCTCATTTAAAATATTTTATTACATTATCTTTCTTATCTTGGAGAGAAATATTGATTTTTGTCCCACTTATTTATACACTCATTGGTTGCTGCATGTATGTGCCTGACCAGAGATCGAACCTATGATGTTGATGTATTCGGATGACACTAATCAACTGAGCTACCTGGCCAGGGTTCCTTTGTCCATTTTTTAATTGTGTTGTCTTTCTACTGTTAGTTGTAAAAGTCCCTTATGTATTCCGGATATATGGTCCCTTATCAGATAAATGGTTGACAAATATTTTCTCTTCATTTGGTGGATTTGTCTTCTCAGTTTTATGATGGTGTCCTTTGAGGCACAAAAGTTTTGAATTTTGAAAGTCAATTTGTTTTTTTACTTCTTGATTTTGTTGCCATATCTAAGAAACCATTGTCTAACTCAAGGTCACAAGGATTTACTCCCTTGTTTTTTTCTAAGAGTTTTATAATTTTAGCGCTCATATTTAGGTCTTTGATTCACTTTGACTTAATTTTTGTATACAATGTGAGGTAGGGGTCCAATGTAATACTTTTGCATCTGGATATCCAGTTGCCCAAGCCCTATTTGAAAAGCCCCACTGAATGATCTTGGCACCCTTGTTGAAAAATCAATGACCATAAAAGTCAGGTTTTATTATTGGACTTTCCGTTCTATTCCATGGATCGTGCCAGTCTTGAGTATTAAAGTTTTTAGTATTAATTTGTTAAATGTATTTTTAAATATAATTTACCTTGTTTCAAAAAAGAACTTGAGGTAGCTCTCGAATGCAGTGAATGAAAAAGGATAGAGAGAGACAAGGAAGTTAGGGGAAGAGGAGACAATGGTAGGAAAATACGAGGGGATCAAAGGTTTTGTTTGTGCGCCTCATTGCATAGCATGACATTTTGTAGATGGTTAGATGCGGCCTGCAAATTTGGCTCAGAGCTGCCAACGCTAAAGTGAACATGTGACCTCTGACAAGAGTTTAATGTATGCCCATTAAACTAAAACAACAAACTGCAGCAGGAGAGGACTTCTGTGAATCCCAGAACCAAAGTTTCCTAAGCGCGTTGTTACACTTGTGTTGGTTCTGTCCCTTTAGACTAGCGATTCTCAACCTTTTCACCTCCATGCACTTCTGTGCACACCAAAAAATATATTTTGTACCAATCTGACAAAAGGTATAATTTTGATTCATTCACATCAGACAGCTGTTGCTATATTGACTGTTGTCATTTTTTTATTTGCTAATCTAAGGGAAAAGAGGTCAGTGCCCTTGACTCGGCCTTGGTTAAAATTGCTCCTTTAGACTGATGGCCCTTTGAAGACAGTAACTGTGTCTATTCTCCCCCCTGCCCCCCGACTGCCCCCCAGTGCCTACGACAGAACGTGGAGGTGCTTTAAAAAAATCTTGATTGAATTCTTTCTGAAATTCAGAATGTTTATTATCTCCTCCAGCGACATTTCTGTGAACAGGTTGGGATTGGTTGGGACTGATTTGGAGATAGAGAAGTGGCATGGTGGCCTTTCTGGCTGCGTTTTAGAAGTGAGTTCTCTAGTTTGGTTCAGTGAGAGCCGGCTGAGCAGGGGTCAGCGTTGGGCTGAGCGTGTGTGCGTGTGTGTGTGTGTGTGTGTGTGTGTGTGTGTGTGTATGTGCCTTTGCCCTGAGGGATGGCAGTGACTTAGCGAGAAGGGAGGAGGCGTTGCTTCACAGGGGCCTGGAAGCCCACCCACCTTCCCCGCCCGAGGTGCTGAGGGCCTTTCTGTTCACTCTCTCTGAGTGAAGCATTCCAGCTTCCCTGCCGAATGGAAAAACCCAGCGTGTGTGCGGGAGGTCCTGGCCCAAGTGGACAGCCTCTCATGGAACTGGGGCCACTGCCACCTATGGTTGTGCTTGGCACCGCGATGGCCACTCTGCAGGGAGGCCCACCCAGCCAGGCTCCCTCACAGGGGAAGGAACAAGCTGCCTCTAACTGGCTGCATATGTCGTGTTGGGTGGCCCTCTCCATCCACTCCCCAGTAAAGGGTTTTTCTACTTGTCTGTGGCATCCTTAAAAAAAAAAAAGATTTGAACACCAACCTCTAGAGAGGTTATCATTATTTCATAATTTACAAATGGGAAAATGGAGTCGCAGAATGCATAAGCTCTAAGTCACATGGCTAGTGACAGGCACAGATGTGACTCAAGTCTGGGGAATCCTGACTTTGACTTGATCCTCTCCTTCCTTTTCTACCTGCGATGACCCCACGCTGTCGTCCCCCCCCCCCATCTTTAACTGAAGGGCTGCTAGAGCCATCATTCTTTCTGCCTCAGCCACCTTTGGACAGGTTAGTACGGTTTCCTTTAAAGTTACATTTGCCTCCATGGGGAAGGCTAGCAACAAGCAACCCTCAAAGATCACCTTCAGCACCTCCGGCGCTGTGCCAGTAGCACCCTGGTAAGACTGTAATAACACAGACGTCTGGTTATTGCCTGTAGCTTACAAAGAACATTTCACACCTGCATCTCATTTGAGCCTGGCCACAGCCCTGGGAAGAAGGTAGTGTGGGTGCTATTAACCCCACTGAGCCCTTAGGGACGCTGAATTGCCAAGGGTCACCAGGTGGTCAGGGGCAGAGGTAGGCTTAGAAGCCAGGTCTCTGCCCCAGCCCTTGAGCCAATGTGTGTCAAGTTGCACCACTTAGAATTCCTGGAAGTCTAGCTGCTGTGGGTGGCTCTGGGAGCACCTCTGCCCTTCGTCACCTGTGTGATGAGACAATAGCAAAGTCTTCTTTTCTCCCACGGAAGTGGTCTCCCCCACACCTGTGGATTTTGTATCTCTCCAGTTCTCAGAACAGAGCGGGTAGAATAGAATCAAATGCACCCAGAATGTGGTCTCCCCCCAGAGTCTGTAATGGGAGTGAGAAGCTCAGCAACCACCAGAAAACAATTCTTTCTGGCTCCACCTCTCAGATCATTCCTGCAGGTTCCATCCACCTGGGTGTCCAAATCGGTGTGATCAGAACTGTGCTAGTTGCCAAAGAATCCAACAAGAAAAAGCCTAATTCCCTTTGGGTCACTTTTGTCAGAGCCTTGACCACGCCTCTGATCTCAGGTAAGAGACATATGTCCTCTGAGCCACAGTTTCCTTATCAGTAAGGGATGTGATGATGTCTGGTTGGCTTCCCTACTGGAGTGATGGTGCAGCTGAAATAAGACTCAATGGCTTGAACTCAGTTCTCCATTCATCCAGCACATCTTATTGGCAGCTCCACTCTGCCAGGCTCTGAATTCAATGATGAGCCAAGACAGTGCAACCCAGCAATCACATACGTCACATTGCAGACCATGGAGACCATGAATGAAAAGGACAGGGAGGGAGCCTGGGGGCTGTAGGCAGAGAGAGACCTGATTTCCATTTGGGAAAGGAGTGATGGTCAGGGAAGGCTTTCCGGAGGAAGTGACATTGGAGCTGAAGTTCAAAGGGTGAGTAGGAGTCACCAGGAGAAGAGGTGGGTGACGTGCAGCCTGGGCAGAGGAAAAAGCTAGTGCAGGAGCCCTGAGCAGGAGGAACATTTAACAATAGAGAGAGGTCCACCTGGAAGACTGGACATTGCTCTCTAGCATGTCCCATTCAGTGTAGTTCAGCATGCTTCTTGGAGCAGGTCCCGAGAGCATCCCTGGGTGCTGGGGCCGCTCCCAATAAGTCAGGGCCTGATGGTTGATGCGCGCATCTCCCCATCCTCAAGGCCTGGCCCAAAGTGGGTGGGAAGGAGCACCCGACCTGGCCCTAGGATGCAGATTCAAACTTAGAAATCTTCCCTGCAGACAGCCCTGTGGCCTCAGGTAAGGGACCAGACCTTGGAATCTCAGAGGGGTCCTGGCACAGTGGGGATAACACTCGTACCATCTTCTGGGGCGAGGGGGTGGGCATTGCGGCCATCATGGTTGTGATGTGCCAAGCAAGTGCCTGGCTAGAGGAGCACCTGGTAAAGGGGGACTGCCACAATGATTATGGTGATTGTTCCTGGCGGTCCTGCTATTCGTTTTGAGAGTAGATGCCACGGGAAATCAGAGAAGAGAGGCAGCTTGCGCTGGGAGAGCTCCTCGGAGCACGTGGCAGCCGGGTGGCAGAGAGGAGGAGGC
>NW_006295825.1:87868-92156 GCF_000327345.1 Myotis davidii | reverse complement strand
CAGGAATGAGGAAGACCCCGGGTGACAGGAGTGTCCACTGGGTCTGGAGGCAGTGGGCGTGTGTTCAGTGACCTGGACAGATAGCGTCTCGGTCACGGGGAGCACCCCCGCCAGCTCTCTGCTTCATGGTCATAGGAAAGGGTTGGGATGGAGCCCATGGCATGTCCGATTTGGACGACAGAGGTCAGGAGGCGAGGCAGCGGATACATGCAGTGTTTATCTTGAAATAAGCTGTAAACTGCTCGGAAATCCCCACGCTCACTTCCTCCAGGAAGCTGTCCGTCTGGGCTGCCCCACCCAGCTCCCTGGGTCCGCCATCTCCTCGGCACCCAGACACGCTGTGGGGGAAAGGCTCCTTGAGTGTGGGCCCCGGCCGCCTGCTTAGCGCACTCTCCGGGCAGGGCCATCCACTCTGAAGGCATAAACTCCGAGGAGGCCTCCCAGGCCGAGCACGCTGATTAGAACACAAACTAAGCCCTTTGCTTTCCCGCTACGCTGGCCTCACTCAAGTGTGGCCACGGGTCCTGCCCACGAGGAACGGGGTGGCACGTTTTTGTTGCGTCCAGCCAGGATGGTAAGAGCTGCTGCCAGAGCCAGCGGGGACCTCAGACCTCCTCAGTCCCAGCCCCTCACTTTACAGGGACGGAGCCCCGTGTCCCAAAGCAGACGTGGTGGGGCCAATCCTCAGGCTCAGGCCCCAGAGCCCCAGCCCCGTGCTGCCTTCTCGGCTCAGAGTGGCTGTCCCGTTCTGATGGTTGGGAAGTGCCCAGGCCCCCGGGTGGAGCTGGAGCAGGTGGCGAGGGTGTGAGACCGGTGGGTGCAAGGTTTCCCCGCCTGCTGGCAGCCCCTCCAAGCACACGGGAGAGATGTGGTTTGCTGAGCACAGGTTTTCAAGACTTTTTTTGAGAGGGCTCCCGTTGGCTTGGACATGCCTGGAAACACTATCACGGGGTGATGTTTCAGTGGTAGAACGGAGAGCGAACAGTACTCAGCACAGCACACAAGCCATGCACAGTCAGAAGTCCTTAGGAAGAGCCTGAAATTCATTCTTCCAGCGTGCGGGTGGGGTGCTGACCACGTGCCCGGCACGGTGTTGGGTAGCTCTAACTCCCAGTGGGTGAATGAGGTCATCCCGTGTGGGAACTGGAATGGGGGACCCGGTGAGGGGCTGCCATCCAGCTGAGAGGGGACGGAGAGAAGGCAAGGGTAAATGAGAACATGGATCGAGCTTTCCTCTTTAAAGTACAGTGGGGCCTTGACTTACAAGTGTCCCAACTAACGAGTTATTTGAGATACCAGCTGTCTCTCCACCGATTTTTTGCATTGAGTTGACAGAGTAATTTGAGTTAACGAGCTCCTTAACGAGCTCGGTCTCAGAACAAATTAAACTCGTATGTCAAGGCCCCATTGTATTCCTTACCCCAGAGCATGGCAAATCCAATGTATTTTCTGCTAGAAAATGGCAGTCCTTGTTTTGCTTGGTTTCTGGTGGTCTTTGGTATTTGCCCCAAAGGTAAATCCCTGTCATTGAGGGAGGGTGGGACTAGGACCAATTTGTCACAAACACCACCCCGTCTACCCCCCAACCCCCGCCCCAAGAGCTCTGCTTAGAAAACGTCTTTCTCAAGAAGGTTTTCATCCAGCCTGGGATGCAAAGCACTAGCTTTACCAGTAAATGGCCAAGTACGTCTGTGCGCCCTCCCAGCGTGATGTGGTACTGAGTACTCACTTCCCCATGGGATAGGAGAGTTGGTTTCCTGCGCTGTCTTTCAAGACGTGCTAACTTCTCAGTGCTGCCTTCCTGGGGAGCCCCAGCCAGTGCGGCCTGTCCTTCCTGCGCGTCCCTAGCATTTCCTCCTGTGCCCCCTGGAGCCCAGGGGCACCCGTCGCCTGTGGTGCCCAGCACAGGCCCTGCACCGAGCAGGGCCTCAGTGTTCCGGGTGACCTACGCCGGGCGCTGGGTGGGTGAGTGTGGAATTCAGGGAGAGGTCTGCACTGAGATGTGTGTTTGTGAGTCATCGTCCCGCAGACCAGGCCAGGTTGGGAGCTGGGGAGGGTGGGACGAGCAGGCCCAGGCCAGCACCTGAGGCACAGCTGCATTTGGGAATGGAGGGAGAGGACACGCCAGACAGTGCACGGTGACACTGAGGCTGAGAGGGAGGGACGGCAGTGCTGGATGTCACAGAGCACCCAGAATGAGAAAGGTGAAGAGCCCATGTTTTCGATTTTGTAAGTCGTGGTAAGGGCGGTCACAGGGGAGTGCTGGGGGCCGGAGCCCGTGTAGTGAGCCCGCAGTGAGAGGAGAGGAAGAGGAAACAGAGCATGGGTGTTCCTTGGTGCCTCATCTATGTGGGAGGACAGCCTCGGGGTGGGGACGAGAGTGGACCTGGGTAAGGGGAGACCCTTGGGCCGGGGCAGGGGGTGAAGGGTGGGGCCTTGAGTAGCTCTTCGGCCAATCTCTTATTAAGTAGCTACCTGGAACACTGGCCAAGTTGTATCTTGGACTTGCTAAAGACGCCCGTCAAATTCAGACCAATACACACTTGGGGGAACGAGGCACATGGATTCCTTTGTAAGAAGTTTCTAGTTCAAAGATTTGCCTAAGAGAGCTTCTGAAGGTGAAAAGTCAAGGCAAGTTGGTGTTATTCAAGTGAAATAATGCAGGTCAGATTTTTCGAGTAACTTCAAAGGGTGAAGACTTCGGACTTAGTCTCTTGCATCTCACTAGGAATGTTTTTGTATTTGTTGTTGTTTTAACTTCGTTGCTTCTCTTTGCTGAGTACTAGCCAGGAGCCCCTGGAATACCTTGGGGGCTCTAACTCACCGTGTGGGGGGGGGGCATAAGGGGGATGAGTGCATCTTTGGGGGGCAAGGAAAAGATCAGAGGGGCAGACTCTGCCCTGAGTTCCTGAATGTGACAGTGAGGAGTGGAGGTGGCGGGAGCCTCCAGCAGCCCGGCTGTGACTTGGAGTGGCACAGGTGTCAGGGGTAAGTCTGTAAGTTTTCTGTGCCATCTGTGGATTAATACATGAGTGATTTCGGAGACCCCTCTGTGTGTCAAGTTCACTTTGAAGGTGACGTCAGTATGGGGGTGAGGTGGGAGCGTAGCACAATGTCCATGTTTGGGATGGTTCACATCACAGCGCTGACTTGGGCCTGCTGCCAAGTGGCATAGAAAGGGCAGGTAGGAGGGCTGGGAGGAGGCCTGCGGTGCTGTGGGCTGGGGTTCCCCGGGAAGGCGGCCTGGACAGGATGGGGATCTCACCCTCGCCGGGCCCCTTTATCCTGCAGGCCCGGAAAGGTTACGTGGTTTCTTAGATTAGTCGCAGCTTCAGGACTGGCACATGGGAAGCCCCTGTAGAGCCAGGGAGTTACGTTGTTGTAACAGGACCTTAGCCCCCACCCGAGATGCTGGGACGCTGTCTCACGTGTTTACAGATTGTATCTGGAGCATCATTACTAATATTGAAGGACTTTTGTGTCTCCGCCTGTGCAGAGGCTGCCCCGCTTCCTGCAGCCGAGCCCCTGGGTCCCGGCTGAGGCGGGAGGCCGGCCCCCCTGAGTCACCCTCTGGCGTGGGGCCCGGTGGGGATTTCCCACCGCCCACCCTGGGAACCCCGGGCCCGTGGGCGGCGCTTGCCCACTGGGGTGCGACCCGCAGGGCTGCCCTGTCTCTACGGGGCTGGGTGCTGTGGGCAGCTCCTAGAGGCCCCAGGGAGGCTGCCTCGGAGGGAAGGTTTTGTTGCCGGGGGAGAGCTTGCCCACGGGCAGTTTGTCCCGGGCGTTTGGGGTTATAAAAACCCAGCCTGGCCAGAAACGCCTCTCTGTAGCTGCCGATAAGAGCATCTGTGAAAAAAGCCAAACAGCGGACTTCCAGCCCTTCCATGTGGGCGCTTGGGGGTGATCCCATGACATCTGATTTCCTTAGGTTTTGCGATGCCTGTGTATCTCCCCTTCTCTGGCAGCTTCTAGGGCCTCCATTTCTCAAAGTGAGGCTTTTCGGCTTTAAAAACCTATCTCCATGGACGGGGCCTCCACCTCACCATGCATGTTCCCTCTAGAAGAGCTTACTGCCCAGGCAGGTCACAGATGGCATGTCTTTCCGTTCTTATCACTGCACGGAGGGCTACATTATGCGATATCTCTCACCGCCCACTGTGAGGGTCGCTCTCGCCCTCCCCGCCTCCATCCTGCTGTGGGTGTCTGCTTTCTGCTGGTTGCCTCACTGGCGTTAGGAAGTGAGCAAGCTAGGACTGCTTTCCTCAGGGTAATCCTTTGGCCTGCTTGC
>NW_006295825.1:74777-87853 GCF_000327345.1 Myotis davidii | reverse complement strand
GGTGGCGGGGGTGGGGAGGGGGCCTTTGTTAGAGCCAAAGCAGGTCTCAGGAAGAAGCATATACTGGTTTCAGAGCCAAATATCCTGAAGCCCAGAGAGTGGGGTACTTTGAGGCCATGCGACTAGCTAGGAGCTGAGCTGGCTCTGAAACTTTTGCTTTCAAGCCAGGATTTATCTGGTAACCTTAAGAAAGCAATCGCCCCATGGACAAGGGTAGATTTTTCCCGGAGAGAAAAACACTGCAGCGACATTCCCTGTGGCCCGAGACGCAGCACAGAGGGGCGGAGAAGAGCAGGGCCTTAGGTTCGAATCCCAGCCCCACCGTGTGGAAGTCAGGGGACCGCAGCAAGGACTTAACCTTTCTGAGCCTCAGTGTCTTCATTTGTAAAACAGGGATGAACTGTCCCACTGGATTTGTCTCAAAGATTACACTGTAACCCGTGTACGGGTTTGACAAGCCCTGGGATATACTGTGAATGCTCATTAGATGGTGCTGTTAATATTAATGATGGTATCATCACCGCCCTCCAGGACTCTCGCTTTAGCGTCTAGCACACAAGGCACTTGGAGATTCAGGCTGCCCCAAAGTTGGGAAAGAGGAGTCACTTAATTTGAAACAGTCTTTTAGTCACATTTCCAAATCGTCTGCTCAGTGTGTTGCTGCAACCCTTGGGCTTCTCTTTAGGTGGGGAACCTCTCAATGTAAAGCGATGGGTCCAACTGCTAATATAAAAAGGTACACTACACACGCCCCAGGGTGTCCCAGAGGTCGGAAGCAGAGGGCAAATCACATGCCATGTGTTCTAACTTTTTGGATACCCTGTAGAATAAGGCTGGGGGAGAGAATTCACTGGAAATAGATTGTTGTCACTTTATTTGAAGGCGTTAGTTCCCTTGAAAGAGACATTGCTGGTGGCAGCTGTCTGTCTTTGCAGCTTTCCCCTGTCGGTTGGTCTGCAGTGAGAATTCACTTCATAATGAGACCTGGGGGCTGGAGAGACCGTCCCTCTGTCTTTAGAAGGAGAATCTATTCCTTTAGAGAAAATGGACGTGTTGAGGAAGGTGAGTGGACAGATACTTTCTAGAATAGCTTCACCGGGAACTGGCAAAAGGGTTCTGGCTCTTTTTGGTTAATGAGAATATTCGTAAATCAGAATGCCTCATTACCACACATCACAGCTGATCAAAGCCTCGCCTGGGACTGCGTTTGAATAGAAATTAAACACGACTGAAGGCGAAATTGCAGCTTTTAAGTTCAGCTTCCCACAGTATTCCTCTAGGTGTGGCCTTGGAGCACCTTGAAAGTCCTCTCAGCCCCGTGCCCATATGAGGATGCATCTGGAGGGGTCGAAGGAAAGATGTGTCAGCGGGCAGACAGGGGAAGGCTGGTGGCCCTGACCTTGGTGGATGTCCTTGGGAGCTGGGCCTGGCCTTCCCCATCCAGAAACCTCATTTTCTCAGTTCTGGAGTCGGAACTGCTGGCTCCCACGAGCTCACAAGTAGCTAAAGCACAAATCAAGCCACCAGTTTATTTGTTGAAAAGTACAACCACTGTGAGGTTATGACCAGGGCGTTCTCTTCTTGTGGGTACCCCACCCAGGAAGCCAAATGGTCAGAGGGTGTGGGTGGATCAGGAGAAGGGGTGAAGGGAGTCATGGGAAGCAAATGCATTGGGTGGCCTGGGCCCTGATGGCCGGGACATCCCTGTGTGCTGGGCAGGCCGCTCCCTGCCGGACAGAGCTGGCGTGGGCGCTGTCAGCCTTGCAGTTTCTCAGCCTCGCAGCTTCTGTGCTGATCACCCGCCTTCCTTGAGGGACTCAGACCTCCAGGCTGGGAACAGAGCGCCAGTTTGAGGCGCCGATACCCATCTCAACCTAGCTCCACATGTCTTCTTGTGGGGTCACCCTGCCAGCATTCGCTTTGCACCTCCTCGGGTCCCCACGAACGCGTGAACCCCGATACTGCTCACGCCAGAGACCAGCCCCTGCCCTGGCCCCTTCTAGCTCACCGTCAATTAAGGCGGTCGGGACAGGACGATAGGAATTAACTACTTTTTTTTTTTTTTACTGCCTCAAATCTTTCCACTTTAATAGCTCAACAGAGACATCTGTGGTGGCTTCCATCCAGAGTGCGTGGTATTTATTTTTTATTTGAAATATGAAAAGCATTTTTTAAAGACAACTGACTCTCTGAGTCATGCCCAGGGGAGCAAACGGCCTGAAATGTGAGCTGGTGCCTGTGAGGAGGATAAGAGGAGAGGCTGCTGCTGCCTTGCCCGGCGCTGGGGTTAGGTCACTGCTGGGATGAAGTGTGCTGACCATCAGAGCACCATGTGGGCTGGCGCGGCCGGCCGTGGGGTGATTTACTGCAGCCGCTCGCCCAACCCGGAACCCCACACGCTGGGTTCCCACAGGATGGGAGACTGCATGGAAACCCACACGCGGCCCCTGTTGAGCAACCACGCTTGAGCAAGACTTATCTTATTTGGCAGGGTGGGTTCTGTGTGGGGGTATTTGTCACTGAGCAGCTGTTCGTTGGACAGGCAGCTCTCGGGTGTTGCTTGGTTCTCTTCTTTTCTTTTGCTCAGTCCACTCGTAGCAGCAGTGTGGTTAGAGGATATACATAACTCCCAATTGGCCAGCCCTTTACAGTCGGCCTTCGTTAGCTTTCTTCACGCCTCATGGCCACCCTGGGCGGGAGGCCAGGCGTCATCATGTCCATTTTGTGGATGAGGAGACTGAGGTGTCAGTTGAGATTCGTGTCCATTGTCATTTCGCAGGTGGGGGGCGGGGGCAAGGCCAGAGCTCTGCTCCGGGACCCTCGGCTTCCGGGGCCCAGGGCCTCCTGCCCCCAGTCTCCTAGCCCAGTACCAGCTGTGGATTCCCTGCTTTCTCCCTAGACTTCTAATGGGACCCCGCAGTGTGGTCTGGGAATATGCACTGTAAACACGCTTCCTGGTGGTCTCCATGGACCTTCACTAACGTGGCCCAGTGTCTAACCCTGCTCACACCGCCCGCCTCAGGCATTAAACCTGTACCAACCCTGGAGTTATCTTCATTTTGTATTGTGTGCTTACGGCCAGTCTCCTCGCTGGAAATGCCAGCTCCCCGAGCACGGGACCATCCCTGTCCTGGGCCCCCAGTGCCTTGGACAGTTCTGACAGCTAGTAGGCCCTCGGTAAATATTTTCTGGATGAGAGTGTTTTCCTCAGCTCTGTAGTCAGTGTGGGAGGGTGGAGGATAGAATATGGCAGGTCAGGTTCAAGTTTCCCTTTGTGCAACTGTGTAAATTGTGTGGCCTTGCCGAGCCTTGGTTTCCTCATCCGTGGAATGGGGGCGCCAGTCTACCTCCCTGTAGCTTCCTGGCGGGGAGAAGGCCAACACTCCCCATGCAGGCACACAGATTTCGGATGTTCCCGCGGGTGGACGCTCAGGCGAGGGTAGCGCGCCCTGCGACTCCCCGGTGTCCTGGCGTGAACAGCAGGGTCATGCTGGCGGTCAGTTTTTCCACTGCCATCCAATGGGACCCATTTAGTTCCCAGACAGACAGGTGTAGGGCTGGACTCTGTGCCATGGGCTAAACACTGGCCGCCTCGGGCCTTACATCAAAACCAGACACCAGCGTAAACCCAGGTGGCCCCAACGGAGGGCGCTCACCAGAGCCAGGCTGTGAATGGATGAGTAAATATTTACCCTGTCTGAGGCCGAATATGAACTGTCTACCAGGCGTTTTGTTTTTCTCTCTCTCCTCCCTCTCTGCCTGCTGTCCCTCCTCCTTTTAAAAAAGGAAACCGAGGGGTGAAGAGGTTAAGTGACTGGCTTGACACAACCAACCATCAGAATGTCGTCTGGTCCTGTCTGAATCCTGCTCCTCCTGTGAGCGTGTCCTCCTCCTTGAAGCCTTCCCAGATTGACTGGCCCACCCTGCAGGCAGCCTTCTTCTACCCGAGAACTCCAGAGGATTAGACAAAAGGGAGGCTCCTTCAGTCCTCCTCTGTCTCCCTCCTCCCCTTCGCAGACAGTACTCATCTGACAAGTAGTTGTATGCAGCTCTTTCATCATCCATTCAATTTTCAGGTTCTCTGTACCATGCTTGGTGTGCTCCTTAAGACGCAAGGCTATATTTTCTGTTCCTTTAAGGGTTCATTCCTTTGTACATCCACCTACTCACCCACCCATCCAACAACACACACTCTGATCAGCCCACCTTGTGTCCAGCGCAGGGCCTTCCCCACCGGGCCCTGCAGCGTCTGTGCCTGAGCTGGAGTGTAGAGGACAGTGTGGGCAGGGAGGCCGTTTTTAATGGAATCAGAAGCTGAGCTTCTAAAACGTGGGAATACTCAGCCTAACTAGTGAGTTCCTCTGAAACAAACATCTTACCAGGCCCTTTGCTATTCACCGGTTCTTGATTCCAGGTTCCTGCCTGCACCTCGGGCAGGAAGTTCCTAGGCAAGAAAATCAATTCACCTTCCCTATCACGCACCCCTTTTAAGATGTGAGTAATTCTGAGCTAAGTGATCCCGGGCCAGGCGTGGAGAGGGCTGTGCATGGACGCCCTCTGTGGTGTGTCCTTTCTGACTTGCTGGGAAAGCCTCGGGCGGCTGGGGGTGGGGTGGGAAGCAGAGCCTGGCTGGGCTGAGCTCTCCTAGGATGTGTGATGCAGAGGCCTCGTGTAAACAAGGTGTGTGGGCTGCATTCTTTGTCTCAAGGACAGCGGAGAGGGGCCAGGCTCAGAGCAGCCTGGGTTTGGATCCCAGCTGCTATCCCTGACCATCTAGTAGCCTCAGGCTGGTAGCTCAACTTTCTCAGCCTCAGCTTCCTTATCTCCAAAAGGCAGGGAGTGAAATTTACCCCCTGGGTTAAGGACATGAGCTGGGATATGTTTTTACTCACTGACGTGGATCCCGGTGCATAGAGACTACTTGATCACATCTAAAACCTTAAGATTTTTATTCATAAGATCCCCCAGGGTACTCTGGTATGCACCTTTAGCACCGTGTGATAAGTGCAATGGAGGCGGGTGGGGTGGGGGGGGGAGGTTAGTAAGAGCTAACAGGCACCTTCTCTCCAGAAGGATTTGCCTTCTACATGGGGCGGGAACAACACCCACAGTAATAACTCTTGATTATTTAGTATCCTAGACAGTGCTGCCTGGGAGAGGGGAATGCAAGCTACATATGTAATTTGAATTCCACTAGCCATGTTCAAATGTAAAATGAAAAAGGTGAAATTAACTTTTAATAACATATTTTATTTAACACAATGTATCCAAAAACACCATTTCAGCATGTATCCAGTATAAAAGTTGTTAATGAAATAGCTTACATTCTGGTTTTTAGCGTGAGTCTTTGAAATCAGCGTGTTCTCTTCACTTGCACTTGGATTGGCCACATCTCAAGTGCTCAGTAGCCACACGTGGCTGCCACATGGGACATCACAGCTCTAGGATGGATTTGTTAGGTCAGCTAAGGTTGTCTGCATTGTGAAGGGGGATTGTTGTGTTCCCGGTGGTGTGACTTGTTGGGGTTATACAGCCACTGAGGAGCAGAGTGGGCTAGAGTTTGGTCTTCTCTCCAGTAGGAGCGGGGCGCCTGGCATTTGCTGAGGGTTTGCTGTGTCCCAGGCACTGTGCTAGACCAGCCGTGGGCAAACTACGGCCCGCGGGCCGGATCCGGCCCATTTGAAATGAATAAAACTATTGAAAAAAAAGGCCGTACCCTTTTATGTAATGATGTTTACTTTGAATTTATATTAGTTCACACAAACACTCCATCCATGCTTTTGTTCCAGCCCTCCGGTCCAGTGTAAGAACCCATTGTGGCCCTCGAGTCAAAAACTTTGCCCACCCCTGTGCTAGACACTCTCCCTTTGTGATTCCACTGAATTCTCACAACAGCCTTGTGTGGTAGATGGATATCATGTGCATTTTACAAATGAGTTAGCAGAGGCTCAGAGAAGCCAAGCAACTTACCCAAAGCCACACAGTCAGGAGATGGAGTTGGAATTCGGACCAGGGCCTGCTGACTCCAGAGCCTTCCACTCACCTGTCCTGCTTTCCCCATACAGAGATGGAGGATTTGAACACAGCATAGTACTTAGGCCAGGTACTCAGGGAAAGCTCCAGGGCACAGCAGGGGCGCCACGGCAGGCCTACTAAGCAAGGGCTCAGGACATCAGTTCAGAAGGCCTGAAGTGATGTGTGTGTAAAAGCAGGATTCCTTCTAATCCCAGCTTTTTTCTTAAAGTCAAACTCTAAGCCATGGGGCGCGGGGTGGAGACAGCCACTGCAGGTATGTGGCGGGGGTGGGAGCCAGGGGTTGGCGGCAATCTCCCCGCCACCTAGAAAGGCCGCTCAGTTTGTGCGGCTCCAGGCAGCGGAGACTTTCTGCTTGGGGAAATCCCAAGAATGTGGGGAGGCCGGGATTGAGCAAGTTTTGCAATGCATGCGTGCATTCATGCAGTCACTCACTCGCTAAATATTTATCGAATACGTGCTTTGGGCAAGCATGATGGGTGTTATCTTGCCCTGCATGCCTTTGCCTAATACCTCTGAGGAGTCTGCTCGTCAGCCAGCGTGGTTAGACCTGGCAGCAACCCTCTGAAGCACGAACATTATCCCCCTCTCCCCTCATCACCCTAAGGCAGCCCATTGTAATCTCCTCTCCTTTCTAACACCCTCCTCAGAGAGGGGAGATCTCTTGCAAGAGATTAGATGGCTACTGAATGGAAGAGCCAGGACCTCAGGACGAAAGGGTTTTGACTCATTTGTCTGTCTAGCCAGCCACCAGTCATTGAGCTACATTCTTCGATCTTTCTGGTTTTGTTTGCAGTGTGATTGCTTTAGTTTATATTTAAGCGCAATCACAATGCTACCGGATGTTGAATGGGGGCTGATGTCTGTTGCGTGCCAGGCACTGAATGGGGTGCTGGTCACCGGCTACTCCAGGGATTCCTCCCAGGCCTGTTGTAAAGGGGGGAAACCGAGGCACAGAGACATGTGACTTTCCAAGGTCACATGACTTGGGTGGAGCTGGGATTTCAACCCCAGCCTATCTTTCTGGAGTCCTAATTTAGCCACTACCCCTCAGTGCCCTCCCTGACCAGGGTCCAGCACTGGTCCCGAAATGAAGCCCAGCTTGCCCTGGTACCTGCTTGTGAGGCTGTGCTCGGCCTTAGTTTTGCCACCTGTTAAGTGGGGACAGGAGCTGCCCGTCCACCCTCGTTAGAAATCAGCCTGCCCAGGAGCCGCTGCTCCTGGAGGATTTGCTGGGTTAAGCACACCGCAGACCATGCGAGCGGGATGGAGACTGTGTGAGCCCTTCAGGCACCTCTTCCCTCCCTCCCTCCCCCTCTCGGTCCTTATGCAGGGCAAGCTCAGGATGCGGGCCTTCCTGGTGGGAGCATCCTGGAGCTGTCATCCTCCGTGGCACCGACCGCCTAGGCCAGTGGTCGGCGAACTCATTAGTCAACAGAGCCAAGTATCAACAGTACAACGATTGAAATTTCTTTTGAGAGCCAAATTTTTTAAACTTAAACTATATAGGTAGGTACATTGTTATTAACTTAATTAGGGTACTCCTAAGGCTTAGGAAGAGCCACACTCAAGGGGCCAAAGAGCCACATGTGGCGCAGCTTGACGACCATGGGCCTAGGCCGACCTGCAGGGAACCCACTGCAACCTGATGGCCATTGGAGAGGTCCTCCACTTCAGAGACACGGGGCTTCAGAACAGGGAGGCATCTTGGAGAATAACTAGCAAACGGTCCACTGTATAGAGGGGGAAACCAAGTCCCAGAGAGATCAGCCATATAGACTTTGTATCCTTCAGGTGTGTCTGAAGAGTAAGTTCCCATGCTGGGAACCTCAGTCGGCCTCACAGGAAGTGATGCTGAGAATTAAACACCTGCTGGATGAATGACTGTCCTCGCCGCCCCTGCCAGGGGCTTGGAAAGGCACAACCTCATCGTGTGCCCTAAACAGAGATGGGAAATCAAGGAACATTGGCACTGTGTGGAGGGTGGCATCCCTGGGAATCTGCGTGCCTCTCCATAGGCACGATGGAGTTAGACCACGATGGACACCCCGTACTTCTCACCAGGGGCCCAGGAGGTAGACTCCCAGCTCTCTGATCCAAGAGAGAGGGGCTCCAAGGCTCTGTAGTAGGAGGAAGTAGGAGGCCTGGGCGCAGGTCCCTGCACCTGCATTCATTAGCTGCGTGACGTGGGGCATAGCACCCCCACTCTGAGCCCCTGTGGCCATGTCGAGGAAGATGAACTCACAAATAAGCTTGGGTTGTTGTCCTTGCAAAACTTGCATGAGTGAAATGAGGTGTCATGCTTAACAGCACTGAATGACCAGGAAGTATGATTTTTCTATAAGACAGGCTATTTTTTTTTAAATCATCAATGAGCTGCTGACACCTTCCACTTCCAGATGACAATGGGCTGTCCCTCTAAGGCAGCCCATGGTAATTCTTCTTTCTAATAAACTCCCAACCTCCCTGTAACTTCTGCTCCCACCATTCAGTCTCTCCTTTGGGACACACTGCCCTGTCCCCTCAGACGTCTCTCCTCCAGGCAAAGCATCCACAGCTTCCTCCTCCGATCCAGGCGTTGCACCTCCTCCCCGTCCTGGTCACTCCCCTTTACATGCCTGTCCAAGTTGTCTATGGTTGATCTGGTGTCACACCCAAGACAGGACGCAGTGGCCCCGCCAAAGTAGGGGAGCTGTGGCCTGATGGGGGGTCTGTGCCCCCTGCCCTCCGGGTCGCCTGACAGTCAGATCTATGGGAGGGTGGACTCGATGGCGTTGCTGAGCTGGTGGGAATGGGAAAAGCCCTCCCAGACCTCTTCTCTGTCTTCTTGCCAGAAGAAAGCCAGGTCCCACGCGGCCCATTTGAGCACTCCCAGGCTTGGAGCTGTAATCTTCCTCACTGTAGCATAAGCTGGCCCCGGATGCCAATATTACATCGTGTTTTTTCAGAAAAACTTAATTGGAATTTTTAATGCATTTTTGGGGGGTGGGTGGGCTGTGTTTTCATTTGCCTCTAAAAACAATGAGAAGGAAAACAAAGTATGATCTTATTGCCAGAAATTATGGAGCCAAATCTGAAATTAATTTACAAAGTCATTAGTATTTTCCATTTGCGAACCCCAAAATGAATGTAAGTGCAGTTCCTTGTAATTAACTACAAATTAGAAAAGGGTTGAGAGGACTTTTCAGGGAGTGACACGCACAACTCTAGCAGAAGCGGATGGGTGGGGGCCGGGCACCCAAGAGTTGCTTTATTTTTCACTCAAGCCTGTGGCTTTGGGAGAGTCGGACAGACTCAAATATCCCCCAGAAGAAAGCACTTTTCCAACAATTTAAAAACTGTCAGGGACCTTCAGAATGATCTGTCCTAATCTTCTCATTTTTCCGAATGAGGAAACTGAGAGATTCAGGGAGGGTAAGCGACTTGCCCCAAGTCGCACAGCCGGAGCCCACGCACCACATCCTGGCCGCCATGGCCATGCCTCGTGGGTGCTTGTCTGCTTGAGCCTCTCACGTTTGCACTGGAGCCGCACGCCTGTTCGAGGAGCTGCTCCTCGTGAGAGCAGAGGAGCGGGAACCCCGGGTCCGAGCCGGCCTCCTGCATGCTCTCGGGGTTCAGGTGTGCTGGTGCACACGGCATGTCGTGCTGGTTAAAGGGGGAAAGCAATGGTTCCTCCCTCCCTTAAGGAGCCTGGTTATTCCCAAAGCTCACCCCACGCCAAGCCTCTGCCCTGCCCATGTAGAATCTGCAGCTCTGAGTGAATCGGCCTGTGGGTAATTAGCAGTGAATGTGTGTCAGTGTGAGATGTTTGCAGCAGGAGCTCTTCCTGGGACTCCCCAAGCTCAGATGAACTGGGGCTTTTAGATGCCATGAGCCATCGGAGGCCTCTGAAATGCTGTTCTCTCTGACCCAGTGGAGGTGCAGCCCTGTGATGTCGGCTCCCCAGGGCGTGTGCTGCACGGAGACCCCGAGCTGGCAGAGCAGCACTGAGAAAAGCGCAGCGGGGAGTTCCCAGCCCTTCCCTGCACGAACAGGATGTCTTAAGGGGCTCGGGTGCCCTTTCCTCCAAGGCGAGCAGCGCTCTCTCCGGGGTGGACACCTAACCCACCCGGCCCCTTGGCTGCCTTCCCTCCCCCTCGGACGCCGGGAGCTGTGGGGACTGTGACATTGCCAAAGGCACGTCTCCTGCTCTCAAGGATCTGAAGTCCAGGTATTGAGAAAAGCTGTGTTTACTTGCAGTTGTTAAGGACCGTTCTACTGCTGATAAATACTTGTGAGTGACTGTGCCAGGCCCCCCCCACCCCCCGCCCCTGCTCTGAGAGCCGTAGGAGGTGTGTTATCACATCAAACACTCAGTGACCCTGTGAGATGGAGCAGTGATACCTTCATTTTAGAGATGAGGAAACAGAGGGGGCACAGGGGGGTTAAAGAGGTAAGTTCAATGAGCCTGCGAGGCTTAGGGATGGGATTGGACCCTAAGACGCCTGCCCTCCAAACCCAGTGTCCTGTTGGGGGAGCTGTGTCCCAGGTGGCACTGTCCTTGGAGAGTGGTGTGGAAGCTGGGGACAGACCTGGCCTGGTTAGGGAGCACCAGGAGACAAGCCGGCAGGGAAGGGCTGTGTTTTGGGAAGTTTCTTGTCTGTTTCCTGGGTCAGCATTCTGGGCTCCGGGCATGTGAGGATGACCTGACCCAGGCTAAGAAAGACCAGCCGCTGTGAGTCCCTCTCACTCTGGGACCCCCTCCCTGTACCAGGAGTCCGGGAGGTAGTGCCGGGGGCCCGCCTACCTCTCTCCCAGCCCTTCTTGCTGGCTGCATGACCTTGGCCATGGATTGCCCCTGAGAAACTCAGTTTCCTCCTCGGCACAAGGACAGGGTCACAACACCCTTCTTCATGGTTAAGATTAGATGAGCTGATACCCCAAACTCCGTGTAAAGTGTCTGGGACCACGTTGGCCCCTCCTTTTCCCTTCCCCTCATTTTTTTTAAAGACTTTTTCCTCCTACGATAACAAAAATTTTAGGAGACAGAGACAGATTAATATGTTGCTGTATATACTCCCAGGCCAAGAATTTCCGAAGTGTTTACATACCACAGGGCTTTGAACTCTGATTTCTCAGCTGGCTCTGTGTGACGCAGACGCCCTCCGAGACGCCAGGAGCAGCTCCCTTCCTCGGTCTGCTGCTGCCGGTGGGGTTGTGTGTGTGTGTGTGTGTGTGTGTTTATTGTACAGTGGGGCCTTGACTTACAAGTTTAATTCGTTTCGTGACGGAGCTCATAACTCAAATTACTCGTATGTCAAATCAATTGTGAACGAGGGAGACACGTGATGCTGGGCTGATGTTGTGGCGTTCACTGTGACGTTCGCTGCGCCAACTAGTGGTGGGGTATCTGAAGCTGGCTCGTAACCCGAATTTTCGCTCGCAACTCAAAGCAAAAAAATCGGCCGAGAGACGGCGCGTATCTCGAAAAACTTGTTAGTCGGGACACTTGTAAGTCAAGGCCCCACTGTATTATAAAAATTTGAAACATACACCTTACAGGTAAATTATAACTTGCCCACGGACCTTCCACAAATTCAACAAATGATAATATTTTCCCACATTCACTTTAGATATCTATAATATCTTATTTCTTTACTAAAAAAACCCCAAAATGAACAAACAAAGAACCGCTGAAGGTCTCCTGTGAGCCCCGCCCCACCCACTCGCAGGTGTTTACTCTCTGGAAACTGGTGTGCGTGCCCCCCGGCCGGGATTGTGCAGCGTGTTATTTGCAAAGCCAAAAAGCCCCATGGGAATGTGCTCGAACCACCAAGCACATCCTCAGCTTCTGGGAGAGGAAGCCTGAGTCCCCCAGGCCAGGAGGTGACTTCAGAAAGCGCACACCCACCCGAGTACAAATTGAAATTCCCAAATTATAAGTCCATTGCCTTTGGCATAAACCTGCCCGCCCTGCCCCAAGCGTGGTTGCAGATAAATTGGAGCTGGTGCCATCTCGAGCTCCCAGGTCCTCTGGACCTTCCACGTGAGTAAATACATTCCAGAGTCAGTTATTCTTACAGCAGGTGTTTTGGTTTTTTTCTTTAATGCTTCCCCCACTCCCACCCTTGATCACAACTGTAACATACACTTATTGGGGAGCATTGGAACATACCGAACAGTAAAGATTAAAATCATTCACTGCACTTCTACCCCCAACCTCCATCCCCATCAGGGTAGACAGTTGGAGGTCACTGGGTCCTCCAAGTGGGGCCAGCACTGTGGTCCCATAGGGCTCCCTAGACCAGTGATTCTCAACCTTCTGGCCCTTTAAATACAGTTCCTCATGTTGTGACCCAACCATAAAATTATTTTCGTTGCTACTTCATAACTGTAATGTTGCTACTGTTATGAATCGTAATGTAAATATCTGATGTGCAGGATGGTCTTAGCAACCCCCGTGAAAGGGTCGTTCGACCGCCAAAGGGGTCGCAACCCACAGGTTGAGAACCGCTGCCTTAGACTGTCTGGTCCACCTTACATTTTACAGTGGGGTGTGTGTCCCCACAGTGAGAGGCCAGCCACCTGCCCAAGGCCAGGTCAGTGGTCAGGCTGCGATCAGAAGGCGTTTTTCCCACCACCTCTGCTCTTCGTGCTGGAGTCTCATCCTCCGAGGTGCCGGGCCCTGATAGAGGCTCGGTGACAAGTGCCCAACAGAGCAGACCTGGCTGCTTTTGAGGGTTTCCTGGGCTTGACCTTTGGCCACCTTTTCTGAAAAAGTCTAGGACATTTTTTGTTTTACCATTTTAAACGACTGCAAGTCGATGTAGACCTCGGCCATCTTCCGGGTACCACGTTCAACTCTTCCCGAGTTCTTGTTTGTTCTTTTAAACGGAAATGATTTTTGTTAGCCTGAGTTCTTTTCCATGTGCATTCTGCCGCAAAACTTGCTTCTGTCTTTGTTTGATTGCTGTTGGTACTGACTTTAACTTCTGTCACTTTGGCATTTTTGTGTGTGTGTGTGTGTGCATATATGAGTTACTGGATTTTTTTCATCAATTTTT
>NW_006295825.1:65567-74693 GCF_000327345.1 Myotis davidii | reverse complement strand
GGGGGTGGGGTGGGGAAAGCAGATGATGCTCCAGCCAATTGAGCCACCCAGCCAGGCCTCATCAATTTTTAGTGACTTTTATTGCCTGCAGTTTTATCTGCTCTCAGTTTTATTTTGCGTTGGACATTTTTCTCTGAGGTTTTTTGTTTGTTTGTTTTTGTCCCCCCCACCCCTCCCTGGGGTCAATTTTGCAGTTTTTCCTTGTTGCTAAGAAGATAGGATTCTTCCATCTGCCTTTTATCTTTACTAAATGTTTAAGGTGTGTGATTTTACCCATGACCAGTTTGGCTTGGGGTTGATTGTTTCTCTCAAGTCTAATTTTTCTTGGTGACCTGGCCAGAATGCCCATGGGGATCAAACGACAGATCAGAATGGCTTCTTTCGTGAAGAGTTTGGAAAAAGCTTGTTTTGGAGTGTTGCCAGGACTCTCCTCTTAGTGCCGGAGACCAGGGGAGCTGTTAGGGGTCAGACTTCTCCTGGGAAGGGCCGTGCTGCCTGCTCTGTGACCTCCCACATTCACACTTAGTGCCTGCACCCCGGGCCAGCGTCTGCAGGGGCAGCTCCAAGCTGGTACGCTAGGGGGCAGACCACTGGGGGTCAGAGGCCCCACACTGGGCACAATCCCCTCTCCTCTGTTGGCTGATGTTCCATCCGTCCGTGGGGCTGCTGGCCAGAGCTAGTAAAGGTTTTCCGGCATCATTCTTCTCTGGGTGGAGATATGTGGATGCTTGGGGTGTCAGGAAGCCGCTTGGAGGAAACTCCCTGCTTGGGTGAAGCAGAGGCGGGGCTCAGGGCTCAGGGCTCAGGGCTCTCTGCTGTTTGGGGTCCGCGGGACCCTGGTCCCCCCATGACATCAGGGCTGAGCCTGCTGGCGAGGGTTGCTGTTCCTTCTCACCAATCAGGGCTGAACGGAGTGGCTCCCTGGGACGATTGCACCCGGGGGAACCAGACTCATCTGTGTGAGTAAACATCCACCTCCCCTCGGAGCAAAGGCCTCCGCTCAGCCTCCCGGCAGCTGGAATGCTCCTCTGTGGGTCTGGGCATTTTTTGTTCCCGTCCGTCCTTCCTTTGATTTCTTGCTGTCTCCTCCAATTAGGCCTGGGACTGTTTCAGATGGCTATTTGTATATACAAGTCTTGTCAGGCCATCATAATTTGTGTTTGTCTCGATCAATAAAAGCAGCCCTGGCCAGAGGCCAGCTGAGAATTTACAAATACCCTTCAGCCCCTCCCCTCCCAGGGAGACGTGCTATGTATCCCATTAACCCTTCTAACCAAAGCTGTTGGTGGACTTGAGCAGGGAAGATGCAAGATATAATCTCTTTTGATGTGTTTTCTCTTTATCCTCCCGTGGAATGTGATCAGCGTGTAAGCCCCTGTGGGAGTCCCCGCCCACTTCAAAGCAAAAGCCCTTCCCTGGGCCTGTTGACAACATTACTTTTGAGAGATTGACGTGTTGGGAACCTAGTTAAACACAGATTGTGCCTCATATTCATTCTCCGCTGCCCAATAAAATGGGCTTTGGCCCGTGAGGCAGCTACCAGAGGAAACTTAAACACAGCTGAGGCTGCAGCCACGCTGTGGGGTGCACTCACTTGGGAAGGGAAGAGGCTTAGGGCTCTCAGTGCACGGAGACCTTCAGGATTTTAAACAGCAGGTTTTCTTCTCTTCGCTCACATCAGGGGAAACATACAAGCCCCGATGCCCTGTGATGGCTGGTTACGTCAGGTTTCTTATGAAATGTCAGGACAGCAATACCGGGTTTCCTGCCCGTCTTTCCCTTGCGCACACTGTCTGCTCTGGCCAGATTTCTACTAGTGGCTGGGGGCCGACCTGCTATCCTTCCCCCTCAGAGAAGTCACTCCCTCCCAGCCCTTAACCCTTTAGAGCAGGGGTCCTCAAACTTTTTAAACAGGGGGCCAGTTCATTGTCCCTCAGACCGTTGGAGGGCCGGACTATAGTTTAAAAAAAAAACTATGAACAAATTCCTATGCACACTGCACATATCTTATTTTGAAGTAAAAAAACAAAACAGGAACAAATACAATATTTGTATTTGCATGTGGCCCGTGGGCCGTAGTTTGAGGACCCCTGCTTTAGAGATTGGGAAGGGAATACCCTGATTTTAGGGTTAAGTGTCAGTCTTCCTCATTGGCCGAGGCTGGAATTAGGGAATCCTCAAGAACAGTGAGCATCTGGTATAACAAGCAGCTCACATTACCTGCTTCCCTTCCCGCACTGTGCCTTCGCCAAGCACCCCCTCTCAAGCGAGGTACTGAGCAGGCTATGCTAAACGGCCCCCAAATGGTGGGTAACTAGATTTTTTTTTTTTTTAACCCTGATCCAACTTCACTTAGTTAAAGATGTGGTAAGTCTGTCCACAGATTCTGGAAGAGGGAAGTACAGATTGATGACTTGTCTCGCCATAAATACTGCTACCCTCTCTCTTCCCGGGTCCCCTCTGAGAGTTGGGGTAAAGAGTGGGGTAGCCTTAGTTCTTCTTTTGACTTCAGACAAGAGAAATGGTACCCGGAGGTAGGGTTGGTAATTAGACTCCTTTCTCTCTGTGCTTTCCTTTCTTTGTCCTACCTTTCCCCCCATTTCTCTTGACTGCCTACCCCACAGGCACTGTGAGGTCCTGGCCATCCTCCCACACCCCCCCCACCCGCCCCCCCTTCCCCCCAGCTCCCCTGGCACCATTGCTGCAGGTCCCCTGGGGTTGGAGGTTGCCACAGCCTTGGGAGGGCCCCCTTGAGGCTCTGTGGGAGTTTGAAATATTCAGGTTCAGGTTTTGGGTACAGATTCCTTGGGGTGAGCCGGGCAAATCTAGAGCTGGCAGAGGCTCAGGGTGGCCATATAATTTGTTACCCCAAACAGGAATCTGAGAGTGAAAGGAGATGCCATTAATAGATGCCAGGACAATAGATGTGAATTGAATGCTCCTAAACAAT
Organism: Myotis davidii; assembly: GCF_000327345.1. Taxonomy (NCBI): domain Eukaryota; kingdom Metazoa; phylum Chordata; class Mammalia; order Chiroptera; family Vespertilionidae; genus Myotis; species Myotis davidii. The sequence continues at coordinate 71,743 of NW_006295825.1, read as the reverse complement.
CCAGTGTGTGGTTGCCCAACAAAGGCCAGCCCCCCATCCTTCAGTTCCTCTTGTTTCATAGGAGGGATGCTCTCCCCATTGGAAGCACTAGCTCGGGTGCTCACAGGGCAGTGGCGTGAGGGAAGTGGGCCCGGGGTAAGCGGACAGTGCAGGACCGAGGCTGCATTCTCAGTCTAAAGGGGCAACAGCATCAGCGGGTGGCCGAGTGTTGCCAGATCTTCTGATATTTTTTCACGAGAACCCAAAAATCTAGATTTTCATATGACATCTCCCAGCTTTTAAAAGTTGGCACCTAATTTAAATATTTCAAAAACACGGCGCTGGCCAAGCACAACATCTGTGGGCTGCTGCCTGTTTTCGATCTCCGGCCCAGACCAGATTAATTGGTGGCTGTCTTCTGTGTCTCCGCGTTCCGGCAACGGGAAGTTTCTGACGGAAGTTGCCCAGATTGACCACAGGGAGGTGGGGCCGAGGAGAGGGGCTTGACTTGGCTTCGACTGGACGTTCATTTGCACAATAAATACCTTTTGAACACCTGTTAAGTTCCAAGCCCTTTCTCTGTTACAGTTTTCTGTTTAAATTGGTGGGATGAGCCCTGGCCAGTGTTGCGAAGTGGTTAATGTTGGCCTGTGCACCTGAGGGTTGCAGGTTCAATTCCCAGTCAAGGGTCCGTACCTGGGTTTCAGGTTCCATCCCCAGCCCCAGTTGGGTGCATGCGGGAGGCAACCAATAGATGTATCTCTCTCACATTGACATTTCTCCCTCTCCCACTCCCCCTCCCTCTCTCTTTCACTCCCTCCCTCCCTTCTACTCTCTCTAAAAATCAATGAAAAAAACATCCTAGGGTGAGGATTAACAATAATAACAAAAAGTTGTTGGGATGAGCTGTGTCTTCCGCTGATGGACTCCTTATGTGTGTGACATTGTGGATCCATGCCTCGGCCCTGGGTTTATAACCAGGATGGTTGCAATGGGAGGAATCTCGAGAGAGGGTTTGGAGAGGAGAACCTGGGGCCCAGTTCTCAGGCCCTGGAAAGCTCACTGGATGTCAGCTTAACTCAGCAGAAGGTCCTAGGAGATGGTCATCATCAGCGGAAAGACCTGGGACCTGGAAGCTGGAGGGAGGGAGCCCAGCCGGGACGCTTGTTCTGCGAGGTCCCTGATGGTTGGACTAGGACCAGAAGTCACGGAGGAACAGACGGCTTTCGGCTCTGCACACGGCAGAACTTGCTCACAGGACTCTGCATCCTGTGGTTGGGTTAAAGGACCTCTAAGCCGGTCTTTCATTATCATAAAGCCTGATCCCATGAGGCCCCCTCCTGCACACCCACTAGAATCCTAGTCCTTAAACCCTTCCTGGTTCCTGGCTCTTAATGCTGATGGGTTCTCAACAGGTACTGGCTTATTTGTAGCCTCGGGAAGCCGAACCTGCGGTCAGGTGGCCCAGAAAAGCCAGTGCAACTCTGACTAAAACAGACCGGGGAGGGCCGAGGCGGTGGGGGGATAGTAGCTCTTGGAGCTGTGAAATGCCACTCACATTTTCCGGTCTCCTGCACCATGAATTTTAAATTGGGGATAATACCTACCCAAAGGATGATTTGAGGCAACTGTGGCACAGAGAGCTTAAGTACCTTGCTCAAGGCCACGCCGCTGGGTAATGAGGAGCTGGGTCCCAGATCCCTAGTTGACTTCCGTAGCTCTCTTTTCCACTATGATAAACTGTTCGATTTGTAATTTCCTTTTGTGTCTTCATTCTTCCATGCATCTCCCCTGCCCTCCCCGCTGCCACCAATTGGTTCAGGGCTATAAGCGTTCAAATGTTGAATAGCTAGGTTCCCCCACCCCGTGCACTTGGCCACAAGTAGGAATTCATCACCATCTGTGAACTTTTCCTGAACCTCCATGGTTTCTGTAGAATTGTACTAAACATTCGACCCTGGGGCTACGTTGGAAATAAACTAGGTCTTTCTGCAGAACTCTGGAGGACAAGCCACCAATGGGCTAGAAAGAATTTCCCTGCAGGAATGGCGACACTCTACTTTTCACCTTGTTAATGCTGCCCCCCAGCTTTGCTTCCCCCTGGTGGTGATCGTAAGTGTGTTAAGTACTTTTCCTGCTCAGCGTCCTAGATAAGAGGTTTCCAAATGATGTCCCCCACCCCACGCACCCTCCCACCCCAAATCTCAGGCTTCGTGATGGACAGAGATTGACTCTTGTTTTGGAATAAGAGGCTGGGATAGGAGGGTCTGGAGGCTGAGTGACTATAGAGGCTGCCCGGCATCTGAAGACATTTGAAAACCACTGTGTTAAATAACAGGGAAGCTGTAATGACGTCAGAATTTAACAGGGATAAAAAAGAACTTAGGAAATAGTCTGTGATGCTCGTGAAAGGGCCAGGTGGTTCACCAGGTGGGCCCACCATGTTGATCTAGAGCAGGGGTCCTCACACTACGGCCCGCGGGCCACATGCAAATACAAATATTGTATTTGTTCCCGTTTTGTTTTTTTTTACTTCAAAATAAGATATGTGCAGTGTGCATAGGAATTTGTTCATAGTTTTTTTTTAAACTATAGTCCAGCCCTCCAACGGTCTGAGGGACAGTGAACTGGCCCCCAGTTTAAAAAGTTTGAGGACCCCTGATCTAGAGCATCGGTGTGAACAGGAGAGAGCCCAGCATCTGGCACCCCCCGCCATTCACTCCTGGGTGTGAACACCCTCCTCAGTTTAACTGGCACGTCCCTTTGCTCAGTGGGTCCTTCCTGACCAGACCAGACCTCCAGGTAAGACAGCCAGGTGTCTGTGCCCCAGTCCTGGCGCCACTGAGGAAGGGGTGGGGTGTCTGTATACAGATTGTTCTCTCATGCCAACGTGGACTTCGGTGACTCACTTGGGGATGCTGTGCCCTTCAGGGCTTTTCAGTGATGAGCAGTTGTTCCGAGGAGTGTCAGCCCAGGTGGTACTTTACACGTCATCCAGTAATGGATCTGCACACATTTCCACGTGAATAACTACACAGAAGACGAGCCAGAAGTACTCTTTCAATGACATCTCCGTGTGTGTATTTGTAACACTTTTTTGGGAACATAACGCACTAATGCATGTTTCAGTGTTGCCTGTCTTTAGAGTTTACCGTGCGCTGAGCAGTGGAGGACGCCTTTGCACAGTCCATGGGAGTAATACGTGTCTGGGCCTTTGGCCTGCTTTGCTGCATTGTAAAATCAGGCTTCTGATCACTTTCCCATCAGAGTTTAGGGAGGTATTTTTTAAAACATTTGTATTGAGGCATAATTGACATACAATAAATGGCACATACTGAAAGTTTATAATTTGATGACATATGTATATACCATGAGTATGATACATGTATGTATATACCATGAAACCATCATCCCAACCAAGATAATGCCCATGTCCATCACCTCAAAACTTTCTTCCCGGCCCTTTATCATTTCACCCTTTTGTTTGCTTGCTGCCCCCTCCCCCCCAGCCTCCAGGCAACCACTGACCTGCTTTCTGTCACTATAGATTAGTTTGAATTTCCTCAATTTTTCTATTAATTAAATTGTACAGGATATACTCTTTGGTGGGCGGGGGGGGGCGTGTCTGTTTCTTTCATAGCACATAATTGGTTTCAGATTCTCCCATGTTTTTGCATGTTGCAATCATGAATTCCTTTTTATGGCTGGGTAATATTTCATTATATGGAAATAAACAGGAGTTTTGATCTTAATGGTATAATAAGCAAAGAATTTTAGCAAAGAATATCAGAAGTAGGTGATATAAAATATTACGTCGACGGGCAACTTCTACACTTGTGTTTTCTTTCGTTTGTTTTAAAAGTTTCCTATAGAAGAGTATTTTTTAAAAAAATGAGCTTTGAAAGAGCAAATACTCATTTAGAACTCACTCGGCCCTGGCTTTTCATTTGGTTAAAGCAATCAGCAGTGAGTGCTCACTCTGTGGTACTTGCAGAGCCCAGAAGCTTCACATCACAGCCTGTAGTTTTTTGCTTCTCGGCAGTTGGTGGCACCACATTCTACATGCGATAGAGCTGCGATGCTTTTAGACAGGGAACTCGGCCATCTTTGCAGATACGTTGAAGTCTTGCCTGCCACGGGCTTCTAGGGCCTGACAGGGCCTGAGGCTGTTTTCTGACTCTGCAGACCCTCCCAGCAGATGTGCCTGCCCTGTCCTTGCCCTCTGTGGCCGCGTGGGGACGGGATCTCAGGGCTGCATTTCTGCAGTGCCGCGATTCCTGCTTCCTGCTCAGAGCATTGCGTGAGGGGGTGGAGTGCATGCAGGAAGGAACCTGTGGATTCCCTCGCCCTCCCAGAGCCGCGCACACAGGGAGGCGGGAGTTTACCGTGGGAGCTATGTTCCCGGCACTTGGCGGGTTGCCAACAGGAACTAGCGCGGAATAGTGTTGCTGGGAAGTTGGAAATGTGCTCCCTTTCCCATTGTTCAGTGAAATTCTCTTGAAAGAAGTCGCTGTGTGAGAAAAGGCAGCGAGCCTCTGGCTCATAGTCACATTATCACAGAAGGGGCCTCAGGGACCTCTGGTCCAGCCTGCCCCGTGGGAGACCCAGGCCAATGCTGTAGACCAGCGATGGCGAACCTATGACACGCATGTCAGAGGTGAAACGGGAACTCATTTTTTTTTTTGGTTGATTTTTCTTTGTTAAATGGTATTTACATATATAAAATAAATATCAAAAGTATAAGTCTTTGTTTTACTATGGTTGCAAATATCAAAAATTTTCTATATGTGACACGGCGCCAGAGTTAAGTTAGAGTTTTTCAAAATGCTGACACGCCGAGCTCAAAAGGTTCGCCATCACTGCTGTCGACCTTCACTTTCAGACTCTGTGAGGGTGGGAGTTTCGAGAAGTCTTGGCAAAATTTGGTAGGCTTGAGAAGGAAATTGTTACTCTCTCAGCCTATGCTCAAAGCTGCTTGTAGCTAAAAAAAAAAAAAAAGACACCATAAATTATTCCCAGATGATGTTTCTAGAAAGTTCTCGAATCTCACAGTCAGCAACTTGTTCCAGGAATAAATTAAAAATTCCAGGGTGGGTCATCGGCAGTCTTGTTGGGCAGACCTTCCTGGCCCGTGACTGAAAGGTGGTAGGTGACACCTAACCTTTGTGTAGCACTCCTCAGTGCATGCAGGACTTCCACATGCAGCTCTCTCAGGAACCTCTCGCCAGTCCCCAGTCTTTCCCAGGGAGGAAACTGGCCCCGAGCGCCCAGTGGCCCAGCCTCCAAGGCCCCTCCTCTGCTCTGCTCCTGCCAAGGATCCTGTTGGAGAACTCAGAAATTCACTTCTTCAACCCTTTTTTAATGTTCCTTCCATTGTCACATTCCAACGCCCCAGGCCCCAGTGGAGGCGTGTTCTGCGCTCTGGCTGAGGAGGGAGGAGGGGTGAGGAGGGAGCAGCACTGTTTGCAGAACCGGGAGATGGGCCCCCGGCTTACTTGACAGACAGGCCGAGATGGCACCGGGGCCCCCGCTAGGTGTGTGGAGGTTGGACATGCAGCAGCACAGTCCTCCTCCACAGAAATCTCCGGGCTTCCCGCCGGGATGGAGCCCCAGCCCTGTGCTATGGTATTCGTTTTGTGAGCCGACAGCTGAATTCTCCATTTTGGGTCACAGAGATTTTGGGGCTCACGATTCCTGGGTCGGAAAAAGAACACCCAGTTCACTCAGAAGGATTCTTGGGTAGATGCTGTCCCCTCTGGGCCGAGTTTCCCCATGTGTGGAGAGGAAAGGGAGGTGCAGTGAAATGGCTGATCGTCGGAGCCCCCACCCCCGTCTCTGAAGGCCTGTGGTTCTTGCACCACAAGAGGTCATCTGTGTTCACTCTTGTCAGGTCGAATTCCACCAAAGCCCACCGGCCACAGAGGTGAGCACGCCTGCAGCCATTGCCTCCCCTCAGGGTCAGCAGTCGGCAGACCCCCTCACCTTTCTGGTTTAAAGCCATCTTCTCTGTCAGGAAGCGGTTTGATACCAGGTTAATGCCTTCCTATCACATCACAGCTGTGACTGCTGCTGTTTTGCTGATACGGCTGCTAGGGTTGAGAGGCTATTTTTGTTGTTTTGCTTCTCACCTGCAGAAAGAGGCCAAGCTCTGAAGCTTCTCTCTCACCCACGCAGAGCAGAGGAGAAAGGACTTTCTG
>NW_006295825.1:64619-64977 GCF_000327345.1 Myotis davidii | reverse complement strand
TGCTTAGTGGTAGCAGGTCTTCAGTGCTAAGTGACGCTCCGTTTGGTGAGTGTAGGACGTTAGGGACTAAGCCTTTGAGGAGGGGGGGTGGGGAGGCAACAGACAGAGAGTCATTCTGCAGAAAGAGACACAAAATGGGATGAGTTTTGAGCTAGCGGCATAACGGGGTCTGTCACGGGGCTGAAGAGAGCCTGTGGACCCACATGTGGCCGCCGCGTGCTGCCGCTGGCTGACGGTCTGCGTTGGGGAGGCCGAAACCCAGGGTCCATACCGTGGCTGCAGCAGTTACCTCTGCTCCTTGGGCGAGTTCCGCACTTTGAATTTCCGAACCTGTAAATCAGACCTTGAAACATGCCTT
>NW_006295825.1:63938-64561 GCF_000327345.1 Myotis davidii | reverse complement strand
TGAAGCGGTGGGTGGGCAGGTACTGTGTGAATCTTGACGGGGACTAGGCAGGCTGGTGCGGGGTTGTGAGCGTCCAGGACCAGGGGAGGGGCCTCACCTGGAAGCCTGCCTGTGTTTGGGATGCAGCTGTTGGCCGAGAGCCATTGAATGGATGAGGCCAGCTTAAGCAGCTGGCTGTTGCCACCCTGACATTGTGAGCTCGCCTGGCCTGTCTGAATCCTCCCGCTTGCTTACTTGGAATTCCTATCTTCCTGCCCATAGGGGTCCATTGCTGTCTTAGGTGAAATTGCCCCCAAGAACCAGAACCTTTTGTTTAGGCACAACAGGAAGTCTGTCCCCTTAGACTGAAAGGAATGCTAATTGGCTGCTTCACTGTCCAGCATATACAGGACATGTTCTTTGTTACTGGTGAGATGGAAAGAGCTTATGTAAGCTTATAAAGTGCTGGTCCAGAAAGAGGCAGAGTGTTTGTCAAATGTTAGAGGTTGGTATCCAGCAAATGCCGCATTTTCTGGGTACAAAGGTAGCTATTTAAATTCATGGTCCTTAAACTAATGTCTTCTAAAAATGTAGCTGCTTCCCACCCCTCTCTGCCTCAGCTCCCCCACGGTGGCTGAACGGAA
>NW_006295825.1:62337-63600 GCF_000327345.1 Myotis davidii | reverse complement strand
CCCGAGTCACGAATGCCTGCCGCCATTTTTCTGTAAGTCTTTGGAAACTTTGATGTATTTTGATAGGATAAGACAGCCAGTCATCCTCTCCTGGTTTCACTCATTTAACCCCCAATGTCTGTGAGAACCTTCTCCAAAAAAAGAAGAAAGAAAACCCGGCTCTGAACGTGCAGCCTGCCCACAGGAAGTGATTCAGGGACTGGATTCATGCGAAGATGGTGGGGCAGGAGGTGGGAGGTGGGGCAGGAGCTGGGAGGCTGGGAACCAGGGCTGGGGAGAGACGGCCCAGAGAGGATACTCAGGCCTTAATGGTTGCTGCTTCGTGGAAGAAAGTGAAAAACAGAGTGACTAAGAGTCTCGTAATAAGAATTGTTTGTGTAGTGATGTGAGCTAACACAGAAGCTCGCTGGCAGATAAGACGAGAGGAACACTTGTCAGGGGAGGTGAGTTTTTGCTGCTCTGCTCTTTTTGCTTCTCAGGAGTGCAAACGTATTTCTAAGTTTCAAGGCTTTCATCAACAGAAGGCTGGGGTCTGTATTTCCACCCCCCTCACCACCTCTAAGCCTGTTTCTTCTAGGCAGAGGAGCGGGTCGAAGCCAAGATAATAACCTAACAGTCTCCAAAAGCTCTTTCTTCTCAGCTTCCCCTCCAGTCAGACCGGAGCACAAGGAAAGAGAGCCCAAACACACCCTGGTTATCTCCCTAAAATGAGAAGACAGAGTTGGGAGGCCAAGGCAGTTGGACTTTTCAGGCCAGAGTATTAGATATGAGAAAGCTGCACAGAGAAAGAGCTCCAGATATTTATACCAGGTCCCTTCAAGTCTTCAGCTGAGTACCGATTAGCTTATGCATATTAGGAAATTACCTCAGCCTAAAGAAAGAACACCCAGAAAGGAACAAAGTGAAAATCCCAATGTAATTCAGAGGCAACAGAATAATTCCTAATCCCAACACCAAGAGTAGGAAAGAGTTGCAAATGTGGTGAAGACTGAAATGCTAGAACGTTCCTTTCCCAGCCCGTATTGTATGGTATTTCACCAGGAGTTGTTGTGAGGTTGGAGCTTGAGCAAGCACCACTTCTCCCGTGTGAATGTCACTGAGTTGCCGGTTTCCCCTGTGCATGCTCTGGAATGCCTATGACACTGTTTTATCTTTCTGGCCTGTGACTCATCACGAAGAAAGTACAAACTATGCAATTAACACAAAACCTCCTTATTTGCCCTCTTCACCTCCCCCCCCACCACCACCCCGCCCCCCCAACTC
>NW_006295825.1:61724-62298 GCF_000327345.1 Myotis davidii | reverse complement strand
AGTGTTTGTGTAGTGATGTGAGCTAACACAGAAGCTCGCTGGCAGATAAGACGAGAGGAACACTTGTCAGGGGAGGTGAGTTTTTGCTGCTCTGCTCTTTTTGCTTCTCAGGAGTGCAAACGTATTTCTAAGTTTCAAGGCTTTCATCAACAGAAGGCTGGGGTCTGTATTTCCACCCCCCTCACCACCTCTAAGCCTGTTTCTTCTAGGCAGAGGAGCGGGTCGAAGCCAAGATAATAACCTAACAGTCTCCAAAAGCTCTTTCTTCTCAGCTTCCCCTCCAGAGTTAGATGGAGCTTTACTCTGTCACAGAGAGAAGGACTCTTTTCGGGCCTGTGGGTTCAGTCTGGCATTTTATTTTGATCCCCCCAAATTGAAAATACAAATGAATCCGTTTCCCAAAAGTAATTTGGAAACAGAGAGCCTCTAAGTCAGTGGTTCTCAACCTTCTGGCCCTTTAAATACAGTTCCTCATGTTGTGACCCAACCATAAAATTGTTTTCGTTGCTACTTCATAACTGTCATGTTGCTACTGTTATGAATCGTAATGTAAATATCTGATATGCAGGATGGT
>NW_006295825.1:20345-61580 GCF_000327345.1 Myotis davidii | reverse complement strand
ACAATTATTTTCGTTGCTACTTCATAACTGTCATGTTGCTACTGTTATGAATTGTAATGTAAATATCTGATATGCAGGATGGTCTTAGGCGACCCCTGTAAAAGGGTCGTTCGACTGCCAAAGGGGTCGCGACCCACAGTCGCGCTCTAAGTGTTGGCTGGTGAGCAGCCTCGCTGCCCACCGGGACCACGGGAGGCCGGCAGCACCAGAGCAATGAGAAGAGGTGTCTAAACGCACCTGGATCCATGATGGCATTTCAGACTCCCTGTATTTTATGAGCTGTGCTTTGTGGTTGGGGGATGTGAAAGCTGGGGTGAAGTGTGCTTTCTGCCTTAAGCCCATCAGAAGGCTGCCAAGAACTGTGAGAATCCTGAATGGGCCAGGAGCGATCTCTTTAAAAACAAATGAGAGGATGATCTTCAGGCTTAATTCCACTCCCAGTGAATGTCAACTGGCAGAGTGAAACGGCCGTTCAGAAAGTTCTGTGAAGCCTCATATTTGTTCTTTCCCCTTCTTCCATCAACCAGAGACCAGCCCAGGTCTCTGTAGCATCTTCGGTTTCTGGTTTGAAACCTCTGTGATCCTGACACTTGAGAAAAAACCATGCCCGTCAAATTGGTGTTTGGAGAAAAGAAAGGAGTTTGTGAAACCGAAGCTGTTAAATAGAAAGCTTGCAAATAAAATCTCCCTCTTCTCTTCCTCCTCCCCCTTCTCCTTTCCCTCCTTCTCCTTCAAGATTTCACTCCTTTTCTTTGCAATGGGGAAAAGAGGGGACAGGGACAGCGGTCTCCCCAGAGCCCAAGGAGAATCTCTGATGATTCTGACACAGTGAACCCTGTGTTTTGCATTCACAGGGAACCAGGTCTGGGGTGTAACACCCAGATTCAAGGCCAGGCACTTCTTGCTGTTCTTGGCATCTTTGGGCAAGTCATCCAACGTCCCATCAATCTTTCACCTGTAAAATGGGAGTAGGGCTCCACAGCCCATAGCATTCCTGTAGCCCCTGAGAAGTACCAGTAAACACCAAACTCTGAGTTATGAATTGCTTCAGTTCTCCCCGACCTCCGCCCACCTCCCAGAACCTTCTCTCTACCCATGCTCTCAAGGGACCCAGGGGAGTGAGTTTGCCTCTTAGGGGACTTTTTGGCAATATCTGGAGACATTTTTGGTTATGACAGCTGGGGGTGGGGCCAATACTGGCATCTGGTGGACAGAGGCCAGGATGCTGCTAACCATCCTACAGCGCACAGGACAGCACCCCCCTCCCAAAGAGGGATCTGGCCCCAAACGTTGGGAGCACTAAGGTTGAGAAACAGTGGGGCTCGTCTTTCTCGTAGCCGGATGTGGGAAAGCTGTCCCTGTACGTCTGCTGTCCAGTAATTAGAATGAAGTCAAGCTTTCTCCATAAATCAGTCTCCCTCCCTGTGCCCATCCCCAGCCCTTCGGAGGGAAGGAAGCCCAGAGGTCCAGGTGATCTTCCTGTGTTTCCTGTGGGGTTCAGCCCCCCACAGAGGGCGGGGCCGCTGGTCCTTGGCTTCTTCCCGTGAGGCTCCTGCCCCCTCTGGGACTCACACTCCAGGCCCCATGAGCCCCTACTGGTTGTGGCCCTGAACTGGCTGCTGGCAGGGTCTCTGGGGGAGGAGCGGAGAAGAGACTAGCCACCGCTCTGAAGCACAGCACGGGGGCTTCAGCCTGGCATCTGACGGGTATTCCCCCGATTGGCAGCCTGGAACACCGGATATGATCCATCTGCGAGTTCAGATGGGAATTGAGTTGTTCTTGGTGGAAATGGCTCAATGACTGGTATCAGGGTTGTGAAATGCCGGTTGCAGCTCCTCAGGGGCCAGTCTAAACTGGAACATTAAAAACGTGCTTCAAGTACTTCCAGAACTTGCTGAGGACACTTACGACACTGGGCTAGAGCGTGTGGTCACTGCGGCAGAGCTGCCAGCGAAACCTCAATTATCCAGAACCTGCCCCACCACAAGCCCCACCTAGCCAGCGGCCTTCTCGGTGGTGCCAAATGAACAGAACATGCTGACGTTGGAGACGTTGCTTTTTATTTAAACACCAACCACCAAAGACAACGTTGAAAGTGTCTGGGAATAGTATGTTCAGCGTACAGCTCAAAGCTCAGTTTCTTTTTATTTTAATATAATTTCAAACCTCAGAAAGTTGCAATGATAGGACAGGAATTACAGTGTACATTGTCCACCCAGAGGCACCGATTGCACAGCTCATTTTTGAAAACAGCTTTTGCCATCCATGAGACCTTCAGGCAACTTTAAGATTCAAGACAGCCAAGAAAAGAATACGTTTCGTTGTACTTGACTCACCAGCCGGGAGAGCGGACTCGCGCTTCGCAGGCTCATCAGCGGGGAAGCCCAGCTGCAGGGAAATAACAGTCGGGGGGCTGCCTTCGTGCTCCAAGTTCATTCGCTGGGTGACCCGAAGGTTCTTAACGCATCAGTCTCGGTCTCCTCAACCACAGAAGGAAGGGATTCGGCAAGATGCTCTCAAGGGTCCACAGGTACCAGCGGTATGTCGTTCCCCACAGTGGGTTTTCGGGTGGACTTCCAGCTGCCAGAGCTTCAGCTGAGCAGGACACTGTTCCCTGAACGGGAGGCCTCTGCGGTGTGTCACCTGCAGCCAGCGGGCTCGGCACACAGCCCCCAGCAGGTCTTCTGCTCAGAACAAAGGAAGCTTTGGTTTGGGGCTATGTTTACCCGAAGGAAGTGATCCTGGGTGAACCCCCAAATAAAAACTCTCTCAGCAGGCGAGTTTTCAGGGCTTTTCTGTTTGCTGCTCTATCAACTAGCTGTCCTGGGCTGTCCATGGCGTGGAGGACTGGAGGCACCTTCTGAAACTTGCATATTAAGGTGCAGAAGAGAGAGTGATGTCTCAGGACAGACCACCACTGCTCAGAGGCCAAGTGGAACCCATGCAAGCGGCCTTTTAAAGTCTCCAGCAGAATTTGTTCTGCCTTCTTAGAAGGCTTGATGAGTGCACACCTACCTCAAACTTGAAGTTGTTCAGACCTTGTTTTTATTTTGAATGAGAAAAAGAAAAAAGAAACAAAAATAAAACCCACATAAAATACAAAGCTCGGGAAGAGTGGAGTGCAAAGATTTTCTTGTGGGTCTGTGAGCACGGGCTGGCAGGCTAGCTGGCTTGTTGTCCAAGGGGAAGAGGTGAGGACTCCTCCCACTGGTGTGGGAGGGAAGTATAGGCATTCAGAGCAGATGGACCTGCCAGCTGCAGCCTGCATGTTCTGGGAAGTATGAGCATGAGTGTGGCCTTGTGGTAGTAGTAGTTGATAATCGGACCCAAGATGGGAAATAACCCCCTTTTCTTACTCCAACATATAGCAGACACTAGGGGAAAGTAAAGATAAAGAATAAATTGAAATGGATGCCAGAGGTTTGGTTTGATATTGATAACATATTGAGTTATCAATATGCTACTTGGGCCACTTCAAGAAATCCACATTAGTTGAGCATTTGGGTGTAAGTTCATATTTGATGCAAATTGACTCCGAAAGCCTATAGGGAGGTTGTTCTCTAGAAATAAAAACGATGTCCTTCTGAAATGATCAAGTCATATCATGGTATTCTAGTCACAGTCAGGAAATAGCGTTATTGCCATTTACAGTTAGGGAAGAGTGAGTCACAAAGCCTGCCTTCACGTTAGATGAACTCTAGGCCTTTGCAAAGTTGGGTGACCTTTCAGACACTCTGTTTCTCCATCAGTAAAACTTGCAAGTTTATTGGAAAGACTGGTGGTGGAGTCAGTGTAGCAGTCAGCTAGTGTTGGGTAACAAACCACCCCAAAACAATGATGGTTTATGCTGACTCATGCTTCTGTGGCTCACCTGGGTGTGGCCCTTTGCTGCAGGATTGGCTCAGTCTCTTCCAACTGTGTTGGTTCCTGGGCCCAGGCTGAGGGGCAGCAGCTGCTCCAGAATGGCTCTTCCCATGGTGAGGGCAGAGGTGGTGCAAGAGGGCAAGCAGAAACACATGATGGTACTTTACCCTCCTGCTGATGTTTCATGGACCAAAGCAATAGCCTAGCCCAGTGGTCGGCAAACTGCGGCCCCCTGAGAGTGGCTCTTCCACAAAATACCATGTGTGGGCGCACACGTACAATGCGATTGAAACTTTGTGGCCACACTCAAGGGGCCAAAGAGCCGCATGTGGCTCGAGAGCCGCAGTTTGCCGGCCACTGGCCTAGCCCAAAGTCAAGGAACAAGGACGTACACTCCACCCATGGTAGGAGGAGCAGCAAAGCCATCCAGCAAAGGGCAAGGGTACAGAGAGGGTGGCTAATTCCACCTACTGCGGACATCAAGTGGCCAGCACAGGGCCTGGCATAGCGTGGCAGTAACTTCTGCCCACTGTTGTTACTACTACTCAAAACAGGACAAGAGAAAGCTTGTTTCTGAAAGAAGCTAGAAATTTTCGCATTGGATGTGCGCTAAATAAAATCAGTTTCAGTGGAAATACGATAGTGTTCACAGATTTACTTTTTGTTCACTTCTTTGACTCAGGTAACCGGCGCCGTGCCTGGGAGATGATAGGTGTTCAGAACTATTTGATGATTGCTAAGAGGTCCACTCCCTCATAGGGATGCAGCATGGGGTGGCAGAAAAAATACTGCTCATCCCACTCCTCACCCTCCATTTCTCAGCACTGGTCTGGGTTTCAATTCTGGCCCTGCCTTTCACAAGTTATTTGACCTTGGGCAAGCCCCTTAAGTTCTCTGCGCTTGGTGAGGGCAGGATATACTGGGCTTTGTCAGTTTCGTGTTCTCCCACGATAGCTGTGTGCCTGGCACATGGTTCATGCTGAATAGATCTTTGTGTGTTTCGGGAGCTTATGTTCTCTGCTTCCACTCTTCTCCCTAACCCCCATGTCCAAATCCACCAGCATTCACATTGGCCTCCAGATGGCTGTGGGGAGATGGTCACTGGCAACAGAGGACACGAGTGGCATGCGGCAGGAGGTGGGCCCAGCCTTGCCCTCTCCCCCCGGGAGCCTCTGGCAGGCTTCCCCTCACTGTTGGCTTTGGACTCCCGCATGTCCACATCCTTGGCTGTGGCTCCCACCACCATTTTGGGATACTTTATGGGTCCCAGTTGGAGCCAATGGGAGGAAACCTAATTTCCTGCCACAGGAAATGGTTCAGCTGGTGAAGAATATATTTAAGGATTAAAACCTCTGTCAAAAGAGCTGGAGGGAGTTGCTGGAGAAAGACTTTCGGGGGGCCTCTCGTCAGGAAGCCAGGGTGTGAGAAGAGATCGGTGTCACAGATGGGGAGGAGGCGAAGGCAGGTTCCTGGGACTGTCTGGGCCCAGCAGCTGGTCTTGGGCCACAAGAAAGGCTGGGTCAGGAGAGCAGGTCACAAAGGGATCCTGTCCTGCAACCGAGCATGTTATGGTGCCATCAGCTCAGAACGAAGACCTATTTATTGGATTAACTTAAAATAGGCCTGGTGCCCTCTGAGGCTTGTGAGGGCGTGTAACGGACACATCAGCTAAATTAAATCCAGCAGCTGAAACTCCCCATGTGCTAGCATTACTTTGGGAAGCATCGCGTGTGCTTTGAGTGGGACAGGGGAGCAGGAGGACTACCAGCGTTGGCTCTGGGCAGCCCAGGCTAAACCAAGAGGAGTTGTCGCTGATGCATTGGGAGTGAATGAGATGCCATCCATGTCATGACTTAGGGATTGTATGGCCCCGAAGCAGGGGCATGGACCGGATGACTTCTGGAAAATACTGCACGCCAGCCCAGGGGTCACGTGCTTGTGAGCTGGAGAGCACGCCTGTCTCCCTGCCGTCCGTTGGGTCCAGCCTGGCCGCCAGGAGCGCTGGCCTCCCCGTCGGGCCTGTGCAGACTGCCCTGTGATCCTGGTCAAATGACTTTGTTGGTCTTGGTGTGTTTTTATAGTTGGGCTGGTTGTTTTCTTAATGTTGAGTTTATAGAGTCCTTTATTTCAGACATAGGACCTCGATCAGATAGGTTCTTTGCACATGTCTTCTCCCAACTCGTGTCTTGTCTTTTTAGTCCCATAACAGTAACTTTCAAAGACCAGAAGCTTACGTTTTGATAAAGTCGAATTTATCAGCTTTTAAAAATGGAATGTGTTTCTGGTGTGAGAGCTAAGCAGTGTTTGCCTATCGTAGGGTCACAGAGCATGTCCCCTGTTTCCTTCTAGACGTTGCCTTGTGCTAGGCTTTCTGTCAGGATCCGCTTCAGCGCGTTTTTGTATTGGGGGCCAGTGTAGATGGAAGTTCATTTTCCTTGCATTTGGATACCCAGCTCTCCTGGCGCCATTTACAGAAAAGACTGCCCTTTCTCTTTGTCTTTGGACCTTTGTCCAAAATCAGTTGTGCAGATATATGTGACTATTTCTGGACTTTCTTAGGTTCCATCCTCTGTTTCTCAGGGGATTTGTTTGTTTGGTTTTTGTCATGACCACACTGCCTTGATTAATTATAATTAATTATAATTAATTTTTAAAAAATTAATTATATTATCAAAATAATTAATGTAAATAATAGTTTAAGAATTCAAGAAGTCCTTGACTTGATTCTTTCTTGCATTTTTTAATTTATATTCTTTTTTGTTTCCAAGAGGTTTTATTTTTTAATAGTCTATAAAGGTTCCTATTTTAGGACGGCAATATCCTATTTCCCTGAGAGTAGTATTTGTTTTGTTTTATTTACTTTGGACGTTTCCTCTTTCTTGCCTCAGACTTGCCTTTTCCCTCCCTCCTTATTTCTTCCTCGGTGCCTCCTGTTAGTGGCTTTCTTTAAAATGCTGGGTTTGGGCTGTGCATTCATATTTAAGAGTGAGGCAATGAAAACACATGAAATGCTCCAGCCTGTGGCTGATGGACTAACCTGTATAGGGGGAACTGGAGGGCATAGGGTCATTTTGTTGGGGTGGGGGATCCCCAAATGTCAGATTGCAGGTCCCTTGTGGGCTGAGCTGTTTAATTTCTTCATCAGAGGGGTTGGGGACACGGACCATTCTTCACTGTTCTGGGTCCCAAGTGAGCAAGGGAGCCTCCAGGAATCCTCACCCCAGCCCTCATCTGACCTTCATCCCAAACTGTGCCCTGGTGGCCCCATCCAGAGCCCCCTCTCCAGTTTATTTTCTGCAGAGCAAACCTGCCTCTCGCAGGATCGGGGAGGCCCTGTTCGTGGGGGCTTGGAAATGGGGGACAGGATTGGACTGCCTCTTCTATAAGCTTTCAACCCATCCTCCTGTTTTCAGCCTCATCCTGCGAAGTGTGTGGTGCCTTCATCTCCCTGGTCCCGGGTTCTGAGGCGCCAGTGGAATCACTTTTGTTGGCTTCCTCCGATAGGTGCTTGGTTTCAGCTCTCTCCACTCTGCTGTCTGTTCCCATTCGACCATCTGCTTTCCACTTTGTTCTGCTATTTTCCTACGTATTGTTTGGGGCAGAACAGAGATAAATGCATCTATTCAGTTTGTTTTATTTGACCTGAAGGACATTTCTTACCCTCGTCCCCCCTTCTTCGGCCTCCCCTTCCTCCCCCATCCATCCTTCCTCTCTGCGTCCCTCCTCTCTCCCTCCCCTCCACCAGCTTCTCCTATCCTCTCCCCTCCCCCTGTACCACTCTCCTTTAACCCCCCTTTTCTGTGCTCCTCTCTCCCTCCTCTTTGCCTGGAGCTTTCTGTGACATAGTTGTTCCAATAGACAGCCCAGCTCTTTAGGCCCCGAGAAAACAGCCCACATAACATAGAAAGGATTGGATGAGGAACCAGGAAACGGAAGTTCTCTGCCTACGGATCTGATAACCTTCTGCTCTCTTGCACCCCCTTCTTGACCCTCTTTCCCATCCCTCAACTACAAAGACCCACGATGACTACATCACAGCCCACCTCACACTCAGACCTGGGCCTCCTTCACCTTCATCGTGTCCACTGGCTGCCCCATTTCTGCCTGCTCCTCACAGAGTGCCGATAAGTCCCATTTATTCAGGCAAACGGGTGCCCTCCGTCACATGGGGACAGGGACGGAGAGCTCGCAAATGCCTCTCTGCCAGCCCTGCCCAGCTGGAGAAAAGCTGTGCCCACTACCCTTTCCCCGGTGCCACACATAGTAGGTGTTCATAGAATACGTGTTAATATTGTGTGTGTGACTAGACTCCCTTTACCTGTGTGGGACTAGACATCACCTGAAGCCTCCTGCCCCTCCGGAAGCCACCTGCCTGCCCACCTGCTCTTGGCTGATGGTGCCCCTGCCAGTCCTGAGTTCCCCAGTCCCGTCTACTGCCCAAAGTGCTTGTCACGCAGTTACCTGGGAGTTTATAAAGAGGAAGGTTCTGACTTAGTCGGTTGGGTAGGCTCTACCTTTTACACGAGCTTCCGTGGACCCGGCCTGCTGGTCCCAGACCACACTTGGGCCTGGCCTGAGAGGAGGGGGTCCCAGCTGCTCGGAGGCCGAGTCACCACGGAGGACGTGGCTTGACAGGGACAGGGCACTGCCATTTGCCGTGTGTCTGGCCGGGGACAGTCGCAGAACTGAGTGTGGTGTGGTGCCAGGGGCTGGGCTCCTGCTCGGCCCCCGCACGGCCCTGTGGGTGGCACCTGGGTCCCCCTGCAACCACCCCTCACACTGAGAGGCACTCCTGGGAGGTCTGCGGTATAGGCTCTTGCCATTTAAAAGCCCCTTTAGTGTCCCTCTTTCTCTCCCGGACTCATCACAAATATCACCTAAAAAAGAGGTGTTTGGAGTTGTTTTTGTGTTTGTTTTTCTTATTTTCTGATGTGTGAGGGGGGCACTGGGTGAGTGTGGAGAGCGATGAGAGCTGCGCTGTGTGCTTGGTCACCCGTGCACACACCTAAAGAGCTCATTTTCTTGTTCATCCCTGCCCCGCCCTCCTCCCCTGGCTCCTGGACCTGTGCAGACCGGGGCTCCAGTGCCCTTCCATTTATGTGGGGGTGGGTGGGGGTGAGCCCTCCCTCAGGGCCTGGGAGAGCCAAGCCCACTCTGTGGCCCCAGGAGGCACGGCTTCCTGGGTGTGCCTGTGTCCTCCCGGGATCCCGTCCAGCACTGAGTTAGCGGGTCTCTGATCTCCGGGCCTCCGCATTGGGGAGAAGGGAGCGAGGGAGGGTTCCCGTCCCTGCCAGCAGGCTCGCCCGGGCCGCGGCAGGCAGGACTTTGGAGGAGGCACGCCACGTCCACTTCACTGTCTCTCTTTGCTCCTCCCCTCCCGGCAGGTCCCTGGATGGCCGACTGCAGGTGTCTCATCGGAAAGGGCTCCCCCATGTCATCTACTGCCGCCTGTGGAGATGGCCCGACCTGCACAGCCACCATGAGCTGCGGGCCATGGAGCTGTGTGAGTTCGCCTTCAACATGAAGAAGGACGAGGTCTGCGTGAACCCCTACCACTACCAGAGGGTAGAGACCCCAGGTACGGCCCCCTCTCTGGGGTCTGCAGGTGCTTCATATCACCGCTTCCCCTTGCCCCTTTCCTCTCCTCCTTCCTCTTCCTGAGGGAGGGTCTGCAGTGTATTTGGGGGTGCAGGGCCTTGGTTCACCTTTGCTCTGTCTCCCCTGGGCAGTTCTACCTCCGGTGTTGGTGCCGCGCCACACAGAGATCCCGGCCGAGTTCCCGCCGCTGGACGACTACAGCCATTCCATCCCCGAGAACACTAACTTCCCCGCGGGCATCGAGCCGCAGAGCAATATTCCAGGTGGGTGCTGGCAGTGCGGGCCCAGCGGGGGGACATGGGTCCCGCTGTCCCCTTGGGCCCCCTTGGCCTCCCCGTCACCCCCTCTGTGCACACAGCGCTGGCCCCTGACTCAGAACCACATCCCTGTTGGGAGAGGACCCGTGGCCTTGGCTCCCGCTCACTAACGATGCTTTTCTTGGCTGCGAGGAGCGGCGGTGTGACCCTTCCGCCCGGCCTCAGCGCAGTCATTTATTTTGGAAGCGGAAATAGCGATGCTGTGTTCCTCTCACCGCCCTGGAGGCCGGCGCTGAAGTTCAGGCAGGATCCCTGCCGGCCCGGGGGCTGCGAGGCCGTGGGTGCTCTGAGCCGCGTGGGCGAGGGCAGAGCTGGCCTGTGAGTCAGCCTCTGAGCTGACAGCCTGGGTGGGGGCGGAGGCCCAGTTCGCGTTTTCCCTCCCCAGGGAGAAGTGGGCCCCAGAGAGTGCAGGAGCTTTTAGAAGCCCCTCACTGGCATGCAAACACAGCGTGAACCAGCAGCACTCCCGGAGTCCGGGGAAACAGCCCGCAGCACGTGGGCTGGTCCCTGCAGGGCGGTGGCTGCTGGGCGGTGGCCATGCTGTGTTCCTTTCAGAGCGTCCTACTGGGACCAGCTTTCACCCTAGTGAGTTTCCTGGGCCGAGGTTGACGGCGGGCCTGTACGTGTGGGTCACCGCAGTCAGGAGAGACCCACTTTACAGCCCCAGCCTTGTCAGATCCTGCACCGGGGACGCTGCTGTCCAGGGGCAGGCCCCCCACTGTGTTCTTTCAGCTTAGAAAGCTCAGTCAGGGCCGGGCGTCGTTCAGAGAAGCAGATCACGGTCTCTGCTGCCACTGGACTCGCAACCCACTTGGGAAGCTAAGAGGTTCCCTAGAGAGACAGTGTATAACCAGGCACCTGCCCAGGAGTCGGCGCCGGAGCCAGAGTGCGGTTTGGTTTGAGGGGTCGCCCTTTGGAGGACAGCGATGGGCAAGGCTGAAGCAAGTCAACAGCCTCCCTCGAGGGTGGTCTTCAACCGGAACTCGAAAGGAGGGGGTAAAGCCAGCCTGGCCGAGGTTCTAGAAACAAACATTTCAGACTTTGGAGTGGGATGGTGAGAACAGGGGTGGGAATGAGGTAACAATCGGGTGGGGAGCCTGAGGTGGGAGGCGGAGGACAGCGGGACCAGGAGCTGTGTCCTTGCTTGGAGGCCCATGATTCCCCCAGCGCTGCTACTGGCACAGGGTGCGAATGTGCGAGAGTTTGCAAAAAAATCTCTCTCCAAGTGTGGAGGCCAGTTAATAACCCCTTTCCTTCTGCTTCTCAGAAACCCCACCCCCTGGCTACCTGAGTGAAGATGGAGAAACCAGTGACCACCAGATGAACCACAGCATGGATGCAGGTCAGAGTCCTGCAGGGGTGCGCTCCGAACCCCGAACCCCAAGCGCCTGCCCTCCTTTCCCTCCCTCCCGCCCTCTTTCTCTCTCCAACCCTCCCTCCACGCCTCTATCCAGTATTTGTAGAACAGCCACTCAGCCAGGGGCTGGGGATAGAGGAGGAGCCTGAGCGGCCCATAGCTGGTGGGGAGCCTGACAAGACAGGGAGCAGTTACTGTGCATCTCTGTGCTCCCTGATGGAAGTCACCACAAGGCATCAGGGGCGCAGAGAGGGCCCCTAATCCAGCTCAGAGGGGAAGTGCTGGGGCGGAGCAGTACCTTGCAGTATAGGTTTTTCTTGAGTTGAGTCTATAGCGATGTAGGTCTCAGCCAAGTTGTTCTGTCAGGCAGAGGGTGTGCCAGACAGAGTCATGGGGCACGAGCAGGAGAGCCTGGTGCATTCTTGGGACAGTAAACAGTCAGTGTGACCTACTCCTCCAAAATGGGGAGATGCAGGAGGGGAAGCCCCTCAAGGCTTCAAGTGTGGCCCGGAGCTGACGGGGAGCCACTGCAGGCTTTCAGCAGGGGCTGTGCCTCAGTGCCATGTTGCTGGCTGTGGGGTGGAGGGTGGGCTCCATCACCAGAAATAGTTCCAGAGCCTGAGTGGAGGGAAGGCCTTTGCCGCTGGCCAGTGGAGGCAGGCCCCCGAGGCATCTGTTTTTGTGTGGTGACCAAATGTGATATGTGTTCCTACTGTGAGGGACCCCCACCCCCACCCCAGCTGTCTCCAGCCACATCTCCAGATGTTCCCATGTCATTTATTATGGGACCAAATGGGCTCCACACCAGTGGTTTCTGGAGCTGAACCCCAGCTGCCACATGGAATGTGCGGTTGGGTGAGGAGGAGGGAGCCAAGCAGATGTTCCGTTCCGATGATGGCGGGCATGCCTTGTGCCCACAGAGCCGCTAGACAAAACATAGCCACCTGCCTTGCGCACAGCCCACAGGAGAGTCTGCGATTCCTGAAAGATGGACGAAAGCAACTCACATGTCCACTGTAAACGTAGTTGCTTGATACCCAGCCTGGGCATCGTGTCACTTTGGGGTTTAGCACCTCCCCACACACACCCCCTGGTGAGTGGCTGACAGTGTGAACCCAGTGGAATGCATTGAAGACCTTCCTGTACTCGATGCCAAGTGGCCATGGCAAGCTTGCAGCCATTAAATGCTGGCATGGGAAGCCGGCCAGCTAGACAGCATCTCTCCAGATGCTACATTTCTCCTCACTCTCCCTTCCCGCTTCCCTCCTTGCTGCCCTCATGTTTGCGGAATGATTACTGTTACAAAAGAAAACAGACCAAAGGAGAGGGTCTGTATATGGGCTGAGCAGCTGCCATTCCGCCCCCTCCTGACCCGCCTCGCCACCCCACTTTCTTTGTCCCCTCTCCCTTCTTCTCCTCCTCCCATAAATGTACTTGCAGGTCCCTGTTGTGAACACTAGTGATTTATCAAAAGTGGACACGGGGCTTTGTGCACCCCAGCCAGCCTGTGGTGAGCGGGTGGGACCTCCTATTTATTCTCCCTTCTTCACTCAAAGTTGTCCATTTGGAAACCAGTCCAGTGACCCATGGACAGCTGAGATGTGGTGGCTGGAGCCCGAGGATCACCTGGTCTGGTCCTGGGTCTTCCCTAACACACAGGTCTGCTCAGAGCAGTGTGAAGGTTCCGTAGCCTTCCTGGGTCTACATGAGCCGCCACAGAATAGGAGGCCGGCCTTTCCTGAGTGCCTACTATGTACCAGTCACAGTGAAGGCAGTTTTACATGTACACTCTCCCTCCGTTTCTACAAATCACACAATGGATGGTGTGATTTCCCTTATGCCTGAGGGGGAAGGTCAGGGGTCAGTGAGGTTAAACCTCTTTAGCCGAGTCCCACAGCTAATGCCTGGCGGCATGGCCGGGCCCCTGATTCGGAAGCTCTGCCTCTTCCGGGCTCTCCCACATCCCAGTGGATTGGGTGCTGGGGGAGAAAAAGAAACCCAGGCGAGAGCAGGAGCAACCCCCGTGAACAGCTCAAGGGGGTGTGTATGTGGACTGGCAGATTTCAGGCCGGAGCCAGCCCCACTAGGCTGTTAATCAGTGAACAACTCTCCATCGCCCCGCGGGTGCAGGGACAGGAGGGACGGGCCAGTGTGCCCTGTGGAAAAGCGCTCACTTGGTTTTTTTGGAAGGTCGATGCCATATGGTTGTTTCCTTCCTGGGGCTGAGGGATGGAGAGAGGGTCAGAAAGTAGGAAGAACTGTGTAGGTTTGGACTTTTGCCACGTACAGCATTGTGTCTTATATAAAATGTCCGTCTGGTCGCTGAGCTGTGGGGTTTCTGAGGCAGTTTGGTGAGTTTTCTGAAACCTGGGGAAATGGTTGGAATGGTATTTCCAGGTGCCTGAGCCACTGAGAGCAGGGACTGGTGATGTCTGGGTGGCCACAGGCCCCACCTGTATGGGACAGCTGGCCTTCACTGCCTGGAGCTTTGAGGAGCTGGGGAGGGGGCCTTCGCTGCCCTCTCTTACTTTCTTGGGGCCACAGTTCACAGGGCAGGAGGGTGTGGTGTAGGGTCTGTTCCCTAGTTGGGAACTCGGCACCCCTGAGCTGTGGGTCCTGGGGAAGAGCATCACCCTGTCAGTCGTGGCTGAGACCCCCAGGTCATCCGTTCATCCATGTTCTGCAGACGATGTCACCTGGGCCGTGGAGGGCAAGGACGGGCCAGGATGTGGCGATAGGCCTTCTCCTGGGCCTTGGAGGGTCAGCCCGGGGTTTCTTTCTGCTGGCCACCCAGCTGCCCACCTTGATGTCAGGAATTGGGTTCTCCAGCCAAGAGCCTTTTATGAAATCTCACACCTGTGTCTCACCTCGCAGGTTCTCCAAACCTATCCCCGAACCCGATGTCCCCAGCACACAGTAACTTGGGTAAGTGTCTGCTCGTCTGTGTGACTGTCTCCCCTCTAGCTGCAGCCCTGGCAGGTGGCCGGTGTGAGGAGGGGGTCCTGAAGGTGAGGCTCCACCCCAACCCCCCACATAGGCTGGCTCAGCCATCGGGTTTCCAGTTACAGGGATTCTGGGGTCACCCACAGAACGGGAAACCTGAGAACAGCGGTGTCAGGAAAGGCCACTCTGTGCCGGGTTGTGTTTCCCCCGTGATGCTTAGACGTGAGTGAGTGAAAATTCCCCAAACCTCGTGCCCAGGAGCCGAGGGTCTGTGGTCAGCCAAGCGTGCATGCGTGGTTGGATGGAAAGCCATGGGCGGCCGACTCCAGCCCCCAGCTTTCATAGAGGTTTCAGATGCACTTCTTTGGAGTCTGTCTGAGCATTTCATCTTACAGTGATGTCATTATTATTTAAAACGGGCACATATAAGGAACCTGAGAAAAAAAGCAAAATTGCCCACAATCTCTCCACCCCAAACCACTGTTTGTGCTTTATCGCAGTCCTTCTGGTGTGCGTGGACCGAGCATAGATATTGGTGCCTTGCCACGGTGATCACACTGCATATCCATTTTTAATTTTTTTTCTCCTCTTTGTGCTTTTGGTAAACACATTTCCATATGTTGGTGCCTCGTTGATCATTTTGCATCAGCTCCTGATGTTTGGAGCAGCTGGACCATCATTTTCACACTTTCCCTCAGCCCGTGGACTTCTGGGTCCATTTTTCTGAGATTTGCTTTTCTACCCCAGGGAAGACCTCAGCTCCAGGGTGGGGCCTGCTGAAGGGCTTAAAGCAAATAAAACATCCATTCCACTTTTATTGAAGGGAATGCTTTATGTGCTGGCCTGGCAGCTTTAGAAAAATGTGAGTTTGATTTTGTTTTGGCCTTCATTGCTGAGGCTTACTGTGTGGCGCAGGAAAAGAAATAGTTAATACCCAAGCTTGGTGAATCGGAGGGGATTGGCCTGTCTTCATTTCCAGGCCTTGACTGATAGCATCAGGTGAAGAAAGCCATCCCCTGGAACAGTGAGAGAGGCTTGAAAGCCCTGTAATGCGGGCTGACCAGTGGGCAGGGTGAGATGGGACTTTGAGATCTGTCCTAACATCTTGGTAAAATAATATCACTGTGAGTGTTGGGCTTTGGAGAGGGAAGGTCACATTCGATGGGAGAGGACTGATTGAATTATTTAAAAAACAGACTCTGCGGGCTAGAAGCCACGCTCACACTCAAGAAATGAAAGGTCATGATTATGAATTGGACTCTGGGCTTTGGTCTTTGAGGTGACCCCACCCCGTGACCCCCGCAGCACTTCCTCTCCTAGACTCTGGAGCAGGCTCACCTTGGAGACCCCGCTGCCTGACTCAGGAAGCAGATGGGCAGTTGTCACTTGCTGTGAACTCATATCTGCCTTGTGTGGACTAGGATGACAGGATGGTTCTCGAACGTGGACCCAAGGCAGAGTGTCCTGTTGACGCATCCCTTCCTCCCCATTCCTCAGGCCTGTTTCTGAGGGTTGAGAATTCTTAGGTCATTTCTCCCAAAGGTAGGAACAGGCCTCGAGCTGGGAAAGCAAAGAGTGGGTGCCACTCTGCTGGGGAGGTCTGAATGGGGGGGACGAGTCAGTTGACGAGTCAGGGTTAGGACTCATGGTGAGACATAATGCTGACAGGCTTGGCTTTCTCTCAAGCCCTCACACCCCCACCTTCATCCATTTAAAACTATCGGCTTCATTCCACCCGTAAAATCTCGTGGATTCCTGGCCTCAGAGCTGGAAGGGAGGAAATGACGGTGATGACAATGGCAAACATTTCTGGAGAACTTACTATTTCCTGTGTCGCTCATTGTTCCAGGCCAGTCTTCATAACAACCGTCTAAGGTAGTGGTTTGGTAGTTTTTCATTTCACAGGTTAGGAAAGCAAGGGGCAGGCTGCTTAGCTAACTTGTCCCAGGCCACACAGCTAGTAAGTGGGGAAGCTGGCTTTGAACTCGGGCCTCGGGACCCGGAGCACGTGCTCCCGTCTGCAGTAGGGCACTGCCTTGCTGGGGCATTTAGACCAGTTTCCCTCGTCCCACCACCTTACTCAGAAGACCCAGGCTCAAGAAGGGCATTTATTAATTTACAGTCAGCGACAAATGTCAGGTTGAAGACTGTGTCCCAATCGGTCCCTGGATGGAAACCTGTCCACTTGCACCTGTCTCTTCCTTACTCATTCCCCAGGCACTTCTTGCCCAGTGGCTGTGTGCCCGTCCAGGTTGGGGGGATTTGAAGAGGACTCACAGACCCTGCCCTCTATGTGCTTACGGCCTTGCTGGGATAAATAAGGCAGGACTGTGCATAAGTATAAAACAAGAAGTAGGTGCAGATGAAGTACCCTGAGAGGTCACAGGAGGTAGCGGTGGTATTCCAGTGGGTACAGGCTTGCCAGTGTCTCCTATGTATGAACTCATACTGACACTGGTGGCCCGGAGCTGGGGATGATACTTAGGAATCAAGTCTGGCCGAGTGGCTGGAGGTGTCCGTGTCCACCTGGGAGGCATTGTGCCAGATGCCAAGGGAGCAAGCACAGAGGAGGGAGGAACGATATATGCCAAGGAAGAAGGTGCCGGATGGGATGGGAAGACCTCAGAGCTGTGGCAACGCGTGTGAGCTGGACCCTGAAGGACACACAAGTAGGATGCCATGAGGAGGGGAGGAGGGAAGGACATTGCCGGTGGATGGAATGGCATGAAAGGGCCGGTTGAGCTCCGAGGACAAGCTGGTGGACAGCCTTTCCCAAAGTGGGGTCAGGAGACAGGATTTTTCATCAAGTTGGAAAAGCCTGCACTCCCCTCTCATGGGGCCCCAAGGCACTGGCGTAGTAAAGCCTCTGAGAAGTCCTGCAGGAAGGAGGCCCGTTTGATCAGCATCGCTCCCTCGGACCTGACCGCTGTTCCATCACTTTTGTCTTATAATCCCATTTACCACGCAGAGACGGCACTTTGGAAACACGGACGAAGGTTCGGCTGAAGTTGTAGGAGTGGTTGAATTCAGTGGAGAGGGAGACCCAGCTCAAGAAGGAGAGAGAGGGAAAGGGACCGATGGGGGGCCCCTTGTGGGATGGACAGGGTTGAGAAAGAGGCTGGGGGTCAGGTGCAGGACGGGCCACAGCAGCCAGAGGGATGGGAGATGCCAGGGAGGTCCCACAGAGATGCAAAATGAGATTAAGAAGAGACCCAGAGTTTGACATCAGGAGTTCCAGGGCATCCTTTGGAGAGCCGGTGTCGGGAGGGGTGGTGGCGGAAGTTGGTCGAAAATGGGCTGAAGGGCAAATAAAGGGCGAGGGCGGGGAGGGAGCCCACAGCGGCAGCCCTGGGTTCCTTCTTCCGCCCCTATACCAGGCGGTATGTCCCAAACGGTAAGGAGATGGCAGGCACACAGCAAGTGCTTCCTAGAGAAAGATGGGGACATCTCAGGACATCTCGTTATTTCTTGTGAATAAATGATTACACAAAAAGAAATAGACATAGGCTATTTGGTTCCTTCTTCACTTCCTCCCCACTCCAGGCGAAAGGTTGGGCCTCCCGCCACCGTAAGTCACTTCAGGTGACTCACGGGAGCTCCAGTGTGTGACTGAGAGCCAGCTCAGCCTCCCGCCAGCGGCTGCGGGAGACCCCGGGCTGTGTTTTCGGGGTGTGAGCAGGTGATGTTCCTGTTATTGCGCACCGTGCTGCCTGAGTCACCTGGAATTTCCTAAGCACCTAAGGCAGAAGGATTGGGGCAGTTGGAGAGGAAGGAGGAAGGAGGAGGGAGGTGGGGAGAAAGGAAATGATAACGATCTGGATCCTGCTGGTGAGTAAGTTGTTTTCTGCTTCTAAGTGAGACATTCGGGATGGGCCTTGACCTAGGGAAGCGGGTACCAGGGAGTGCCCGGGGCAGCAGCTGAGCGGAGTTTAAGGAGGTGATGGTTCCTCAGAGCACCTGGGGCAGAGGCACCTTCCTCTCCTCCCAGGAGAAGGGCTGGGGCCGGGCAGCAGGACCCCCCGGGGCCCTGACAGAGGACTTGGGTCCAGTTGCAGCCCTTCCTGCGGCTGCACATGGCCTTTCCCTCAGGGGAGTCAGAGGAGCTCAATGGCAGGAAGTCAGCTGCCGGCCCTGCCCTCACACTCCCGAGGGTCCCGCTCTGAGACTTTGCTGTGGTTCCTGGTCTGGGCGAGCCGGCGCTAGGCTGACTGCGCGGGGTTCCTTCTGTGTACACTCTGGTGTGTGGCCCTCATCTTCAGTGAGAGGGGCTGGAATGGGTGCCCCAGAGGCGGGGACCCAGATGGCCCGGGTCTGCAGGAATAGCGCTGAGGTGCGCAGGTGGCTCAGACACAAGGGGCCCATCCTGCAGGGAGGGGTCAGGCAATGCTCCACAGCCCCGGGAGCTGGGCCCTGACAGTCGGGGCTGGGGCGCCCAGGTAGAGGGGACAGCAGGAGAGACGGTGGGGATGGCGTGGGGAGCCTCCAGCCTAAGGTGGAGCTGCTTCACCCTGAGGAGCGAGCGCCCAGAGGAAGCCAGCCATTCAGGTTCGCCGTTTGGCCTTGCAGTGTTGCGCTCCTGGCCTGGCCTGCTCCCTGCTTTCGATTTATAGTAGAAAGTTAATTTCCCCTCTGGCCTCCCCCTTCCTCTACCGGATTTGGATTTCTTGCACATGTTTTTAATAGGGATCCCTTAATCCAAGTGTTGCCTTCTGGGTTTTATTCTGTTTTCTTTTCCTTAAACAAAACAGAAAGTCTATGCCAGTTTGGAATAGGGCTCAAAACTGAAGCCAGCCCATGTGTAAGACTGGCAGGGGGCCAGTCATGAATTAAGTGCCCCATGCCACTCGAGAAGTCTGGCCGACATCACACTGGTAGGGGCAGGGGCCGAGCACGGCTGGAGGGAGGTTCCTGCGTCTCTGACAGAGACGCCTCTGCTCCAGGAACAGAGATTAGCACCGACTCAGCAGTTTGGCCGCGAGCAGGGAAGGCCTTGGGCACACTCCGTCACCTCCCATTCCAGGTGTGCCAAGCCCTTGGCCTAGAGGTGCAGAGCCATGCTCCATTGGGGCAAGGCATCTCACCAGACTACAGGGTCATCCTCCCAGAGTAGCCTTTGGATGGGGTGTCTTCAGGTTCCTTTGAAGAAGCAACCCCATGTAAAATCCTTTCTGCATTTGTTGGGACACTCGAAAACCAGGGCTGGCTGGCTTGATTGAAGTGGGGGAGGGGTTACCCCCTGATGGACTTCTTTTAAGATTTTGTGCTAAGACAAGCATTGTTTCCCCTGCAGAACTAGTAAGAATTCTGTCCACCAACCAGAGAATTGTAGCATATTCTCCCTTTTGCCTTGTCTGCTAGGAAGCTCAGAGCCCAGGTGAGGGTTCTTTCAGTAGCTATAATTCTCTGGTTATACCATGTATAGCCTTCTCTTTTCCAGGGTCCTGACTCTTTGTTTCTTTTGTACTTAACCATAATGTGGATATGTCTTTAGGTGGGAAAGAAATGAGGGCGTATGCGAGGTTTAAAAATGAAGTGCCATTCAAGGCAGAGCTTGGCGGTGGTGATCTTACTTTGGGTCTGCTACTCCTCTTGCAGAAGTGCCTTGAGGAGCAGCTGAGGGGTGGGGGAAGGAGAGAGGTGGAAGGCATGGTGGGCTTTGAATTGTTTGCAGAGGGTAATAAATGTGTGGCTGGGGGTGCTGCTCTGGTTCGGAATGCAGGTCAACGCGTCTACACAGCCCTCTCTGAAGTGGCTGCTTCCAGACCGTCTCAGCCTGACTGCACTGCGCCTTCAGACTAGCATCTCCTTGATTACGTGTCAGGCTCCTGCGTCCAGCGTTTTCCCAACACTGTCCAGTGTGTGTCTGCAAGTTGCAGAGACGTTTGGATAAGGACTCCGATCTGCTTGGGGGGACTCCTGGGCCAGGCCCTTAGGTCCCTCTCTGGTTGAGACATCTTGAATCCATACTTCCCCAGAGTGAGGTTCCAGCTCCATGTCACCGGACGGTTGGCCCGGCGGCTTTTGGTAGGTGGGCTATCTCAGTGTCCCTGGGTACCTCGCTGTCTGTCTTCCACCTGGACTAAGCCCTGGGGTGCTGGATAGGGATTTATAACTTGGGGGGAAGACTCTTTCTGTTCTGCACTTTGCTGGGCAACCAGGGCCAGCCCAGATCAGCCACAGCTGCACCTTCAGGCCAACTCATGCCAGAAGACAGTGACCTAGATGGTCTGCTTTAGCTGTCCTCTAGCGCACTGCAGATACTCTTAGACTGGGAAACTGAGGCCAGAGAGGGACGTCACATCCCCCATCCGCAAGGGCACACAGCAAGATCAGCAGAGCCTGCCTGCAGGCCATGGTGGCCGGCGGCCCTTCCCCAATACCTCTGGTCCTGACATGTTGCCCGACCACTTTGAATGCTTGAATTGCACTTGGGTTTATTTATTTTTTAAGGTTTCCAAAGCAACACGGCTCCCATTTAGTGACCACATTGTTTAGAATATAGCTTATCTCGTTGGAATGTGGAAGCATCCCGCAAAGGCTGAGCCGGAAGTGGCTCAGATCCACTTGGGGCGCACAAGCCACAGGCCACGGTCACTCCCGCCTCATCACGCCCCGTCCACTGAGGAGCTTAGATCTCCCGCCTTCCTTCCCTTCCCTCCCTGCTCCCTGGGAAGAGAGGAAAGGGGCAAAGCGTCCTCTTGTGATGGAGGTGAGAACAGGAACAGGATGTTCCCAAGGTCAAATAAGCCAAGTTGTAATTGTACACACCATTTCTCGAGTGATTGATGCGAGCTCCGCACTTCTTAGGAGTTGTCTCCGCCCGTCCACAAACAGGGCCTGTGGTGGAAAAGATTCTCCGCTCAGGTGGCTGGGGCAGGGCATCTGGAAGCTGGAACTCAGTGGGGCTGGTTTGCTCAGCCACACGGCTAGTCCGTGCCAGAGCAGAGAGAGAACTCGGGTCCACCTGGGTTTAAAGCTGGCGCTCCATGACCTGGTTGACAGCTAGGGCAATCATTTTTAACCAGTGGCTTTTTGTCCCCTAGAAGACAGCTTGCAATGTCTGGGGGCATTTCTTGTTGCCAGCGCTTGGGAGGGTGAGATGGATGGGCGCTACTGACGTCTTGTGGGTAGAGACCAGGGGTGCTGCTAACCATCCTGTAATGCCCAGAGTCTCCCTCTCCCCTAAACAAAGAAGTATCTGGCCCAAACTGCCAACAGCGCCGTGGTTGAGTAACTGATCTGGGCGTCCTAACTCTCCGGCTGACACGCTCTGGGTGTGTGTTGAGTGCAGGCACGGATGTCCATTACCGGTCCGTACCTCCCACGCATGGACACAGCCTCTGCCCTTAGAAGGGAACGTGGGCACAGATCCCAGGAGATGAGGGCCACTTGGCCCTGCAGGGGGCACCCAGGCCCCTCTCAGAACAGCTTCTGGTTTCTCTCTCTCGGGCTTTACACCCTTTCAAAGGTCTGGTGAGCAGAGGGTCCTGCGGGAACTCGCCCCAGGAAGTTGCCTGGCAGATGATGAGCAGGGGTCTCAGGCCTGTGCTGAGACTTGGCCTGGCCCCCTCACCAGCTCCCATAGGACCCACCCAGGTCGCCAGGCTCCAAATATCTGTCAGAGCCAGAGTGAGTGACCAGGCTGGGGGTCTGGGGTGGGGGCGGGGGAGAATGAGCAGGGGCTCCCTGATCCTCCAACCACGCAGGCAGAGAGCAGGATGTGGGGAGCTCAGCCTCCCGGCCAGCCCAGCGGAGCAAGCAGTGCAGAGAGGCAGCTGGAAGGGGTGGGACTGGGGACATGATGTGAGTGAGGAGTGACGAGCGCCGGCCAGTGCGGAGAGGTGAGAGGTGATGCCGGGTGGGCAGGAGGAGGACAGTTGCCGCTGGGGAGCCCAGAATGGCTGGAGGTGGCAGGAAGGCTAGGGGTCACGTGGGATCACATGAGGGGAAACTGCTATTTCAGGGGTTCCCGACTCTTCTGAGAAAGAGAACCAACACCTCACAAGAGAGCAGTTTTGCTCTGAGGAGCCCTGAATTGGGACTAGAGACATAGCTAGGACAAACTCAGAACTTCTTTCAGGCGCATTTGTGTCTGAGCCACTCTAGGAGGTGGCATCTAGAGGCATCCAGAGGTAGTTTCCGGAATGAGAGCCGTGGGCCGGCCCGCTCTGCAGACAGCGCCAGGTGCCCTGTGGTCGCCGACCCTGTGCACAGTGCAGGGCCCCCTGGGCTGCGTTGCTTCAAGGCTGGGAGGCTGCTGCTTGGCAGGCGAGGGCTAGGCGCTTGCCTGAGAACAGGCAGAGCCAAAGGCAGAAGCCCTTTGGGGGGCAGAGGTCAGCATGGATTACATAAGGGACTTGGAAGAAAGGCCGGGAGGGGCCGTGTCAGCGCAGGGAGTGCACGGGCCCTGGTCCTCTTTGGTCTGGCCCAGCACCTCCTTGAAGACTGCTTCACCCCAGGGCCAGGCCAGGCAGGACAGGCCCTGAGAGCTAAAACTAAAGGGGCTGGGGGGAACTTCTCCCAACACCTGAGTATTGAGGCCATGGGATCCTGCAAATTTTAGACAATGAAGGCATGAGGGCGGGATGGTAATGCCCTCTGAGAGGGAGAGAAACAGTCTTCTGGAGCATCCGGGGGACCCCACTGACCCGCAGCCTGGCCTGTCTCCCAGACCTGCAGCCCGTCACCTACTGCGAGCCAGCCTTCTGGTGCTCCATCTCCTACTACGAGCTGAACCAGCGTGTCGGGGAGACATTCCACGCCTCGCAGCCCTCCATGACAGTGGATGGCTTCACCGACCCCTCCAACTCGGAGCGCTTCTGCCTCGGGCTGCTCTCCAACGTCAACAGGAACGCCGCCGTGGAGCTCACGCGGAGGCACATTGGTAAGAGCAAGGGCAAGGGGCTGCCAGTTCCCCCCTCTCCCACCTCTGGCCCCAGTGCAGCCTCCGTGCTGGGCCTCCTGCTAGGGACCAGGGAGAGGACTCTGCCCCATCCCCACCCTCCCGTTTTGTATTGTCTCGTTTAGGGACCAGAAAGGTAGAGTTCAGGTTGCTTGGTCATTCTCACTCACAGACACAGACAGATCGTCTCTGAACATTTGAAAGCCACAGAGGAAAACACTTCACTTAAGGGGACAAGAAAGGGGAATCTGTACGAAAGGCAATGTATGCGGTTCTCTCTTTTTTTAAAAAGGGGGAGAATGATGATTTTTATTTTTATTTTTTAAAATATATTTTATTGATTTTTTACAGAGAGGAAGGGAGAGGGATAGAGAGTTAGAAACATTGATGAGAGAGAAACATCGATCAGCTGCCTCCTGCACACTCCCTACTGGGGCTGTGCCCGCAACCCAGGTACATGCCCTTGACCGGAATCGAACCTGGGACCCTTGAGTCCACAGGCTGACGCTCTATCCACTGAGCCAAACCGGTTAGGACACAAATGTGGTTCTCTTAATAACTATGCACTTGAACGACTGATGGGTGGATAGGTGGGCAGTCTGTCTTGGAGGTGTGATCTTTTGTTTATTAATTTCGTACATGATGATGATTATTTTAGAAACTTATAGTATGAACTGCCCACTGCTGGGACACCACTGCTGCTGGCGTGCTGCCTTCCAACACCCAAAACACAGGACAAGATTACCTAGGTTAGGCATGATGAAGCCTTGATATTTATCACTTGGTTTGCTCATAAAATATCACACTAAGGATATGCATAATTCTGTGACCCAGAGTCACTTAGAAGGGCTGTGGAAATGGAGGCATGCGGCCCGCTGGCTGCGAGTTTGACGTGCTTGGCACTGTAGTGGGTGCAGGGGGGATTCTCTGGCAGCATCCACAGCCCCCAGGGCTGGTCGAGGGACTCCAGGGCAAAGCCGGAAACTGGGCAGGGCAGCGGGGTCAGGCCCACGTGGACCAGAGCACCGTGGCTCATGTGTATGATCTTGGGCATTAACAGATGAAGAGAGGATTTTGAAGTTGAGAGAAAAAAAGTTTGGAGCCATGGGTAGACCCCTGTGGTGTGTGCTCGTTTTCAGGAATCATCTGCTGCCCAGGAAGGGGCAGAGCCATGCAGGGCCAGACAGCAAGTGTGACACAATCAGTGACAAACAGCCCCTGCCCCGAGCCCGCGTCCTTCCCAGACGGCCTCCCGTTACTTTACTTAAAAGAAGATACTGATCTTGGGAGTTGCTGATTTCTCTTTATACTTTTCTATATTTTAAATTTTTTAAAAATTACCATAACAAAATATTTTTGTTCTCTTGGTCTGGGGTTCCCCACCTTCACTTCTGCCTCCCACTTTTTTTTTTTTAATCTTCACACATAGATATATGTATATATCCTTTCAGAGAGGAAAGGAGAGGGAGAGAGAGATAGAAACATGAATGATGAGAGAGAATCACTGATCAGCTGCCTCCTGTATGCCCCCCACTGGGGATTGAGCCTGCAACCCAGGCATGTGCCCTGACGGGGAATCGAGCCGTGATCTTCTAGTTGGTAGGCAGAGAGAAGAGAGAAGAGAGAAGAGAGAAGAGAGAAGAGAGAAACATCGATGTGAGAGAGAAGCATTGATCAGTTGCTTCCTGTATGTGTCCCAACCAGGGATTGAATTGACAACGTTTTGTGTCCGAGATAGCTACCTGACCAGGACTGCCTCCCACTCTTGATGGACGTGCACAGAGGTTTTCTTGAGAACCCCAAGTCTGTCCTAAACACTGAACCAGGAGGGAATGGGGAGTGGTGGGGTGGGACAGTAATGGGGTGAGGAGACAGGAGGACCTCCAATGGCCCGTCAGTCCGTCGTCTGGTTTCCTTCCCACTTGACGTTGTGCCTGTAGTCTGGCTCCGTTTCCCAGCCCTTGGGGCCTCCTCCCTAGGAGCTGAATGGAGCCCTTCCTTGCAGGAGAGGGGAGCACCCGCCCCCACCCCCCCAGCTGCATGGGGAACTCATTGTCAGAGTGTTTACGTAACTGCTTGAATTGCAGAGCCAATTTAAAAATAATTTCTGTCCATCTGGAGTGGATTTAAGAGATGAAGGAGACGTAAATGATATAAACCTACGGAATGTTCTTGAAATTGAGGGGAGAAAGGTATAGTGTGGCAGTAAGTCACCCTTGCTGTGAAGGGCTCCTGGCGTCTGCTGCCTCGGGGAGGGAGCTCTGTAGGTTTGCTGAACAGATTTCTGAATCTTGGAGCGGAGGGGACGAGTAGCAGAAATCAGATGACGCGTTGCAGGCACTTACTGTGTGGCTCACAGCACCCCTGTGAGGTGGGTGTCATTACTGTCCCCACCTTAGCTCAGAGGTTGGAGTAAGTCACTGAGGTGTGGCTGGTCAGTGGCAGAGGCTGAATTGAGGCTTCCCCCAGGCCCCTTTCTCGTCATCTGCCGCCTCTGGCTTTAGGAACACAGCCTCACCCATCAAGCCCCCTCATGTGGGTTAGGTTTGAGCTCTGGGTCCCATGTGCCTGGTGAAGCTGGAAAGAACCAGTCACTTGGAGCCTAGCTGGCTCTGCCCCTGTGCGAGCCCAGCCGGCCCTGGGCCACCGTGTGGGGCCAGGCGCCCTGGTCTGGTCTGACCCGAGTCTCCCTAGGGCGAGGCGTGCGGCTCTACTACATCGGAGGGGAGGTCTTCGCCGAGTGCCTCAGCGACAGCGCCATCTTCGTGCAGTCCCCCAACTGTAACCAGCGCTATGGCTGGCACCCTGCCACCGTCTGCAAGATCCCACCAGGTAATCACACCTCCACACGTCCTTCTGAGCTCCTCTCCCCCATGGCGCATGCCTGGGTTGCTGGG
This sequence comes from Myotis davidii, assembly GCF_000327345.1. Classification (NCBI taxonomy): domain Eukaryota; kingdom Metazoa; phylum Chordata; class Mammalia; order Chiroptera; family Vespertilionidae; genus Myotis; species Myotis davidii. The sequence goes on along the minus strand of NW_006295825.1, from coordinate 35,702 downwards.
GAGGTTGCTGTTTTCCTGATGTTTGCTCCTCCTCGTGGTTGGCATGGCCAACCTGCGGGTGCTCCATCTGGGTTTTCTCTGAGCCTTACCTTCTTACAGCGCCCTCCCTGGCCCTCTAGGGAGCAGACACAGCATCGGACGGACCTGCCTTTGACCCGTGGGCACCTGCTCAGGGCTCTGTGTGTGTGGACGCTCAGGCAGTCTCCTTCCTTCCTCCCTTCCTTCCACAAAAGGTGGTGCTACAGGGGACAGAGGGTGCAGGGCCTGCTGCCGGCTGCACAGACCTTACACACCAGCGGAGTGTGCAGAGCAGCACAGAGGGTGCTCTTGGATTCGGGAGGGCAAGCATTTGCCTGTGGGGTGGATCAGGGACCCCCTCGCGGAGGAGAAGCATAGGCCCAGGGCGACGAGGGGTGAGGACGGGGGAGGGGTTCCAGGCTTAGGGGACAATACGGCGAGGGCCTGAGGGGGTGGAGGGCAGGCACGCAGGGGCAGCACTCTGGCTGGAGGTGAGGCCATGTAGAAGACAGGGGAAATGTTTAGAAAGCATGAGGGGATCCAGCCATGGAAGGACATAAAAGTTTGCTTTTATTCTGAGGAACTGCTGAGGGTTTTCTTTCTTTCTTTCTTTCTTTTTTAAATGTTTTTTATTGGTTTCAGAGAGGAATGGAGAGGGGAGAGAAGTAGAAACATCAATGATGAGAGAGAATCACTGATTGGCTGCCCCCTACTGGGGATGGAGCTTGCAACCTGGTCTGGTCTGACCCACGGGCATGTGCCCTTGACCGGAATCAAACCCGAGACCCTTCAGTCCACAGGCTGACGCTCTATCCATTGAGCCAAACCAGCTAGGGCGTGTTGAGGGTTTTCTGCGTAGGGCTGATGAATCGCACCTGTACTCCAGGAAAGGGTGGCTTGGACAGGGCCAGGCCTGGGGAGCAAGACCAGGCAGGAGGCCGATCCCAGCTAAGTTCCCTATTAGAACACAGAGGCAGATGGCCCAGCCAAAGCCCACTTTTCACGGGGTGTACAGTTTAGCCACGGGGCACACAGCTGGTATGGCCCCGGTCAGGCCGAAGACCGTGAGGCAGGTGTGGCTTGTCTTTTCCTTCCCACTGAGGAGCAGATGAGAGTGGAACCCTGGGTCCTGGGCAAGGCCAATGTCAGAACCCAGATACTCCTAAGTGATAAGTGCTCTGTGTTCCCAGAGCGTTGTGTGGTTGTGCCTACCGAGTCCATTTATATCTCTGCTGTTAGTCTTCCCCAGGTATTCTGGCTCTTCAGGTGAGGAGGCATATTGAGGAGACCAGTTCAGAGAGGTTAAGCCACCTGCCCAAAGAGCACAGCTAGTAAGTGGCTGAGCCAGGTGAACCCAGGACTGACTGTGTGACTCCTGAGCCTCGTTCTCCTCTGTTTGGCTCAGCTCGTCTGGAGCCTACTTTGGCCCTACCTCACCGTGCTCCCCCTGGAGAAAACTAGAAGAGGAAGCTGGGTTGCATTCTTGGCGTTCTGCCCGCTCCCTTCCCCAGCCCTCCCCCCTTCTGTTCCGTGAGGGCTGAGTTGGCTGTGGTGGTGTCTGTTCGCTCATAGAATGTCAGCGCTCGCTCAGGGTCCTCTGAGGCCAGCCCCTCATTTCATAAAGGAGACACCCGCTTGCAAAGAGAAAGTGACCAGCCCAGAGTCACACGGCGAGATTCGGAGCGTCCTGTTGGCCCGTTGGTCCGTGTCACCTCAGCTCACCTCTCGGGCCTCTCCAGCATGTGCTTTTGTCTTTATTTTTTCTGGGGAACACATTCCTGGCACTCGGGTGGCAGGACTTCAGACAAGAGATTTGTTATAAACTTTATGTGTGCCTGTCTCTGGTTTTACTGCCTGGAGAGTTAGACACACACCTTCACTTTGCCGTGAATGTCACCCCAACCCAGCCTGGGGCCCAGAGGCCAAAAAGGGGCCCAGGTGGCTCCCTCCCTCCTGTCCCCAACATGAGGTGGACTCAGAGGAGCTGGCGGGAGGCGCCTTGGGGCCCCGGGATGAGTTCTGTGATGGGATGGCAGGCGTAGCTTTCCGCTGGCCCGTCTCTGCCCCACTCACTCTGCCGAATGACAAGGGGTCATTTTTCCCCAGGCGGCCGGCCAAACCCCACACAGCCGTGGGCTTTCTGGCTCGGGTCCCTTGTCTCTCTGTTCCCTTAGCCCAGGGCAGGCCCACCTCTCCAAGCCCTCTCCCTTGTTCTTGGTGGCCCACTGTACTGCCTTTCCCAGTGTTCCCCACAGCTCTGGGAGCTGGAGCTTGCAGGCCAGTGTTTCATTCTCCCCCTCACCTATGCCAGCGGTACCCCCATGGAGGTGGCATGGCTTCAGGGCGGGGTGCCGAGCGTGGAGGAGGTGTGAGTTGGGACCTTCCGGGTGACCCAGGGGTGGTTTTAGCCAGGAGCGGAGCACCGGACACGCCCGGCCTTCGTCCTCAGGACCACTGTTTTTGTTCTGTTGACAGGATGCAACCTGAAGATCTTTAACAACCAGGAGTTTGCTGCCCTCCTGGCTCAGTCCGTCAACCAGGGCTTCGAGGCCGTCTACCAGCTGACTCGCATGTGCACCATTCGCATGAGCTTCGTCAAAGGCTGGGGAGCGGAGTACAGGTCAGCACTGGGGGGGGTGGGGGAGCGCGTGTCTGAGGGCCCAAGGACGGCAGGGGTCTCCACACAGCAGAGCAGGGCCCCCTCAGAGACGACCCAGGCCAGCCCTCGCCCAAAGAACAGAGGGAGGGATCCGAGAGGCCAAGACCTGGCAGGCTGATAAGGAAGAGCTGAGCAGTGCTGGCCCAGGGCCTCAGACACGTGCTCCGTGCCACCTCACACTACCCTGGGCGGGACACTGCATCACCCTGCTGTGTGTGTGTGTGTGGGGGGGAGGATGCGGGGCTGAGGCCCAGGGACGGAAAGTGACTGCCCAAAGCCACATCGTTCGTGGAAAGGCTGAACCTAGGACCTAGATGGTACCCTCCTGGCTTCCTTGTTCATTCGGGCAGATGGGTCAGCACGACCTGCCCGACAGAGTCACCTTTTCTTCTCCTCGTTCCTTCCGGCCTCTGTGGCTCCATCTCTGACTGGGTGACCCTGAGCACCTGGAACATTAAATAACCGAGAAGCAGGGGAGGAGGAGGGGATCTGGGTAGTCGTAGAGGAACAGAGCTCCCTTGCTCAGAAGAGAAACGGTGTCTCTCAGAATTTCAGATACTGGTTTAACCTAACATGGTCAGGGCTGCCCTGGTCTGCTCTGAGCCTCTCCGACCACTCGGGTTTGGGCTTAGAGAATCCAGGCCCTTCTCTTTCACACCTGGACGTGGGGGGGAAGGGGGCTCCTGAGAGGCAGAGCTGTGGGCCCCTCCTCCTGCTCACAGCCCTCGCTTCCCGCTTGCACCCCAGCCCAGCCCCGAGGCAGACGCGGAGGTACCCACACATCAGCAGGAGCCAGCGCCTTGCAAGTTACTCGCCCCTTCTCTTCATTTTTCCAGATGTTTGGAATCCATTTTGTTTTGCAGTCATTCTGCACCCAAGCCAAACCCATTTCAGTATTGGCTCCGGGCCACCGTTTATAATGAAATCCAGATGAGCATGACTTATGGAAAGTCAGATTCTCATTAGAGGATTTGGGTCCGTGAAATCTTCCTCTCCCATTTACCATATTCTAGCTGCTGTTCCCTGTATGCCCCACAGTGCCAGGGAGCACAGCGCCTTGGTCTGTGGGGGTCTCCCTGAAATCCAGGAGTGGCCAACTGAGCAATTAAAGGGGTCAGACCTCAGGAGAACTCTCCACACAGTTTTAACGGCCTGCGATTAGCCCAGGCCCAGAGGCCTAGCCCAAGGGACGTTTTAGCCCACCTTTTAGCCCTGGCTAAATCACTTGGGGACCAAGAGTGGAAAGGTTAGAAAATTAATACACATATTTTACTGGGGAAGGGAAGTGTTTAAAGATGGGCCCAATGGAAAAAAACCAGAGGGAGGTCCATTTGCTCTTCTTACATCAGACTATAGTCCTGAGGGCCATCCGCAGGCCCCAGGTCAGGCAGGCACCCAGGGTGAGTCTGCAAGCTCATTTCTCGCCCTCCCCTGGGGTGAGGCGAGGTGGGCGGTGCCCTGAGGCCAGCGGCCCTTGACCTGGCGTGGCACCACCGCCCTCAGCTTCAAGTGCTGGGAAGAGGCCCCTTGGTGGCGGAAGCCATTCTCTGGGGGCACTGTGTCACCGCGCTGGACACAGTGCCAGCACACCCCGTCCCGGGCGGCCCACCACGTCACTGCCACCTGGCAGCACCGCAGGGCAGCCTAACTGGTGGGTGCGGCCCCTTCCCAGAACAGCCTTGCCCTCCGCCTGCCTCCTGGGCCAAGGAGAGTAAGGTTTCATCCCTTCTCTGTGAGGTGGCCGAAAGCAGGCCCGGGCCCAGGCCTCTCACCTCCAGCTGGCACCGCGCCCGCAGCAGATAGCCTTTGCTCAGCGGAGGCCTTTGGGAGCGCGCCTGCGGGCTGCGTCACCAACCAGCCTGAGTGTAGACAAAGCGCTTTGGGGAAAAGAAACGTGTGGTGTGCCCTGGTTTTTTCCAGTAATTGTTTCATGGCTCGCTCTGCTGGTAAGATTTTCCAAAATAAGGCCGTAGATGGGAATTATATCAGCACATTGGGAACCGACGGCATGCGGACTCTGTCGGCGCTTTGTAAAAAACACCCCTCAATCAGACAGACACACGTCATCGCGGGCTGCTGGGGCTGGGCCGGGGCTGGATGTGGGCAACTGAGGCGCCCATTCAGGACAGAGGGGACCCGGGGAGACCTTTGTTCCGGCTGAAGGCTGTCAGGGGCCCCTCACAGCCACTGGGGGGCCTCTGGGGTGCCCTGGAATTTGCCTTCCACTTTAACTCTTTAAGGGCCATCTCCTTCCCCATCAGGAGAACCTGATTCACTCAAAGCTCTTCTTAGTCGGAGAGTTGGGCGTGGCAGATTCTGCAAGTTATCGGCACCACCTGTAGGATCCTCGGGGTCTAGCAAGCCAGGGTCTATCTATGACCCTGGGAGAAGACTGTTACCGAAGCAGGAAAAGGTGTACTTATCTGTGTGTCCTGCTGGACATTTTAAACACCTCCCACCCCTTTCCCTTTCCCTATGTCTTGTAGGAGACAGACGGTGACCAGCACCCCCTGCTGGATTGAGCTGCACCTGAATGGGCCTTTGCAGTGGCTTGACAAGGTCCTCACCCAGATGGGCTCCCCAAGCATCCGCTGTTCCAGTGTGTCTTAGAGACAGTGGGTGGAGGGGAGGGCGGGCTTGGGGAAAATGGCCGCATAGGAGGTGGAGAAAACTGGAACTCGACTCAACTCACTGTTGTCAAGGAAGAAGACATTTTTCTCCCTCAACCGAAGTGGCACCAACCTGTTCTCCAAAACACAAAAGCAAACCCAGAGATGGGTTTTATGAACAGCTGTTTGCTGAACATTTGCCCTCTGGCCCAATTTTGAAGGGCAAGAAATGCCTTCTGCTTTGGTGGCTTGAGCAAACAGGTAGTATGTCACCACATGCCCCCTGCCCCTGCCCCCTCCTTTCTCGATGACAGCAGTCTGGGATGGCACTGTCCAACACGCAAAGGCCTGGAGTGTGGAGTTCACCTTGGGTGTTCCAGGTAGGGACGAGCCTGCAGGGGTGTGAGTGAACCCCATGCCCGACCTTCCGGCGCTTCTGACACATGCCTCTTGAGCTGAGCACCGCGAGCCCCAGCACTCCCTCAGCGGACCCTGCACTGGGAACTGGGCCGACTTGGGGTTGGGAGGGGCTTGTGGTCTCCTCCCCCTCAGAGCAAACAGATTGGTGTGAACCAGCATTCAGACCACCAGGGGCAGTGGGGAAAGCTGGTGGGAGTGACCTCTTTCCAAAACACTCTTAGGTGTCCTTTCTCACTTGGAGCAGTTAGAAGGATCTGCCGAGGCTCAATGCACACGCAATGAACAGTTCGTCACATTAATCTCAGAGAGATTTGAATTACGTGAAGTGTTCACAGAAAGCAAGAGGTGTTGTGGCGTGATGGCGTTCAGGCTACGGGGGCACTACACTGCGTGGGGCCCAGGCGTAAGAGCTCACTTCGTATTCTCGTGCATTGGGCTACTGTTATGTAGTCAATTGCATTAATTTAATGAGCTTTATCATGTGCTCTTCGTTTTATACTTAAATCCTGGGCTGGCACATGGACTGGAAACCAGAGTGGGACCCAGTGACATCTCCCCCAAGGAGCAGCTTTTGCAGGTTTTGTTGAGAAGACACCTGCCAGCAGTTTTGGAAGCTGAAATTAACAGAAGCAAATTCACCAGGAGGGAAAACTCTCAGGCCAACATAGGCAAATGAAAGGGCTATTGACATTTTTTTACACCTTTGAAAATTGCAGGCTTGGTGCAAAGAGGTCTGTCATCTTTCCCCTGGGGTATAAGGTTATCTAGTTCTCGTAGAGGATTACCAGTGACAACTCTAGCAGTCATATTGTGTAATAAGTACTGCTCCCAGTGGCAATTAGTGAGGAAACTATTATGAATTATTTCAACTGGAAAAAAAGAGCCCTTTTGCAGAATACAGCAGACAGCATTGCTACTTGCAATTGGTACTTTATTCTTTGCTGCTGTTTTTTATATGAAATGACTTATCCCATATTTTTGCATGAATTTCTACCAGGAAAAATAAAGGGGTTTCCTATGGAAGTCCTGTCTTAATTCCAGGTGAAGGGAAGAAAGTATATACTTTGGCAGGTTATCCACCTCAAATGTGATGACATTTCTGATGCTACGTGGAGAGGTGGGAGGCTTGCCAGAGCCTCGCCTGCAGGATCCTACGCCTCTGAAGCCCCAGCCTTGAGGTTTCCAGGTGGGAGCTGCTCACCACGCCTCCTGAGGACACAGGAAGAGACAGATGGGGAGCAGCACTTGCCAGACCTGTGCTAGTCTCCTCACAGGGCCACTGACAGAACCGAGACAGTGCACAGCTCCGCATTCCACCTGAGAGCCAAACACTGTGAAGTTTGTGCCTGGTGTGAAAGGACCTGTGGACCGCTGCTTACCGGTGCGGGAGGCCGTCGGGACGCCTGGATGTGCAGCCGTGCTCCCGGTCAGGTCTGACCCGTGGTGCGCATTCCACTGTGGCCTCTCCTAACAGCCATGGGCATTGGTTCCTGAGGGCCTGCATTCTCCACCTGCTCCACGATCCTGTGAGGGCTTCCTCTGGCACCGGCTGTCCTGTAGGTACTTGGCAACTTAGCTTCAGGTACAGCCCCACTTTGGTGATTGAACGGCCATGTTTGGCTCTATGTGAATGGTGCCTTAGAACCCTCAATGCTTTGTGTTTTTCCAAAAGCTGCTTACTTGGTCCTTTTTCTTTGTAGACTAGACTCCTGTGGGAGGCAGCAGAAGGAAAATGCAGGTAAGCCGACCTTTGGCACCACTGAACGCAATCTGGTCTTACCTAGAGCTTAGGACCTGGCCGCTCTGGTCACAGAGGCTGCACAGGTGCTTTGGGGCCTGTGTAATAAGTGTCCTTTGTCACAAAACTAGTTATATTTTTTAAGTCCTGTCGTATGAAAGGCATTTATACATTTAACAGCTTTTTTAAAGGACAGCTGAAAGGCGCAAGAGGAAACAAGGGCAGTTCTAGAGGGTGACAGTAGCTGTTAGGTAGCAGTTAAGTGTAGTTGTCCAGGCTCTCCACCAGGTTGCCTTCACCTTGCAGCCCAGAGTAGCTAGCCCTGGGGCGCGGGGCCTCAGCACCTCCCCCAGGAGCCAACTTCTATTCCCTTTCCTCTCCTCCCCCTTCCAAACTTTATTTAGTAACTTCGATCCTTCCAGAGCACACGTAGGGAGCCGCCCAGCGGTTCCGGTTACAGGCCTGTGCTGGAACATCATCTCAGCTGGCCAGCTTCCCGGCGGGCTGTAGAAGACCTGACATTTTGAGACAAGCCTGGAGTCAGGAGCAGGGACTTTGACTCTTAGAACACATGAGGGCAAGGCTGCTGGCAGACTTTTCCATTGTCCTTATGTTGTCTGTGCTGCATTTTTTTTTTTATCGACCATGATTATTTTTTAAAAATCATTGTTAATGTATTGGAATGAGCTGTAGCACGTATCTTGTGCTTAGTTTTTTTCTTTCTTTCTCCATCTCCCCTTGACTTCCTAGAGTGTGGATGTATTCCAAGGCTAAATGCTTTTACTCAGACCGCAGAAACAGGTTTTCTGTAAGCAGTGTGCATGTCATGCATGTATGAGCAGTCGGGAGAAGGCAGCTATCTGACTTCATCCTTAGCTGCCCTTTCTGAGGCTCCCTGTACGTCTCTGCACGGGGGGAGCCCCACTAGGCCACTCTGTCTAGTCCTTAAAAGGTGGAGGGAGAGGAATCCACAAACAGCTCGTGGGACTACTTACTTACCAGGGGTTACCAGTAGCAAGAGAGGGCATGAGTTTAGTTCCGGACCCTGTGCCTCACTGTGTGACTTGAAGTGGCAGAGTTGGGCGTTTTCCCAAAATCTCCATCGATGACTCGAAGTTGTACCATTTTTCTTTGTGTGGCATACATGTCCCCTTCCAGAATCCCTTCAAGTTACCATCTTCAAAATGTATATCACCCTTTTAAAGAGCATCAGCTACTTCTCAAGTGGGGGGTGGGGGGGAGTAGAAAAATTTACATAGAGGACATGGATCAAAAATGAAGATGAGGCATCTCTGGTAGAAGGAAATGACCGGACGTCCAGGCAACGCTGCAGAAACAAACTTGCCTATCGTGTAAACTGGATCGAGAACTTCTCAGTGATTCTGAAATTGATTTTATGCTCAAGTAATGTACACTCTTGCATCCTGGTGTTTTCTATTTATATAATAACTATTCAAGACAGACAACTATTTAATTTTCTTGAAGAAAATTGGAAAGGTCTCTCCTCCCAAAGCCAGTGGCTGGGAAGAGCTGGAGGCACAGCCAGTTCTGATGTGGGTTGAGGCGCAGAGGCTTTTTTTGGCTCAGCATCCAGACACACCAGCCCAGGCTCGCTAATCATGTCGAGGCGTGTGACAGCAGGCAGCTCTGAGCCTCTCCCTGCCTGGGGGTGAAAACTTTACATGGAGGGCTGGAGCCCCTTCTCCAAGACACCTCCGCTTACCCTCCTGCAACAAGGCTGTTCAGGTCGGCACTCTTGGAATGGGAATAGAGCATGGACGACGTCGACCACCTTCACTTCTCAGCCAGCCTGACCTTTTAATACCTTTGTAAAAAGCATGTACGTATTTATAGTGTTTTAGCTTTTTCTAACTTTTGTATCGTAAGAGCAGAGCACCTGGTTAAGCATTGTACTATTGTACTATTAAAGATTTGTCCCCTCTGTCCTTCTCTTCCAAGTGCCCTTCTAATAAACTTTTCCTGGAAAAGCTCCTGCACTGGAGCGGTCTCCTTCTTGCTGCCCTGTCTGGGTGGGAAGAGGATTTACAAGGGAATCCAGTGGGGCGCTAGGGAGAAATGTCTCTAAGCCCTAATGTCCTTTGACCAAGGATGTGCCACAGCCTCATGTAATGCACCACGGGCCTCACTCACTCCCCAAGGGCCACATGCAGTGCCAGCAGGAGCCCCTGGGTCAAAAGTCCCACCCCCGTTGCATCTGCCTTGGCACGCACAGGTCCTACAGCTGCTGTCTCTCCATTGTCACTTTGCAGTCTTTTCCCCTGGACTTAAAGGCCTTTGAAATGATTAGATGCCACCAGACTACTCTTCCCCTAGGCATGGAGACAGTTTTAGATTCATAAGTGAGGTTTCCAGCTCAGATGACTCTTTAGCCTCCTGTGAAAATTCATTTTAAACTCCCAAGAAGACAGACTTCAATATTTTCTCCTTGGCTGAATCTTACACTGACCCTAGCTGATGTGGATTAAATACCAGGATGATTAAAACAATTTGGAGGAGGAAGACAGAATGGGGCTGGCACAGTCATTAGCTGGGCCACTTACACAGCAGCCTTCCTTCTAAGGACCTTACCAGAGTTCAGACCCCTCCTGAAGGGAGGAAGGCAGAGTTCACAGGAACTACATCAAAGTCCTCCCTTTGTGATTATTATTTGGCCAATTCTCCCCTCCTGCCCTATAAAGACTCCCCATTAAGGTTTTATCTAATCTGTATTTCTCAGCAAATGGCTCAAATCCATACCTCTAACCCAACCTGTCCTTTGAGCTAAACTTTAAATTCCAGCTGCCTGTCAAATGTGATTTAAAGCATAACACCCACAAACTGAATCATCTATTTAACAAAAATATGTGGCGAGCTAACTCCTTTCCTGACTCCCCATTTTTATCAGTCGCTTCTCTCTAGCTCCCTCTGCCCCTTCTCCAACTCCTGAGCAGCCTTGCTCTCCATCACCTCTGCTGCCTGTCAATCAAACCTCCCTTTCGGAAAGGCCTTGCTCCCTGAATGGCCTGGCTCCCCTTGGCACAACCTCCTCTTTTTCTTGTACCTGCACTTACTCCTTCTGTCCGGTTGGTGTTCCCAAGCCACTGCATGTGTTCTTGATGTTCCTCCCCAAGTGATCTCATCTACTCACAAGATTTCAGGCCACGTAAATGCTAATGACTTCCACATCAGTATTCACAGCCTGGATATCAATCCCGGGCTTCCTATCTGTAGCTAGCAGCCGTGGGCTAATGATCCGTGGAGATGCCACAAATACCTCAAACTCATAACTTAAAAAGCAAATTCACCACTGCCCTTATTGAATCATCACCCTCTCCTCTGGCCTTCAGCCCCATTTACCCATCCTATAGCCACAGAAGTCACAGTCACCCGCCCTCCCTCACTCCCCACATCCAATCCGTCCTGTTTCCCACTCTCACTGCCCTACACAGGTCCTTGAGCACCCGGACAACTGCACCAGCTTGATAATTACTCTCCTAGTCTCCAGCCTGTTTTCCTGTACATGCAGCATCCGCACCACCCCCAGTGACCTACCTGACCTTAGATGCCCCCACACCCTCAGCCACAGCACATTCTAAGGTCTTTAACATGGACCACTTGACCTTCATCATTGGGCCCCATGTCGCTCTCACAGCTGGCTGCCTTATACTCTGCTTGGAACGTTAACCCCTCCTCCCTAGGCTAACCCCGGCTCCGGCCTTTCTGACACCAGCTCTGTTGGCTAACGGTCACTAATGCTTTGCTTTCAGACATCTCCAGGAAGCCCTGTGAATCTATCACCACATTCTCAACTGTCTTCACCATGGCTTTCTCCTCCTCTAGGCTGCGAGTTCCCTGAGAGCAGAGTTTGTATCTTATTTTTATACCCCCAACTTCTTTTGGCCACTGCATATTTTTGTTAGATAAATGAATCAATTAGAGCCCATATTTAGAAGATTCTACCTCAGCAATACCTTTGCATCCATTTCCAATGTACTATTCTATAGTAAGTCCTTATAAATAGCCAAAGGAATACCACCAAACAGTTCCTGATGACCTTTTATCAGAGCTATTCCAATAGTCTCTAAATCTGTCTCCCTCTAGTCCGGGGATGGCAAATATGGGGCAAAACTGCCACCATTCTCTATCCACGGTGAAACCACTAATCACAGCATTTGGTCCATTCTCAGCCTCAGAATCCTTCTCAACGCTTCTCTCCAAATAGTGCTAATTAATTAGTGTTGGCTAATACTACTGCCCGATTTCCTTGGAGTGTAATTATAGTTAATGTCTCTTCTTGACTCCTCAATTACCTCCAGAGGAAACACAGGCCCCACAAAGTAGGATTTCATGGTTCTCTCCAACATCATCAATCCATCCTTACCCATCACCACTCCTCTAATTGGACTACCGGAGTTTTCCCAACAGAACTCCTTGCATTATCTCCATACCTTTGTTCATGCCGTAACTTCCACCTATCTGCCCAAATTCATATCCTTTCGGCTCAATGCAAGCATCACTTCCTGTAAGTCAGTGGGTCTCAAAATGTGGTCACTAACCAGTTACATCAGTATCACAGTAGAAACACATTCCGAGGCCCCACCCTGGACCTACTGAATCAGAAACTGGGGTAGGGCCCTCCAAGGGATGCTGATGTGGGCTCAAGTTTGAGAACCCCTGCTCCCAGCTGCGTTTTATGCTCCTCCCAACAGTGCTCTCCTCCCCACAAGCAATAAGGGCTGGTCAGGGTGCTCTGCACATTCTGCTCAGCATTCCACCTTTTGTGCCCTCACCCAGCTTGTCCCCTCCTCCCACCCGAGTTGGATGATGAGTTCCTAGAGCAAATACATCCTTACTGAGTCTGCAGCCTCTGCTGCACCTGGCCTCGTCTGGCACCAAGAAAGTTCCCAATCAGTGCTGGCTGAACCCGGGATCCTTGTTTCATCAGGTTAAAGGAATAGGTTAGTTGTTTTTTCTCACCTTTTAGACCTAACTTCACCATACATGACTTCCTGAGAATTCCCTGGAGCAGCAGGATTGGTGCAGACCAAGTCCTTGGGCTCAGATGAAGAGAATCTTTTCTCTGTTAAACTATGCTGCTGTTTTCTTACAGTTCCTACCCCAGGCCTCACTCAGCCCGTGTGGTTATAGCATTAAAGCCACCTGGTTGATATGAGAAAGGGGAGAGGCGATGACTGTTCACATCCTTCATAGGAGAGAACCAGGAAGGCTGGTCATGAACTGCTGTATGTGCCCTTTTTGTGCCGCACAAATTTGTAGTTATGGGAAGAGAGTATTTGAATCTATCAACATATACACACAGATATTAAAGGGGTCTAGAGAAAAAAAGTTCTTTTCTTGCCAAACCTGTGTTCCAAAGATGCAGTAATAACTATTAAGTCCTGGTTTTGAATCAGTACTTTCCCAATGGGAAACAAAGTAGAACTGTATAAGTCATCAAGAGCTGGAATGCGCTCAGTGGTGCTCCAACAAAAGGCCCATACATTGCTATTACCTCTATTAATTCTTCAGTCTGCAAATCAGAAACACCTCGGAACAGAGCAAGACGCTTCCTCTACTAGAAGAACTGCAACACACACACACACTTCACTCTGAATAAAGAAATCTACATTAAGAGCAAGACCTGTGATGTTAATAACAGGCATATAGGTCATGCCCAAAGTAAAAAACTTAGAGAATTTCTAAGACCCTTTCTACAAGAGTTTATATGCCAAAGGTGCAAGCATGGATCACTAAACTAACCTCCAAGTAGAATCTAAATCAAAATTAGAACTCTGCCCTGCATAGTCAGCATGCTACTTTATGAGATATACAAATGATGGGGAGTTAATAGGGTGTTGTTTTCAAGCCAATCCTAATAAGAAGGTACACTTGACCAGATATTTTACATTTTCTCCACCTTCAATCTTTTAATGAAATTTGATATTTAATGACAGAATGCTATAGCTAAATTGTCTTCCCTATTTTTAAATTTGTGTGTGTGTGTGAAGGACAACTCCAACTCATTACAGCACTCTCTGGAAGTCTGTCTCCATCAATCAGAGCATTTAATGAATCAGGACCTCTGACCACACTAGACACATGTTTGCTAAATTTAGCTTTGCATCAGCAAACACAAGCTCAGAATAGTTCATGGAGCTCTCATCTTACCCTTAGACAGTGATTCTTCTAAGACTGTCTTTCTATGGCAGGCCAAGGCAGGGTAAGGGGCGCGCCACGCGCTCTCCCTATGGCCATTGTTAAGAGACTGGCCCAAGGTGGAGGGGATGTAACAACAGCCACGGCAAACACATTTATCCCCACCTCTCCATGACAGGAACTTGCAGTTAGCCATTTATCACATCTCATGTGGTATAAGTGGTTTGCAGTAATGGCCTGACATGCTCTATGGTCCTTGAACCACATCCCATATTACTCAGCCATCTAAGTCTAGCTTCTCTGAATCTCCAGCTTCTCTGAATTAGATGTGGCCAAGTTCTATAAATAGAGAGCAAGCAAACTGCTTCTGTCAATCTTCTCATATTCTGGCAGGGTAACATATTTTAAAATTATAAAAATAACTATGTCTTCATCACTCTAAAATTATTACATAACACACGATTTTCTCAGGGGGAAAAAAGCTTACTGTCTCTCCCTACCTTCCGACACTGATGGACCTTCAAATTTTGTGATAATATTCATCAAACTATCAAATACAAACCAAAATTAAGGTCCCACTATGTGCCAAACAGTGTGTTATACAAATAGATAAATATTGCAAGAGGAGGGGGGTAGACAATTCTCTCATATTAAATCCCTGGTGGACAGTCCATAATAACTTGTGAATGGCAACTACAAAGGTCACTTTAGATAAAGTACAACTTTTATTACACTACTAGAGGCCCATTGCATGGATTTGTGCACCAGTGGGGTCCCTCAGCCTGCCTGCGTCCTCTCGCAATCTGGGGATCGGGCCAAAACCGGCAGTCCAACACCCCCTGAGGGATGTAGAAGTGTGCAAAGCAGCAGGTGGCCGAAGAGGAGCCTGAGCCCAGACTGGGTGCCATGCCGCCTCTCGGTAGCGCTGCAGCGGAGGCAGGAGAGGCTCACGCTGCCGCAGCAGCACTCGCCAGCCATGAGCCTGGCGTCTGGCACCGGTTGGTTGGTCAGCTGAGAGGCACTCCTGCTTTGAGAGTTCCCTGACCACCAGTGGGCAGCTCCTGCATTGAGCATCTGCTTCCTGGTGGTCAGTGCACATCATAGCAACTGGTCACTTAGGCTTTTATATATAGACTAGAAGCCTGGTGCACAAAATTCGTGCACGGGAGGGGGGAGGTGTTTAGGATCGGGACTAAACCGGCAGTCGGACATCCCTCTCACAATCTAGGACTGCTGGTTCCCAACCACTCGCCTGCCTGCCTGCCTGATTACCCCTAACTGCTTCTGCCTGCCAGCCTAATCACCCCGTAACCACTCCCCTGCCAGCCTGATCGATGCCTAACTGCTCCCCTGCCAGTCCAATCGTCCCCAACTGCCTGCCCCTGCCGGCCCGGTCACCCCTGCCCTCCCCTGTGGGCCCGGTAACCCCCAACTTCCCTTCCCTGCCAGCCTGGTCGCCCACAACTGCCCTCCCCTGCTGGCCATCTTGTGACGACATGGGGTGGCCATCTTGTGATGACATGGGGACAGCCATCTTGTGTGAGGGTATGATGGTCAATTTGCATATTATCTCTTTATTATATAGGATTAGCTCATGAGTGCACAAAAATTTGTGCACTCAGGGGGGGGAGGTCCCTCAGCCCGGCCTGTGCCCTCTCACAGTCTGGGGCCCCTTGGGAGATGACCAACTGCTGGCTTAGGCCCGCTCCCCAGGGGATCAGACATCACTCTGGAAGCCCGGGAGCCCTCAGGGGAAG